>NC_134691.1:32668634-33268634 GCF_050947455.1 Rhinoderma darwinii
CATTCGTGGAGAGGCGCTGAATGGCCGGGCATGGAACGTGCCCGGTCATTCATTGCTTCTAATTGTACCTGTGTCCTTGCGACACAGGTACAATTATAGTGCAGGAGGAGGGGGCGCTGGCGCCCCCCTCTGAACTGCACCCGGGGCACATGCCCCGCTTGCCCCCCCCTAGCTACGCCCCTGATGGGATTAGATACACAGCTCAGCAGACAGTATCACACATGATTGGATTAGGTATAAGGCCCAGCTCACTGACATTGCGCCTCCAGCACTGGACCCAGGAAAGGTAAGAATAATAATTGTTTTGCTTCTTTATGTGTTACAAATAATTTTCGTGTGTTTTTTTACAAGTTCGGTTGTTGGTCTAATTCGGATTCGATGACTACTTCAATGACAGCGTTTTTTTATTCTCAATAGAATGGTTAATGGGGGTTGTGTTTTTTTATGTCAATAAAATATTTTTTCTATGTGCTTGTATTTTTTTAAACTTTATTATTACCGGCTTAGTAATGGCCGCTGGCTGATTGACAACTTCCATTACTAAGGCGGGGCTTAATGTTAGCAGGTGCAGAGGCTAACACTAACCCCCATTATTACCCCGGTACCCACCGCCACCAGGTGCACTGGGAAGAGCCGGGTACGAACCAGTACCCGACCATCTGTAGTGACGGTCAGGTACCGGGGCGGCCGCAGGCTGGTATTATTAGGCTAGGGAAGGCCAAAAACAGTGGCCCTTCCCACCCTGGTAATGCTGCCTGCTGCTGCTGTGTTGTATCTGTCTGGTTATGAAAATTGGGGGGGACCCCACATTGTTCTTTCCAATTATTATTTATTTTATTTTATTTAAATGACGTGGGGTCCCCCCCATTTTTCATAACCAGCCAGATACAATAAAGCAGCAGCAGCCTAGCTTTACCAGGGTGGGAAGGGCCACTGTTTCTGTCTTTTCCCAGCCTGATAATACCAGCCTGCGACCGCCCCGGTGGCCTACCATCGCTACAGATGGTCAAGTACTGGATCGTACCCGGCTCTTCCCAGCACCACTGGTGGCGGTGGGCACTGGGGTAATAAAGGGGGTTAGTGTTAGCCTCTGCACCGGCTAACACTAAGCACCGCCTTAGTAATGGATGCTGTCAATCAGCCGGCGGCCATTACTAAGGCGGTAGTAATACAGTTTTAAAAAAAAACACAAAGACATAGAAAAAATATTTTATTGAAATTAAAAAAAAAACACACAACCCTCATTAACCATTTTATTGAGAATAAAAAAAGCCGTCATCTAAGTAGTCCTGGAATCCGAAGTAGTCCAACGACCGAACCTGTAAGAAAACACACAAAAAACGATTAGTAACACATGTGTTAGGCTTAGATACAGGGTGAATGTGTGATACTGTCTGTGGGACTCTTTATCTAAGTTTACCACAAGGTAGGCTTAGATACAGGGTCCAGCAGACAGTAATCTTATACAGTACATATGGTAGGCTTATATACAGGGCATATCAGACAAGATCACACATGGGCCATGTATCTAAGCCTACCATGTGATTGGCTTAGATTCAGGGCCCAGCAGACAGCATCACACAATCTGTGATCCTGTCTCATGGGCCCTCTAAGCCTGCTACATCGTAGGCTTAAAGGGGTTGTCCAGTCTCTAAACATTGATGGCCTATCCTCAGGATAGACCATCAATAGCTGATGTGTCGGGGTCCGACTCCCGGGACCCGCCAACCAGCTGTTTTGAAGGGGCTGCAGCACTCGTACGAGAGCTGCTTCCCCTTCATTTCCCTTACTCGCTCACACTGTGAATCACTGACACGGATTCACAGTGTGAGCAAGTGACCGGAATCAAGTGACCGGAATGAAGGGGAAGCAGCTCTCGTACGAGCGCTGTGGCCCATTCAAAACAGCTGATTGGCGGGTCCCGGGAGACGGACCCCACCAATCAACTTCAGCAGACAGGGATATTAATCTTACCCTTCTCTTCATCCGCGGCGGAAGTTCTGTCCTGACTCTATCCAGGATCACGATGTTGTGCGCGGCGCACATCACTGTGACGTCAGGATCTTCGCTGCGCTCCGGAACTAGGAAGGTAAGCACTGTCAGTTACTATAGTAACAGGGGCCAGCGGCCTGAGTTACTATAGTAACTTTTTATTGATGTGGTGCGGGGGGGACCGGGCCCCCTGGCTTCGGGGCCGGTCGTAATTGCGACCGCTGCGATCCCTATAGCTACACCACTAAGTGTGAATAGACATTGCGTCCTACCTGGAGGCAATGTCTATTCACTCTCAAGACACTTCAGTAAAGTTAATGTGGGTGTATGTGACAGCACAGCGTGATCTCGCGAGATCACGCTGTGCTGAGTACAAATGAACATGAATGGAGAGAAGTGTATGACGCTGATTGGTCACTGATTGGTCAGCATCATACACTTCTCTTTACAACGTTATCTACATTACAGCGTCGATCAGATTATGTAGGAGATAGAGATAGGACACTTATAATGTGGTGACAGAGCCTCTTTAATAGTCACTTTGGCTGAACTCCAAGGATCCTCTGTGCAGATGGGAAAAACTTCCAGAAGGTCAACCATCACTGCAGCACTCCACCAATCTAGGCTATACGACAGAGTGGCCAGAAAGAAGCCTCTCCTCAGTAAAAGACACATCAAAGCCCATCTGGAGTTTGAGAATCCTTTCCGTGCTTTTTCTCAGACTGTGCTAAAATAGATCCTGTGGTTTGATGGAACCAAGATTTATGTTTTTGGCCTCAATTCTAAGCGTCATATCTGGAGGAACCTGGCACTGCTCATCACCTGCCCAATACCATCTCTATAGTGAAGCATAGTGGTGGCAGCATCATTCTGTAGGAGTGTTTTTCAGCGACTGTGACAGGGAGACTGGTCAGGGTTGAGGGAAAGATGAATGGAGCAAAGTACAGAGATATTCTTAATGAAAACCTAACCCAGAGTGCTCTGGACCTCAGACTGTGCAGAAGATCCACATTCCAACAAGACAATGACCCTAAGCACACAGTAAAGACAACACAGGAGTGGCTTAGGGACAACACTGTGAATGTCCTTGAGTGGACCAGCCAGGAACCTGACATGAACTCAATCGACATCTCTGGAGAGACCTGAAAATGGCTGTCCACCGACGGTATCCGTCCAACCTCACAGAGCTTGAGAGGCTCTGCAGTGCAGAATGGCAGAAAATCCCCAAATTCAAGTCCTTGTGGCATCATACCCAAGAAGACTGGAGGCTGTTATCAGTGCCAAAGGTGCTTCAACTAAGTCCTGAGTAAAGGGTCTGAATACTTATGTCAATGCAATTTTTTTGTTTTTCCTTTTCAATAAATTAGCAAAAAATTAACATTCTGTTTTCACTTCGTCATTATGGGGTATTGTGTGCAGAATGATGAGGAAAAACTTGAATTTTTATTTTATTTTAGCACAAGGCCTCAACATAACAAAATGAGAAAAAATGTAAAGGGTCTGAAGACTTTCCGAATGCTTTGTAGATAGATAATATGACAAATATTTTTACTATGTGTTTGAAGCAAACTATGCCATTTGGCTGAGCCTAAAGGTTTCCCTACAAATGTATGCTTGGCAACTTATAGAACATCTGCTGGAAATCTTCTAGCATGTTTGCCCTTCAGTTGATATTGTGATATGCATATTTATATTTGTGCAATAAGTAAGTAGACATACATCTGACCATTGACATGTTTTAGCAGAAGGCACAGTGCCATAATAAGTCATCCACATGCCATTTATGGCTTTTAACAAAGTTAGGGTATGTGCACACACACTAATTACGTCCGTAATTGACGGACGTATTTCGGCCGCAAGTACCGGACCGAACACACTGCAGGGAGCCGGGCTCCTAGCATCATAGTTATGTACGATGCTAGGAGTCCCTGCCTTGCTGTAGGACAACTGTCCCGTAGTATAATCATGTTTACAGTACGGGACAGTTGTCCTGCAGCGAGGCAGGGACTTCTAGCATCGTACATAAGTATGATGCTAGGAGCCCGGCTCCTTGCACTGTGTTCGGTCCGGTACTTGCGGCCGAAATACGTCCGTCAATTAAGGACGTAATTAGTGTGTGTGCACATACCCTTAAACTTTATTTACAGCTTAACTTGTCCAGCTGCTTCAATGTGTATAAATTTCAACTTTGGCAACTAACATGTAATATTCTTCAAACCAAAGGAAAACCTATTAGATCAATTAGACCGATTTTTTTAAGGAACGAAATTAGTTTCATTGAACATAAATTATACTAAGCATTTTGGAAATACGCATTCTCATTTTTTTTGCAATCATTAATGCACACAGTTTTATTGCTTTAATGCATCTAAAATTAAAATGAAGTAATTTTGTATATAGCCTTGATTAAAAATATACTTCTGTTTTTTGTCTCAGCTCCAATGCAGACCTATATGTCTCCATGGTTATAGACTACAGGAAAACTAGGTGTTGTCTGATGCTGCGGTGATGTTTAACATCATTCCCTCCGCCCTTCTTCTAGCTAACCTACAGACAGTGGAAGAGGAAGCAGGAGGAGTAGAGTAACACATGACTGCAGGATTTCACTGTACATAGGATTTGTAGTCTGTAACCATGGAGACGTAGAGAGAAAACAATATAATGTTCACTGTAAAGTTCTTTAATTTCCTTTTATTTTCCGAGGTCTTGTAAAAGTGTAGCTATCCTTTAATATTTTACATCACTATGAACTGAATTTTAGCAACCTGTGCCAGGAGGTGGTAGATGCAGTTGTGTGAGGGGAGTTAGAGAAGGAGGTAGCCATGTGACAGTCTCTATTCCTCAGCCTGTGTGTGCATGCTGTGAGAGGGGAGAGAGAGCAGCAGAGAAAAAACATCTGCTTCATCAGAGCACACAGCACAGCTCTGACGTCACACCGAGACAACCGGTTCACTCAGCAGGAATGAAGAGAGAAACAGTGTGTTTCCAGAAACCTGCAGAGGGAAGGGAAAATACCCCAAATCTGCAGGTTGTACACATTTCTGGCTGCACATCTACATTTGCATATGTGATGGGGTTTTTTTTTTTCGTGTAAATTGTACTCTTTAAAAAAACCAAATCTAAACAAAATTGTAAAATAAACATTTAAAGAAAGACTAGGAAAAAACTGCCATTAATAACACATTACAACCACTAAAAAACTAAATCTAACAACTAAAGACAGACAGAGTTCTTTTTATCACACTATAATCTTAGTCCACCATAGTGTTCAGGGTTAATAACTAGATCAGCAAGTAAAGTAGAAACCCCTATTTTTGAATATTGCATAGAGATTATGTATTACTGGGACAACATAGTGTAAAATACATTGAATTGTAACTATTTAATTATCAAATGTAACATCTTTGCAACGAAAAAGTCTAATTCGCTTTGGATAACAAATTTAAGAAGGGTTGAGTTGAAATTTCTTGCATTTAAATGCTTTAAATTTTCAAATTAATTCTGCTTCTTTGAAAACATTTGCTGCACATATGTAGGACATTCTGCTTGACTGGTTTGAATCTTGGTACATCTTCAGCAACGGCACAGCGGATGTTACATTTATTAAATTAAATATTATTAATATTAGAATTGATTGAATAATTTGTTTATTTATTACATTTATCGGGTACTCAATTATTATTTGGTGTAAATTTAGATTTATTTATTTTTTAAATCTAATTCTCTAAATGAAAATACATTGGGGGCAATTTTGCCAAAAAACATATGTTAAAAATGCATATATTTCCCATATAACCAGTTAGTTCACTAGTTTAATTTTTCAAAAATAAGATTAGTATTGTCGCCAGAGGAAGTTCCTATATTTTATCCATCTTTCCAGTCAAAGGGTTTTACAGTTTTAAGTCTAATTACTGTATAAATTAAACTTTTTACAACTTTCTAATATTTTGTGTTTCAATTTCTCACTATTTTCAAGATACAGTATTTGTTTGCTAAGTGTTATCTTTCGCTGACAACAAACAAATATCCTGCAAATGGCAAGGAATTGAAAGACAAAGTATATTAGTAAGCAATAGAACTTTTCAATTATCAAGTTATTTACATAAAATTATTGCATAATAAGGAATTAGTTCATCCATAGATTAAAAGAAGTGTAAAAGTAAATTATATGGATTCTTTGCCAAGACTTGCTCATGCTTCTAATTATTATTTATTTATATAGCGCCATCAACTTCTATAGCGCTCCACCCCTTTGTGGGTCGGATCCCTGGCTGTCAGAGATAGATGGACACCCATGATGGAAGGCAGAAACAGTAATTTACTGTTTCTGCATTTCCAATCACTAGTGTTAGGGATCTGCCAGGTACTACGTCTAGGTATACTCCTGGGATTAATCAATCCACACCTGAGGCCAGACCTCTTAGACTGACACCGGCTCCCACCAACCAGGGTGGCAGGCTCAGGAGTGGGAGAGCCTATCGCGGCCTGGTCAGTCGGAGTTAGCTCCGCCCCCTGTCCATTATTACCTGCCGTGTTCTCTTCCTCAGTGCTTGTAATTCTTCTGGATTCCTGGCCCCACTGCTGCTTGCTCCAGCCTGCTTCTGCCGTGCTTCTGCCTTGCTGCAGTTCCGCTTAACCTGCTTCGCTTTGCCCCTGGCTTGCTTCCTTCTCCGTGCTCACGTTTGTATACTCCACTTCATCCTGGTCCTGACTATTCATTCACCGCTCCGTTTCCTCGCGGCGTTCCGTGGGCTACTGCCCCTTCCCTTGCGTGTTCCCTGTTTGTTCTCCCGTGCACTTAGACAGCGTAGGGACCGCCGCCCAGTTGTACCCCGTCGCCTAGGGCGGGTCGTTGCAAGTAGGCAGGGACAGGGCGGTGGGTAGATTAGGGCTCACTTTCCCTTCACCTCCTTCCTGCCATTACATAATTACAAGCCCATACCTAGTCTACAATTTCTCCTATCATGGACCCCCTTGAGACCCTGACCCAGCAGATGCAGGGCCTCTCCCTACAGGTCCAGGCCCTGGCCCAGAGGATCAACCAGGGTGACGCTGCCTTAGTAGTACCCCTCATCTCACCTCTAGAACCCGACCTCAAGTTACCTGACCGGTTCTTAGGGGACCGTAAGACGTTTCTCTCCTTCCGGGAGAGTTGCAGACTGTATTTCCGCCTAAAACCCCACTCCTCAGGTTCCGAGAACCAGCGGGTGGGTATCATCATATCCCGACTCCAGGAAGGGCCCCAAGAGTGGGCCTTCTCCTTGGCTCCTGACGCCCCTGAACTTTCCTCTGTTGATCGTTTTTTCTCTGCCCTCGGACTCATTTACGACGAGACTGACAGGACTGCTTTAGCCGAGAGTCAGCTGGTGACCTTACGTCAGGGTAGGAGACCGGTTGAGGAATACTGTTCTGATTTTAGAAAGTGGTGCGTAGCTTCTCGGTGGAACGATCCGGCCCTAAGGTGCCAGTTTAGGTTAGGATTATCTGACGCCCTGAAGGATCTGCTGGTTAGTTACCCCTCTGCTGACTCCCTTGACCAGGTTATGGCCCTAGCAGTATGACTTGACCGACGTCTCAGGGAACGTCAGCTTGAACGTTTCAATGTGCTCCCCTCTGACTTTTCTGCGATCCCCCCCGAGGTCCCGTCTCCTCGCCCCTCCACGGAGGACTCGGAGGTACCTATGCAACTCGGGGCCTCCATGTCCCCTCGACAACGTAGGGAGTTTCGCAGAATGAATGGTCTCTGCTTCTACTGTGGGGACGACAAGCATCTACTGAACACCTGTCCCAGGCGCAAGAATAAAAAGCCGGAAAACTTCCGCGCCTAAGTGATCATCGGGGAGGTTACTTGGGCGCACAGGTATTTCCCGTTAATGTGAAACGCAATAAAATTTTGCTTCCCTTTCAGGTCTCGTTTGCTGGCCGGTCTGCCACGGGCAGTGCTTTCGTGGATTCTGGCTCATCTACTAATATCATGTCTGTGGAATTTGCTATGTCTCTAAAAATGCCTTTTATTGATTTACCTTATCCTATCCCTGTAGTAGGTATCGACTCCACTCCCCTTGCTAATGGTTATTTTACTCAGCATACTCCTGTTTTTGAACTCCTGGTTGGCTCCATGCATTTGGAGCAGTGCTCTGTACTGGTGATGCAGGGATTATCGTCTGATCTGGTATTAGGTCTTCCCTGGTTGCAGTTGCATAATCCCACGTTTGATTGGAATACTGGGGATCTCACCAAATGGGGTAGTGAATGTCTGATGTCATGTCTTTCTGTTAACTCTATTTCTCCCCGGGAGGAGGTAAACACGCTTCCTGAGTTTGTTCAGGACTTCGCCGATGTGTTTTCTAAGGAGGCCTCCGAGGTGTTGCCCCCCCATAGAGATTACGATTGCGCCATCGATTTGGTGCCTGGTGCCAAGCTTCCTAAGGGTAGGATATTTAAACTTTCATGTCCTGAACGTGAAGCTATGAGGGTGTATATCCAAGAATGCCTGGCCAAGGGTTTCATTCGCCCCTCGACTTCTCCTGTAGGTGCTGGCTTCTTCTTCGTGGGGAAGAAGGATGGTGGTCTTAGGCCGTGCATTGATTATCGTAACCTGAATAAGGTCACCGTAAGGAACCAGTACCCACTTCCTTTGATTCCGGATCTTTTTAATCAGGTTCAGGGAGCCCAATGGTTTTCTAAGTTCGATCTACGGGGGGCATATAACCTTATCCGCATCAAAGAGGGGATGAGTGGAAAACTGCGTTCAACACACCCGAGGGTCATTTCGAATACCTGGTCATGCCCTTTGGGTTGTGTAATGCCCCTGCTGTCTTCCAGAATTTTATTAATGAAATCCTGAGAGATTACCTGGGTAATTTTCTTGTTGTGTACCTTGATGACATACTGGTGTTTTCCAAGGACTGGTCCTCCCACGTGGAGCATGTCAGGAAGGTGCTCCAGGTCCTTTGGGAGAATAATCTGTTTGCTAAGACTGAAAAATGTGTCTTTGGGGTACAGGAGATACCATTTTTAGGGCAAATCCTCACTCCTCATGAATTCCGCATGGACCCTGCCAAGGTTCAGGCTGCGGCGGAATGGGTCCAACCTGCCTCCCTTAAGGCGTTACAGTGTTTTTTAGGGTTCGCCAACTATTACAGGAGATTTATTGCCAACTTCTCGGTCGTCGCTAAGCCTCTTACGGACCTTACTCGCAAGGGTGCTGATGTCCTCCATTGGCCCCCTGAGGCCGTCCAGGCCTTTGAGACCCTCAAGAAGTGCTTTATCTCGGCCCCCGTGCTGATTCAGCCCAACAAAGAGGAGCCATTTATTGTGGAGGTTGACGCATCCGAGGTGGGAGTGGGGGCCGTCTTGTCCCAGGGTACCAGCTCCCTCACCCATCTCCGCCCCTGTGCTTACTTCTCTAGGAAGTTTTCGCCCACGGAGAGTAACTATGATATTGGCAACCGCAAACTTCTAGCCATTAAATGGGCTTTTGAAGAGTGGCGGCACTTCCTGGAGGGGGCCAGACACCAGGTAACGGTCCTTACGGATCACAAGAATCTGGTTTTCCTAGAATCGGCCCGGAGGCTTAATCCTAGACAAGCTCGGTGGGCACTATTCTTTACCAGATTTAATTTCTTGGTTACCTATAGGGCTGGGTCTAAGAATATTAAGGCTGATGCTCTGTCACGTAGTTTCATGGCCAATCCTCCTTCCGAGAAGGATCCTGCTTGTATTTTACCCCCTGGTATAATCGTTTCTGCCACGGATTCTGATTTAGCTTCTGATATCGCGGCTGATCAGGGTTCAGCTCCCGGGAACATCCCTGGGGACAAACTGTTTGTTCCCCTGCAATACCGGCTAAGGGTACTCAGGGAAAACCATGACTCCGCTCTATCTGGTGATCCTGGCATCTTGGGCACCAAACACCTCATTACCAGAAACTATTGGTGGCCTGGGTTGCCTAAAGACGTTAGGGCTTACGTCGCCGCTTGTGAGGTTTGCGCTAGGTCCAAAACCCCTAGGTTCCGACCTGCGGGCCTACTACGTTCCTTGCCCATTCCCCAGAGACCTTGGACCCATATCTCCATGGATTTTATCACCGATTTGCCCCCATCTCAGGGCAAGTCGGTGGTGTGGGTGGTAGTAGACCGCTTCAGCAAGATGTGCCACTTTGTGCCCCTTAAGAAGCTACCTAACGCCAAGACGTTAGCTTCTTTGTTTGTGAAACACATCCTGCGTCTCCATGGGACCCCAGTCAATATAGTTTCTGACAGAGGGGTACAATTTGTTTCCTTATTTTGGAGAGCTTTTTGTAAAAAGTTGGAGATTGATCTGTCCTTCTCCTCCGCCTTCCATCCCGAAACTAATGGCCAAACGGAAAGGACTAACCAATCCCTGGAAACATATTTAAGGTGTTTCATCTCTGACTGTCAATTCGATTGGGTCTCATTCCTTCCCCTTGCTGAATTTTCCCTGAATAACCGGGTCAGTAACTCGTCAGGGGTCTCCCCGTTTTTCTGTAATTTCGGGTTTAACCCAAGGTTCTCCTCCGTTTCCCCTGGTTGTTCCAATAATCCTGAGGTAGAGGATGTTCATCGGGAACTGTGCACAGTCTGGGCCCAGGTTCAGAAGAACCTAGAGGCGTCCCAGAGCGCACAAAAGTTTCAGGCTGATAGTAGACGTTCTGCTAACCCCCGGTTTGTCGTCGGGGATTTGGTCTGGTTGTCCTCCAGGAACTTGCGCCTTAAGGTCCCGTCCAGGAAGTTTGCTCCCCGATTTATTGGACCTTATAAGATCATCGAAGTCCTCAACCCTGTATCCTTCCGTCTGGAGCTGCCCCCATCCTTTCGCATACATGACGTCTTCCATGCCTCCCTCCTTAAACGCTGCTCCCCGTCCTGGTCCCCCTCGAGGAAACCTCCTGTTCCCGTTCTCACCCCTGAGGGGGTGGAATTCGAGGTGGCCAAGATTATGGACAGTAGGATGATCCAGGGCTCCCTCCAGTACCTGGTCCATTGGAGAGGATACGGGCCGGAGGAGAGGACTTGGGTACCTGCTCGTGATGTTCACGCTGGGGTATTGATCAGGAGGTTCCACCTTCTCTTCCCTACTAAACCGGGTCCTCTTAGTAAGGGTCCGGTGGCCCCTCATAAAAGGGGGAGTACTGTTAGGGATCTGCCAGGTACTACGTCTAGGTATACTCCTGGGATTAATCAATCCACACCTGAGGCCAGACCTCTTAGACTGACACCGGCTCCCACCAACCAGGGTAGCAGGCTCAGGAGTGGGAGAGCCTATCGCGGCCTGGTCAGTCGGAGTTAGCTCTGCCCCCTGTCCATTATTACCTGCCGTGTTCTCTTCCTCAGTGCTTGTAATTCTTCTGGATTCCTGGCCCCACTGCTGCTTGCTCCAGCCTGCTTCTGCCGTGCTTCTGCCTTGCTGCAGTTCCGCTTAACCTGCTTCGCTTTGCCCCTGGCTTGCTTCCTTCTCCGTGCTCACGTTTGTATACTCTACTTCATCCTGGTCCTGACTACTCATTCACCCTCCGTTTCCTCGCGGCGTTCCGTGGGCTACTGCCCCTTCCCTTGCGTGTTCCCTGTTTGTTCTCCCGTGCACTTAGACAGCGTAGGGACCGCCGCCCAGTTGTACCCCGTCGCCTAGGGCGGGTCGTTGCAAGTAGGCAGGGACAGGGCGGTGGGTAGATTAGGGCTCACTTTCCCTTCACCTCCTTCCTGCCATTACAACTAGATACACTGTGATGAATGGAGGCACTGGCAGTACTACAGCTTTTCATCAGCCATCACATGATCATTGTGAGCTGGGTCACATGGGCTAGCTGCTTGCTTATTGTAGACATGACAAACCCTTGATTGTGACAATGGCAGCACTCAAAGATAAGATCCTTTCGTTTATCTATTGTAATGTTTCAGCTCAGCTAATTTTTTTTTCATTTACCCCCCCCCCAATAAATTAATCAAATAAAAGGTTTTCAGGTTTTATGCAAATAAAATGTCATTGTTGTATAATAAAAAGTGATTGTTAAGGATCTGCCAGGCACAGCTTCTGTATCTACGCCCATAGGTAATCAGTCTGCACCTGCTTCTATGTCGGTGAGACTGACTCAATCTTCCACCACTCAGGATGGCAGGCTTAGGAGTGGGAGAGCCTATCACAGCCTGGCCAGACGAAGCTAGCTCCCGCCCTCTGTCTATTTATAAATGCCTTTCCTGTTCCTCCTTGCTTGTGATTCTTCTCGTTTGGTTTCCTGGCCCTGCTGCAGCTTCTTGATCCATTTGACCCTGCTTCATATTGACCCTGGCTTACTGACTACTCTCCTGCTCTGCGTTTGGTACGTCGTACACTCCTGGTTTGACTCGGCTTGTTCACTACTCTCCTGCTCTGCGTTTGGTACTTCGTACACTCCTGGTTTGACTCGGCTCGTTCACCACTCTTGTTGCTCACGGTGTTGCCGTGGGCAACTGCCCCTTTTCCCTTGCTTCTGTGTACCCTTGTCTGTTTGTCTGTCGTGCACTTATTGAGCGTAGGGATCGTCGCCCAGTTGTACCCCGTCACCTAGGGTGGGTCGTTGCAAGTAGGCAGGGACTGAGTGGCGGGTAGATTAGGGCTCACTTGTCTGTTTCCTTACCCCCATCATTACAGTGATGAAACTTTCTAAGATAACCAGAGTATTATTGTCTCTCAGATTACAGATCTCTAATTGCAGTCAGTAAACTTGTAATGTCCGAGTCAGGGGTATTAGTACAGGGGTGTTTGCCCCACAGAGAAATGGCACATAAGAAAATTCAGTCGAGCAAGTGACAAACAACATAAACATTATTCACAAGGAGGCTCAATCCTTGGCGGATCAAAGCACAGTCTTTAGTTACATTAAACTTAACAGCTGGTATTGGTTGGTCTTGATCATGGTGGTTGTCCGCCTGGTGGCCACTTGCTCTTTGGTGTCTCTTTTGTGTCACAGATCTCTTACTGTATGTAAATCATAGGGGCTTCTCCCTTCACCCGCATCAAACTTGCCGCAGGGTGAACCGTTTCTCAGACTTAGCTTCTCCCGTACATCTCCTTTCCAATTTCACCTCCTTGATACGCTGGAGCCGTGCCCTTGCTTGTGCTCTACAATGGTACGCTGGAGCTGGGATAATACGTGGCCTGTCCTAGCACCATGGATGCACAACAGCAATAAAAATAGATATTATATAAATATACATTTTGAACAGAAATTGCAACATCTTCCAAGGCATTTGAGCTATTTAGCAAGGCAATAAAAATGACATGCAGGAAATAATACACATTATAATGGAAGAATCTAGACCGCCAAAAAAACAAGGCTGCCTCTCGTCATAGAATCTCATCTTAGCCCAACCCCAAAGGGGCAGTACCATCTACAAAACACAAATGCATGGGTGCTCGGGCACACCCCACAAATGGAAACATTACACAATGAATAATCTTTCTTTGCATTAAATAGCAGAACCTCATATCGGGTATTAGGATATAAATGACATTTTGCCAAAGTTGTCTGACAGTCAGCAATGCGGAAAGCATGTAACTTTCCATTATGCAACACATTGACCGTGGAATAAAGAGGGGCAGTGGTGACGCCTTGGACATCTCATCTAATTTGATGTCAATTTACATACGCACTAGTACATGAGGGGTTTACCTAAATAAGAAGTCCAAGATATGCTCTCCTACAGCTCCATTGTTGCCCCTGCATTTGCTACGATTGGTGCATGAAGGCAGAATTATACTGAAGTGCATGTTAGAAAGTTGCACCCCATCCAAACAGCCCAGCTTTTTATTAAGACATTGCTCACATCTGCATCATGACTTCCATTTATAATGGAAGCCATGACACAGTGCCCAATAAGTTGTATGATACCACCAGCGCGTGATGGACCGCATTGACTTTTTCCAATTAGATCAGAAGAAATTTGCGACGGAGACATCCAATGTAAATGTGAGCCTAAAGTGTATACTCCTAGTAACCTTGGTTATTTTTGTACTGTTACATTAATATTATTATTGTATTCTACTTTTTATTGGTCTGTATTGATCAGTGTATAATATTTTTTATTTTTTTAAACTATTGATTATATTTTGTGAAGACAATAAAATGAATTAAAAAATAATACAATTAAAGAGTACAGTGGAAGGCCTATATATTTCTAATAATTTCTAATAATTTTTTACATCAGTGACCCAGATATATTACTAAGGCTAGCATGGCAAAGAAAACTCTCTTAAAGAGGCTCTGTCACCAGATTTTGCAACCCCTATCTCCTATTGCAGCAGATAGGCGCTGCAATGGAGATAAGAGTAACGTTTTTTTTTTTTTAAACGAGCATTTTTGGCCAAGTTATGACCGTTTTTATATTTATGCAAATGAGGCTTTCTAAAGTACAACTGGGCGTGTTTAAAGTTATGTACAAGTTGGCGTGTATTGTGTATGTACATCTGGGCGTTTTTACTTCTTTTACTAGCTGGGCGTTGTGAATAGAAGTGTCATCCACTTCTCTTCACAACGCCCAGCTTCTGGCAGTGCAGAAACATAGCGTGTTCTCGAGAGATCACGCTGTGACGTCACTCACTTCCTGCCCCAGGTCCTGCATCGTGTCGGACGAGCGAGGACACATCGGCACCAGAGGCTACAGTTGATTCTGCAGCAGCATCAGCGTTTGCAGGTAAGTAGCTATATCGATGGTCATAACTTGGCCAAAAATGCTCGTTTAAAAAAAATGTTACTCTTATCTACATTGCAGCGCCGATCTGCTGCAATAGGAGATAGGGGTTGCAAAATCTGGTGACAGAGCCTCTTTAAACTTACTATACATGCTGTCTATACTGTATAAGTAATATAGAATGTAACTAGTCAGATTCAATTAAGACATGTTAACACATTTTAATATTTCACATGCAATGAAAAACACAACAGACTTTGAACAGTTGGGGGTAAGGATGGTGTTGATAAAAGTTGGCTGGAGCCTTGGGAAGAGTATTAGCATATCAGATACACTACTACACTGCCATCTGTATACAAGAGAAGTAGCTAATATATAACCATAATGTACCATATATATCTTTTATTTTTATACTGTCATTTATAAGGTACATTATGACCTAAAGAAGCAGTTCAACTTTCCACAGTGTAGTGTAGACACAGATCAATAGTCCATGCACATACTGTATGTTATTCATGGGAGAATGGATGGCTTTTTAGTCCAGACAAATACAATGCACAACATCTGATATATTGTCAACAACATTTATTTATTGTCCATTGTTTTACACAATTTTAACACTTTGCAGTCACAGCCATTTTTAGTTTTTTCATTCTCGTTTTTTACTCCCCGCATTCCAAGAGCCATAACTTTTTTTTATTTTTCCAACAATGGAGTGGTGTAAAGGCTTATTTTTTGCAGGAGTAGTTGTAGTTTCTATTGGCATTATTTAACCTGTTAGTGACCCCCCATTGGTGTTTTTACGGCGGTCACTAACGGGCTTTATTCTGATGCAGTAGCCTTTTTACGAAGTCGTCCCGCAAACAAAAAAGCCCTAATACAGATATGTCAGCAGAAAAATAAAAAAGTGATGGCTCTTATATGTTTTTACTGTGTAAAAGTAGTACAATCTAAAAGAAAACTATTTAAAGTACAATATAATGTACTGGGAAATCAAAAAAATCTTTGTTGGATGGAATTGGAAAAAACTGCAATTCCTTTGGAGATTTCATTTTTACGTCTTTCACCGTGCAGTAAAAAAACTACTTTTACAAAGAAAAAAACTATATGGTATAATATGTCACCATATTCTGAAAGCCATAACTTTTTTATTTTTTCATTGTGAGGGCTTATTTTTTGCAGGTAGTTTTCGCGCTGTAGTTTTATTAGTACATACAACATTTTGATCACTCAAGGTAACCAAAAAACAGTGATTCTGGCGATTACATTTATTGTGCGAGTTAAATAATGTTATATAGTAATAGCTCAGACTTTTATGGATGCTGCAATACCTATTTTGTTTATTTTTTTTATTTTTTACATTACTTTAGAGGAAAAACTGGAAAAGGTTTTTTTTTGAACCTTCAATATTTAAAAAAAAATTGTACACCACTGAAAACTTTATTTAACTATTTTACATTTTTTTATCAGGAGCCAGTCAGAATCCCAATATATTTCAATACATTAATATTGCAGTATATAGTGTAAGCAATCCAACGATCACTGATTCAAGTAAGAGGACTTTTAAATAACGTCATTTTTAATGTGCAAAAAAAAAAAATTACGTCTGTGTTCACACGGGGCAGATAAGCTGCGTAATAGCACGCAGCGTATCCGCCCTATGCGCCACAGGGAATTCAGGGCGATAAAGCGCACCAAATTGTGGTGCAATTTTTCACCCGGGATTACTGCTGCGGAAAACTACAGCACTTAGCTGGCCTGCTAGCAGGCCGGCCTCCTGGGATGACGTTTCATCCCATGTGACCACTGCTACAGCCTGTGATTGGCTGCAGCAGTCACATGGATGAAATGTCATCCCAGGAGTCCACACTGGAGGGAGGAACACAGACTTATGGCTAAGAATGAGTTTTTGTTTTTTCTGTGTTGTGTTTTTGCGGCGGGATCGCTGCGAACCCACAACTTTTTTGTTGAGGGATTTACCTCCCCATTGAATTCAATTGGGAAAACCTGCAACAAATAAGCAGCGTTTCTGCAAATACAATTGACATGCTGCGGAATAAAATTCCGCTCCGCAGGTCAATTTCTGAGCATTTTTTTCCGCTCACTATTTACGCAGCGTGTCGATGAGATTTGTTGTATCTCATCCACTTTTCTGCTACTGTATTTGCTGCGGATTTTCTGGCCAAAAATTCAGCGGTGGAAAAACCGCTGTATTTCCGCAACGTGTGGATTGACCCTAAAAGTTAAAAATAAAAAACCTTTTCCATTTTTTCCCTAAAATAATGGAAAAAAAATTAAATCAACATAACTGCTATTGCCGTGTCCATAAAAGTCTGAACTCTTATAATATAGCAATATTTGACACCATGAATGCTGTAAAAAAACAAACAAAAAAAAACATTAAAAATGACAGAATTGCTGGTTTTTAGTCACCTTAGTTCTCCCAAAAAATGAAATAAAAAATGATCAAAAAGTCACATATAATGTCACATCAAAAATGGTACAAATAGGGGGCGGAGCTAGCGGCGGACCTGAATGGACGTGTGCTGCTGAGCTCCGTAACTACCGACAGCTCATTTACCGCATAAGTCAGCGTGTTACAGCCAGCCATGGTCAAGATCGGCGGCAGTAAGTCCAGAGACGACCAGGATCCCCCCAGAACACTCGGGGCTCAAGGAAACATGGAGAAGTTTGTGAAAAGGGGGCCGGTGGGTGCAGGTGGACATGCGGCCAAGATGGCGCCGTCCTCATCTCGCTCCCGGGAAGAAGACGTTGCAGGAGCAGCAGATGATAGCAGCGATGCAGGCAGCACTTCGACAGACTTGCCACTCACTAGAGACTTCTTCACAAAGGTACTTAATAAGGCTTTGGAGCCTTTGGTTAGAGATTTGGCAGACATTAAACAAGATATGAGGCAAGTGGGGCAAAGGGTAGAGAAGTTGGAAGCTACTCAGGCGGCAATGCTGGATTTTAACACGGCAGTCACACAATGCTTCTCCTCGTGTCAAAAGCACTTTAATTCAGTATTCCGGGCCCTAGAAGACCAGGAGAATAGGAACCGCAGGAACAATCTGCGTTTTAGAGGGGTGCCGGAATCCATCACTGCGGATGCCCTTATGGAAACTATAAAGGGACTTTGCCGCTCGCTGATTGGCCCTAATACACATGCGGACATTGTTTTGGAGAGGGCCCACAGAGCTTTGCGCCCTAAACCAACTGCCTCAGACCCCCCGAGGGACGTAATATGCAGATTTTTGAATTACACGGATAAGGTCGCTGTGCTGACTAAAGCAAGAAACACAGATGCCCTTACTTTACAAGGTTCTGTTATCTCTATATACCAAGATCTGGCATCTAGTACCCTGCAGAAACGTCGTCATCTGAAGCCGCTTACTGATCATTTAAGGAATAAGAATGTCATGTATCGCTGGACATTCCCGTTTGGATTATCATTCTACTATGAAGGTCGTCGTATGTTGGTCTCATCCGTGACAGATCTGGAGTCCGTATATGCGCACTTGGATATAGAACCACTGGATATAGAAGACTGGGATCCGGTCTTGGATTTGACGTCTCTCCCTGCTACAGCCCACTTGACACCATGGGAAGATGTTCCAGCTCCTAAACGTCAACGTAGCAAGAAGAAATCGGGACGTTTGGGCTCGCGTAGACTAGCAGGAGAAAGAGAGGAGCTGCCTTAAATAACGGCGGGATGAAATGCTTTATCCCAATTTGTTCTTTATTTTGACCATGGCGTGGACTGCTATGGCTAGATGAGCTGATTGTGACGACATATGGTTAACTTACCAGATTCCCCCCGGTGGAAGGTTCTGTGTGAACCGTTATTGTTCTTGTTCTCAGTTGTGGGGTACTGTCCCCCGTCTTTGTTATTTTTGTTATCTATGTTATTTATGTTTGCTCTCCCCCTCCCTGTCCGGTCGTTGGTACTTTTCGTCCCACATGTGTGCCTTATCTATGGCCTCGTGGTACTATGGAGAATGTGGGCTGTATCTCTTGGCTCGCCGTCATACGGTAGCAGAAAGTTTATATGCTGGGTACTTGCCTGTCTGATTCGGGGATGTGATAATGTAACATACCTCTGTAATGTAATATGGCTGCTCTGAAAATAGTATCTTATAATGTGAAGGGCTGCAACTCTCCCTCAAAGCGTTGCCAAATTTTCTCTTTTATGAAGAAAGCAAAATGTGATGTCCTTATGTTGCAAGAAACACATTTTAAGAAGGATCATTATCCAAATCTTTCCTTTTCTCACTTTCCAGTATGGTTTCATTGTGGTAGCAATAGTGGGGCCTCCAGAGGGGTGAGTGTGGGTTTTGTAAAAAATGTACCATTTGTCTGTGTATCTACCACTCTGGATCCAGAGGGCAGATTTATTATATTGAAAGGGAAGATAGGCACTCAATTTGTCACGTTTGTAAATCTATACGCTCCTAATGTTGGACAGGTATTGTGGTTGAGTAAGGTATTACTGGTAGTAGATTCCGTGGCAGAGGGTATAACTATTATAGGAGGGGACATCAACCTGGTTATGGATCCTTTAATGGATTCATCCGTTAAAAAATCGGCTTTATCATACAGAGCTCTGAGGAGAGTAAAAACTTATTTGGAGGACCGTGGCCTGGTTGATGTATGGCGATGTTTTCATCCCACGGAGGTGGATTACTCCTTCTATTCTCATGTGCATAATTCCTATCAAAGATTAGACCACTTTTTTCTGCACAAAACTTACCTTCAACATTGTAGTAATACAAGTATAGGCTCCAGAGTGCATTCAGATCACGCACCGGTTTTTCTGTCTTTACAGATAGATAACACACAAAGCAGATCGCCACGGTGGAGGATTAATGACTCGGTACTAGGGCGAGGTGATGTAAAGGAGAATGTCAAACAAAAGTTGGAAGAGTATTTTAGACTAAATGCTTTACCAGACTCTTCCCCCCAGGTGGTTTGGGACGCTCACAAAGCTGTTGTTAGAGGGCACCTGATTAGCATATGTTCTCATATAAAAAAGGAAAGAGATAGAGAGGTTGAGGGACTTATGTCCCAGATCCAGAAATTGGAAAAAATCCATAAGCAGTCCCTGGCTAGCCAACATTTGACTGAACTAAACGACCTTAGATCCCGGCTTAAAAACTTACTTAACGCTTCGTCGGCTAAATATTTTGAGAAGTCCCGACAAAATTTTTACGCTCATGGTAACAAAGCCTCTAAATTCATATCTAAAAGGGTCAAACAGCGGCAGGTTAACAACCATGTCCATATGTTAAAATCACCTGATGGCAGTTTGACTTACTCAGCTCCTAAAATAGCTTCTTTGTTCAGAGACTTTTATCATAATCTTTATAATTTGGAGGAATCACTGCCCTCGGAGTGTCTGGCAGAGAGACCTGGGCTCATATCCTCTTTTTTAGACTCTCTCTCTCTTCCGGTCATCTCCGAGACGCAGGGGGAAGTGTTAGCAGAACCATTTACTTTGGCTGAACTGGAGACAGCAGTAAAGCAGTCCCCAGCGGGAAAGTGCCCGGGGCCAGATGGTTTATCTATAGAATATTATAGATCCTTCGGAGAGATTCTCCTCCCTCGCTTACTATGCATTGCAAATCTTACCACCGAAGGAGTACCTCTATCTGTAGATATGTCAAGGGCATATATCTCCCTCATACCCAAAGAGGGGAAGGACCATACGATCTGTGCTAACTTCAGACCTATCTCACTTTTGAATACAGATCTGAAGCTGATAGCAAAGATGCTAGCATCTCGTTTAAAACTGATCCTCCCAGACATTATTTCACCAGATCAGGTTGGATTTGTAATGCAAAGAGAGGGAAAGGACAACTCCACGAGAGTACTACACTTATTACATCACGCACAAAAAAACAGGGTTCCCACAGTCCTTCTCAGCACGGATGCGGAGAAGGCCTTTGATAGGGTTAGTTGGAATTTTATGAGACAGACTATGAGGGCATTCCACCTCCCTACACCATTCATTAATGCGGTTTTTTCAATGTATGCATCCCCCTCGGCAGTTATTACTGTGAACGGGGCCTTGTCCTCCCCTTTTGGAATTAGCAATGGCACCCGGCAGGGGTGTCCTCTTTCCCCCCTGCTGTTTGTCATGGTGATGGAGACTTTGATGCAGTCTATACGGTTAAAGTCAGATATAGCGGGCATGTGGGTAGGGGGGGTGGAACATAAAGTAGCAGCTTACGCAGACGACTTGCTACTGATTGTCACGAACCCTATTATTGCACTCCCAAAAGTTAAAGAAGTATTGGACTCCTTTGGGTACATTTCCAATTTCTTGATTAACGCAAGTAAATCAAAAGCGATGGGGATAGCGGTATCGCCAGAGTGTAGAGAAAAACTGAAGGCTAATTCGGACTTTGACTGGTCGTCACCCCATATAACTTATCTAGGGATAAAGATATGCGCAAACTGTGACGAATTGTTCTCCTTGAACTTTTTACCACTCCTGTCCTCTTTACCAGACATGTTTCAACGATTAGACTTGCCTTATCTATCTTGGTTTGGTAGAAAGAATATTGTTATGTCCTATGTCCTGCCTAAGCTTACTTATCTGATGCAAACATTGCCAGTAGCTATTCCTCGGCTATATTTCTCTCGTATTAGCAGACTGTTTGCTAAGTTTATCTGGAAGGGGAAAAGGGCACGTCATTCTGACTCGCCAAAAAAGAAAAGGGGGTATTGGTTTCCCAGACCCAGAACAATATTATAGAGCAATTCATTTAGCTAGGGTGCTTGATTGGGTGCGTGCACCTAGACATAAATTGTGGGTGCCGTTGGAAAACGCACTCTCCTCGTCACCGCTCAGGACTCTAGTATTTATAGACCCATCTATGCTTTCGGCTTGCGGGCCCTCGAATCCCTTTACACGGGCAACACTTTCAGTCTGGAAAGGGTTTGTAGCTAGCTCAGGGGGAATACAGCTACCATCTCCTCTGATAGAGGTAAGAGATATTATAGGGGCAGCCACAAAAGCAGTAAGGGATAGTGCTCCGTTACATGTTAGCAGCTCTCAGATGCCGCTGGCTCAGCTATTAGATGATGAGGGATGTCTAATTTCCCATTCGGCTCTGCTGTCTAAATTATCGATTAACGAGGGGAAATTTTTACTTCTTGCATATATAAAGTCTGTTACTCTTACATGTTGTAGGTCCACCTCGTTTCACAGAGAAGTTAACTGGTTTGAAACATTATGTTCCCAGAAACGCACGCCGGTGAAGAGTATTTCTCAGATTTATGGGAGGATTTCTGTCCCTCTTGCAACTAGACCTCCATACTATATAGGATTGTGGGAAAGAGATCTGGGAAGGAAATTTTCTGAGGCCGAAATATCCCGAATATTGATAGCCCCACACAAAGCATCCAGATGCATTAAGATTCAGGAGAACAGTTATAAAATACTATCCCGTTGGTACAGGACTCCAGATAAGACCTGCATGTATAGTTCCACGCATCCAGATACGTGCTGGCGTTGCAAGAGGGACAGAGGCACTTTTTATCATGTGTGGTGGGAATGTGCCCCGCTGAAAGAATGGTGGGGGAAAATGTTCTCAATATGTAACTCAGTGTGTAAGGGAACAATCCCGGTATCACCGGAAATTGCATTACTCTCTGGGGCAGATCCCACAGTCCCGGTAGTCCCATCTGCTCTATTCAAATTACTGATAGTGGCGGCTAGGCTCTTAATACCCCTACACTGGCTAACAGATACAGTTCCATCCTTAGATCATTGGATTGCGAGGGTAGATCAGATCTATAGGTTTGAGGAGTTGTCTCATTGGAACTCACATTCGAGAGATAAATTTCTCAAGATATGGCAACCATGGAAAAAGTTCCGTAATTTTGTGTGACAGGATTTAGTGTGAAGTAAGGGGTTAAAGTTATACTTTTGTAAGTGAAATGTAATGCTGGTCACTGATGTACCAATGACTTCCCTTCTCCCCCCCCCCCCCTTTGGGTTACTACCCGGTTCAATTTCCTCTTTCATGTTCCCCCTCCCCTTTTATGGTCTGTAAAGTACTTAAAATATGGCATGTAATGTATTGCTTATTTGTGCAGATGTATATCCTCTGTATTGTTGAAAAATTTAATAAAAAATGTAAATATAAAAAAAAAAAAAAAAAATGGTACAAATAAAAAATACAGCTTGCCCCGCAGGAAAGAAAGCCCTGATACTGCTCAATCGACAAAAATGTAATGTGTAAAGCGGTAAAATATAAAAAAAGGATATAAATTTGGTATCGCCATAATCGTATCAACCAGTAGAATAAAGTTAACATGTCATTTTTGCCGCACAATGAATGCCGTAAAAATTAAACCCAAAAAAACAATGGTAGTATTGCTGTTTTTTGCCCATTTCTTCTCACAATTTTTTTTCTCAGTTTCCCAGTACATTATTTGGTACCTTAAATGGTGGCAAGAAAAACTACAACTCGTCCCACAAAAAACAAGCCCTCATATCGTTATGTCAATGGAAAATTAAAAATGTTATGGCTTTTGGAGTGCGGGGAGAAAAAGACCAAAAAGTAAAACCGAAAATTGGCTAAGGAGGTAAGCGATTAAGGAATACTAAGTCCTATATAGTGGGTCAGTTAAGGGGAATGAGACACATGCAATCTCTTTGGATATCCCCCAGATTTGGAAAATCTCGTTAGGCATGCACAGATATACAGCTGACCACGTAAATAAGGGTTTCAATTGGCAGAATTCGTACAATAGGAAGAATATATTTATGGCTTTTCACCAGTTTTCTGCCATTAAAAAGTTGCAAATTTGAGACTTTTTACTTCTATTGCCACTTTTGGAAAACGTCGATAAGAGGGTGGGATTTAGCGTGATAAAGAAAAATAATCATTATAGCTTTTGCCAATATTATATGACTGTGCTGCATATATGTACACTTTTTCCATGAACTTTTTTATATATAGTCTTGCTAGCTAAGGTTGTTATTAAACAGTATTCTCTGACTATCAGACTGCTGGTCTCCTTACCAGGCCTTCAAGGCCGTTCTGAGATAAGACAACCAAGTTTACTGGAGAAAGACAGGATATTCTAGACAAGATATTACTTGTAAATTAAAGGATGTGTTATTAGTACACACTTCTTATTCAGAAAAATAACTTATAAGGTGGTTCCTTGATGGCAGCCAGCCAGAAAAGACCTTTAAAAGGCTAATCTAAATGCAAATGTTTAGATCTTCTGCCTCAAGTGCCTTTTACACCTGCCGATATTCGGCTAGTGCAGCGAGCGCCGATCAACGAGACATCATTGATCGGGGCTCGTTTGCTCCTGTCACGCGGAGCTATGGATAGGGACGAGCAGTTGTTACTCCGATCGCTCGTCCCAAAACGTTATCATGTCGGCAGCGCATCTCCCTGTTTACACAGAGAGATGTGCTGCCGACAACAATAATATTTACCTTTTTTAAACGATACAATCGGCGGATAATCAAGCATCTGCCGATCGCTGCCCTGTTTACACAGGGCAATTATCGACAACGAGCGTTCTTTGAACGCTTGTCTGCCCAATAATCGCCCAGTGTAAAAGGGCCTTTACTCTTGAGAGGATCTCCGAGGCCATGTTTTTCTTATTTTGTACTTCTCTTTCTCAAACTTTTTATTGTGACCTTATTACTTATTATTACTTCTTAATAAACTTTTCATTTAGTTTCACCATGAGACAAGAGCGTTTGTTCAAGATTTCCTTATCAAGCGGAAGGGCAAGATGTTTGTTGTCAGTCTATAGAAAATTATAAATAGCTCTACACACGATGGGGCAGATTTCAACTTAGGCCGGATTGACACGAGCATGTTCAGTCCGTGATATACAGATGTAGCCGTCTTTACCTTGACTTTTAACGCACTAAATAAACAATGGCTAGATCCCTTATCTTGACTTTTTCAATGACTTTTCAATGGCTTTTGTTGTGTGATATCACGCTGCAGCAAGTTATCAGAATCAAGTTAAAGATGGTTACATCTGTACAGTCCATATGTCGACCGCATTTCCCAGACCGAACACACTGCAGGGAGCCGGGCTCCTAGCATCATAGTTATCTATGACGCTAGGAGTCCCTGCCTCACTGCGGGAAAACTGTTCCGTACTGTAATCATGTTTTCAGTACGGGACAGTAGTTCCGCGGAGAGGCAGTGACTCCTAGCGTCATAGATAACTATGATGCTAGGAGCCCGGTTCCCTGCAGTGTATTCGGTCTGGGAAATGTGGCTGACATAAAGACCATATATCACGGACTGAACACGCTCGTGTGACTCCGGCCTTAGACAGCTTTAAACTAGAGTAACCAGGCTAAATTCATCACAGTGGTGCATGTTACATGATACATAAAGTTTGGCGCATCTTGTTGGACATGTTAGACACTATTCTCTTCCTTATGCCACCTCTTGATTGGCTTATTTTAGAACAATATATCGCACCAAAATTTTGTTGCATTTTTGTCGCAATTTGGTGCATTCATTCCACGCTGCCATCCTGCTAAGTCACACCACCTTTTCTAGGCACAAAATAGGGCTGCTTAACAGGTCCATCAGCCCTTTACTAAACTGTTGGTCTATACTTTTGTATTCCTACGGAATTTATAGCTGGCATATTCCATCAGACACTGTATTCATGGAGGTAATCTCCCCTAAAGGCAGTGCTTCTATGGGAGAATAGCTCTGAACATACAGAATCTGATTGAGCCTTTATGACAGCACATGCAGGCTGTATGGCTGTGTGCATGAGCTCTTACTGTTATTATTTTGCTGTTTGACCCCAAATTGACCACTCTTTCCCTTGTTTGCCAACAGTCAATTCGATTGGGATATAATAACTCACTTTTTGTTGTAGACAATAACACAGTAGAGGCCCTTTTAAGCAGGCCAATGATCAGGAAAAATAAATGCTCATTCCTGATTATTGTGCTTTGTAAACAGGGCAACGATAAGTCGATGAATGAGCAAATGCTCATTTAACGGCTGATCTGGCCATACAGCTTAGTATTGTAATACATGAATGTAGTTAGAGCGGGGCTGTGGCTGTGTAGTACAGCCATTACCCTCCACCTGACAACAAGTGTGTGCGCGCGCTGTCAGCATGACGTGATGCGGCCGGGGAGCACTAATAAGCGCCGGCACTCACCCCCATGTTCTGTCTTCTCCACCACTATTCCCCTGAATGCTGTGATCAAAGCTGACCACAACATTCAAAGGGAAAATTAGATGGGGGAATGCCCCTTGGATCGCGTCGCTATTGAGGAACATACCATACATGGGCAGACAGCCCAAAGTCCATTGAAGAACCCCAGGGCTGTCTGAGCATATTTCCTGTTAGGGCATAATTAGGTATGTCCTAACAACTGCCTGTGTACTATCAGTAGACAGGCTAATGTACTGGCATCTATTCATTCTCTATGGCAGCGATGGAAATAGCCGAACGCTGTACTCGCCTATCTCTGGCGCTCCCATATAGAATGAATGGAGCGGCTGCGCGCACGAGCGACCCTCGGCTCAGTTCAAACGAGGGGTACAGGACCCCCATCCTAGCTGTCGGGCACCCACGATAAGCAAATTACCCCTTACCCTACGGATAAAGGGTAACTTGTTGTAACTGGAATACCCTTAAAGTTTAAAAATAAAAAAAGTAAAAATACACACACACATTTTACATAAAATAAAAGTTTCAATACATAAAATATACACACATTGGATATCGTTTCGACCGTAATAACCTGCACAACAAATTTGTAGTGTCATTTATGATGTGTACACTGTAAAAAACAAAACAAAACAAAAATTGTTTTCTTTCACTTATTAATGTGAGGCACGTGGTGTTATGAATTTTATACCTCCATGTCCATCACATTAATAATAATTAACCCCATCATGTACCTCACACATTAACCCAATGTTGTCCATTATGACTGTGAGAAACACGATGGGGTTAATTACTATTAATGTCAGGCACACTGAGGTTCAAAATTCACCACACCACGTGCCTCACATCATAAAATGCAAGAACTTATTTTTTTTATTATGCTTGGCAAAGTATAATTTTGGTATCTATCCAAAGTATTGGTATTGAACACCAAATTCTGGTATTGTGACAACCCTAATGCAATATATTGTCTTCAATTGTATCCTCCTTAGGAAGAGGATACAATTGAAAGCGCAGGTGAAGCAAGGGGAACTTCAACATTCGGCGCTTTCTTGTGGCGCAGGCGGTGCAATGACGTCATCCTGCCGCCTGCCGTCGTTCCGCTGGAACAGGCCTGATCAGAAAAGACCAGGCCTGTGTCAACGGAAACTTTATTGCTGTGCCCCGCCGACGCTAGTAAGTTAGAGTGCGGGGACACCTTTGTATCTGAAGATGCTGAGAAGAGCCATATGAAGTGATGGTCGGGTACTGGGGCGGCCACAGGCTGGTATTATTAGCCTGGGAAAGCCCAAAAACAATGGGTCTTCTCATCCTGGTAATGCTAGGCTGCTGCTGCAGCTTTATTGTATCTAGCTGGTTATGAAAAATGGGAGGGACCCCACTTAATTTTTTTAAAATAAATAATAAAAAAAAACAACTTGGGTTACCCCTGTTTCTCATAACCAGCTAGATACAGTAAGGTAGATGTAGCCTAGCATTACCAGGGTGGGACGGGCAATTGTTTTTGGGCTTCCCCAGGCTAATAATAGCAGTCTGCAGCTGCTCCAGTACCCAAACATCACTTCAGATGTGTAATGTCCGTGGCTGCGGGCTGTTCGCTCCAGCCTCCCGCTGACAGCCGCAGCCACGAGTCGGCAAGCGCTGGCCCCAGCCTCCTCCTCAGGAGACGCCAGCGCTTGCATCCACTCACCTCCGCCGGAGCCCGCAGGGGCAGCGCGCGCACCGGACATCTTGAACGACCTTTGACCCGTGAGTACCCTGGGCTATAAGAGGGGTCCAGCCCCCTAGTTTGATGCCTGAGCGTTGTTAGTCTTTCCCAGTCTGTCTCGCAAATGGTTCCTTATTGTCTCCCATTCCAGCTGTTACACGTGCCCTGTTACTGTTCCTGTATTCCGTATTGTTCATGTGCCTATCAGCGTCAAGAGCCATCTGCCACGTCAAGTGCCATCTGCCACGTCAAGTGCCATCTGCCACGTCTAGTGTCATCTGCCACGTCAAGTGTCTTCTGCCACGCCAAGTGTCATCTGCCACACCAAGTGCCATCTGCCACATGAAGTGCCATCTTCCACGTCAAGTGCCATCTGCCACGTCTAGTGTCATCTGCCACGCCAAGTGTCTTCTGCCACGCCAAGTGTCATCTGCCACGTCAAGTGTCTACTGCTTCATCGGATACTGCTCGCCACGTCTGGCGCCACTTGCCGCACCTGCCTCCATCCGTGCTGAAGCCACAGCCACCGCCCGGACTATTTCAGGTACCCAAGCATTACTGTCTGCCATTTACTTCCGCATAGACTGTGACCTGGTCAGCTGCCTCCCCGCTACGGCGGAGTGGCCTAGTGGGTCCACATACCCTGTGCCCGTGACAAGATGGTCGGGTACTGGATTGTACCCGGCTCTTCCTGGGTAGGAGGGTAATAATGGAGGGGTTAGTGTTAGCCTCTTCACTGGCTAATACTTTTTGCTCCAGTCGGAAAGGGTGTTTTTTTTTCCCAAAAAATAATAAACTGTGACATGATAAATAATAGGGAAAAAGGGCCCCAGTGTTCATGTGGGGGCAGGGGAGGGAATGTTAATGGGGTAGCACTAAGCATTTATTTTAGGTTATGTTCACATGTAGCGTAAACAATGCAGATTTTACGCAACGGATTTCATTGCGAAAAATCTGCAGCGTAATACAGTAGCAGATAAGTGGATGAGACTTGATCAAATGTTATCCACATGCTGCATAAAAAAAAAACACCGAAAAAAAAATTCATAAATTGACCTGCGGTGCGTTTTTTTTTAATCTGCTGCATGTCAATTTGTGCTGAGGGATCTCTGGTTTTCTGTTGCAGGTTTTCCTATTGAATTAATTGGGGAGGTAAAACCCGCAACAATTAGCACATGTTGCGATTTTTGAGGTGGAAAAGCTGTGTTATCGGGGGTGTCAGCCCTAAAAGTGCCAGGGCAGCACCAACTCTAAATACGGCTCTGGGTACGTAGAATCTGTATCTTGCGGTCACAACTGAATCCGTCAGTTCAGTGGGACTGGCGGCTTCGGTGAGCATGGTGAGACAGAGGATCCACCTGTTATCGATCACATCTAAGTTATGACCAGCTCTCAATGGAGCCGTCAGTCCCGCTGACCTCACGGATTTCTCTGTGACTGCTAGATACAGCTTCTATGTAGCCAGGATACATAGAAGCTGTATCACCAAATGTGAACTTTGTTTTTTAAATAAAAAAACAAATTCAAATTGTGTGCCAAATAAAATAAATCATTGATTTATAAATTAAAAAAAATGCCTTCAAAGGTTTACATGAGCATTTAGGAAATAGTTGTGTTATACACAGTTGTTGTCTCATTCATTTTGGCTACAGAACTTTAACCCCTTCAGTGTCATTAAAAGCTTTAACTCTGGTGGACTTGGTAAACCTTGTATTACATAGGTGCCCTTTCAGCCACTCCAGGGGAAATGTGTGACCACCCTGATAATACTTCCGAGACTTAACTAAAAATAAACAATTTTTTAAAGTAATAGACATAATGTGCATTAGAGACATGCGTTAATGACGTTAATTTGGTGGCTTGATAATGGCACTTTATGAACATTCCTCTCTCAAACCCCCTTTTATCTTAATTTCCTCTCTTTTCTTCTTTCCTTTCTTCCTCTCCTTTCCTCACTATTATGTCTTCTTTACTTTTACTCTCCTGCTCTTTCTTTTGATTGTCTTTATTTTATTCAGCAGTATAGACTCCTCTCCTCCCAAATACTTACTTACCCCATATTCACCTTAGGGAACAATCATCATTTGTATCCTTAAAGCTAATGTAACACAGTAGAGATGATCGAATTTTCCAAAACTCATTTCCGGTCTGATTGCTCGTTTGATTAGATTCGGTCAGAATAAATTTGTTGAAAATCAAAAGTGATCTGAGTGCCCTTAAAACTTATGTTTGATTTTCTGATGTCTTCTAGAACTGTGTCCAAGTTAAATCCAACCCCTTTCAAGCTCATCAACACCAAGCTGGCATGTAATGTCAAAGTGACATCAACTTATATGTGTAGGGGGAGGCTGCCTGCAAGGCATTATCGGGAATTCCTCCATAGGTCATGTGAACCTTTTTCTAATCCTTTTTCATTTTGCTGCGATTCATGGGCCATGAACTCCAAAAGTTTCGGAATTCGATGAATTCAAAACTTTAATAAAATTCAGATCAAATTTGACTCATGTAGAATTGATTCGCTCTTCTGCATTACACAGCGACAGGCGTGAGCTGCAATAAAATTATGAGATTGCCATAACGCAGCCTCTGTGTTTCCCTAATTGATGACTATCACCAAAAAATCTATCCATGTTACCATTTTTTCCAATATTGAGGTTCCGTTGCGGTAATATCTTAACTTTCCCACGACTCTTTGGTGGCACTGTAGCCCTAATTGTAGTGGTATTTTGTGAATTGTACAGGAAATGTCTTCACAATACATGGGTTGTTACTTATTTCAATTAACTTATCAACTGACCTCCGACAGGTGTTTATCGACCCTCTTCAAAATAGTACTATCCATACAGAAAAACGTGTTTAGAATTTTTGCAATTTCAGAGACGTGGAATGTTTAGGATTTATGCAATTGAGATAACAGAATGCAAAGTTATAAAATGTTCAAGCAATAGAATTATCTCACAATATATATTCAAAGTAATTGCTAGAGGTTCAGACTATTCCATTTTCTATTAATGTACAGTGAAAAAAGAATCTAATCTTCCTCTGCTCATTATATAAGGGTATGATCAATAATACAGCATGAAAGTGCTCAGTATTTTTAAAACACTTCTATGATACCAGTGTAACAATATTTTCTATTAAAACTCCCCCATCCCTATAATTTAAATTATTGTTTGCGTCCTTTTTATTTTTCACTTCTTTGCCTCCCACTTGTTCTGTTCTTTACTTGACAGATACTATATAGCGGGAACAAAAGTCTTTATCGTTATGAAGCTTTTCTACCTTCAGTCACATCAGACATTTATCTTTAGAATCTGCAGTGCCTTTGCTCTTTTCTTGCACATTTTAAACATCCAGAAGTTCAATAAGTTTGGGGCCGAATGTCACGTAGAGGCTGCTATGTAATGAAGAGAATAGCATAAAAGAGTCGCTTTTATTTTGCTCATGAATGTAAAATTATGTGAGCAAATTTAAAATAAAATGTAACAAAAAGTCTAGTTTTTTTTTTTAGAGTATTAGTATTATAAAAATTATTCTTAGAACTAATTACAATTTTTTTCTATAGGACAAATATATTACCTATTATCCTTAAATGACAAACATCAGCAAGTTCTACTAAAATCTCCTCAGAAATCAACTTGAAATAAAAAGGTAATTAAAGGTATATACACTCACATTTAAGTGGTGACGTTCAGATGTGTCATCCCTATTAGTGGGGTGAAGAGAGGGTGTATTAATGTCTCGCCTCTTGACTCTTGGATAAGTAGTGTTGATTGTTCTCAAGAGTAATTGTGGATGGTCTGTAACATCCACGCTAATTGTTTAGTATGTTAGCATTTACATATTTAAGACTTGACCATAAAATAAATGCTATAAAAATGGTAAAGTAGGGTTGCAACTTGTATCAACGTTTTTTAATTACAAAAAATGTCTACCAACTTAACATGTGAGTGAAAACTTCCTATTTCAAATTGTTGTTATAGGATACTATACGCTCAAAGCCAGAGGGTTTTTATTTTTTATTGCATACAGTATCTACACAGAGAAAATCCTACCCTCCTTACCTGCTGCAGAACATCAATATCTCCCATCCTAGGTCAGGAAGTGTAGGATGGGGAACAACATCTGTGGTCGTTACTGTTATGAGGCATCTGTTTGGTGTCACTCTTACTGGAGCATCTGTGGACTGTGACTGGTATGGGGACATCTGCGGGTTGTGATTGTTATGGGGACATCTGTGGGTTGTCATTCTTATGGGGACATCTATGAGTTGTCACTGTGATATGGGGCATCCGTAGGCTATCATTGTCATGTTAGCAATCTGTGGCTGACATAGGTTGTAAAAGGGGAACATTTCTGGCTGGTGCAGTTTGTCAATGGGGCATCTGAGGCTGGTGCAGGCTGCAAAGCGGGGCATCTGAGGTTGACACACAGAGAATCTCAATGGCATTCTTGCAGCAATATTGTTTTCAAAAGTACCTTAATACAGAAACATTTCTCTCGATCAGTTTGTTTTGGTACAGTAGGCATTGCTTGTCCTTTTATTGACTCCGGGAGGTGGTCAATAAGTCACTTGGCTCCGATTTAACAGAATGTAGCTTGCAAACCAGAAACATTTGCCACCTCTACTTTAGATGACTTAGCAGTTAAGAAAACATGTTTGGCATTTCATTTCTTTGCCAAAACAACAAGACAATTCAAACTTATTAGATATATAGAAAGAAAGGCATTAGATCTGAAATATTCCAAACTTTTAACAAACAAAGTATAATCCACATAACTTTATAAATTCCAGTTAATGAAACAATATTTCACATCGCTTTGTAAATAAGAATCTAAATTTACATTAGTTTAATGAACAGTCTAGATTCCTTTTACTACAATATCATTTTTCTGTAGTCATCATGCATGAAGCTGAGAAGCATAAATGTGTGAAACATGTCTCAAATCACATCTTATAGACACTGCTAGAACTGCTGTCATGTACTGCAACCTGAAATGTTGAAAAATTACTCCAGCTTTACGAGAGCATTTGAGTGGAGATAAACAGTAATCTTGAATTATGTTGGAATTTTAGAAACATCCATTTTCTTTACGATAATCCCATTCAAAATGTGAGGTAAGCAGTCAATGTAGATTGATATTATTCACCACAATTGTTTGATCTTCGAATGAAAAAGTATCAAGAGCAGCAAGAACAGAAATCATAATTCCATCTGGAAACTGACCTACAGTCATATTTTACATTGTGACCAAATAATCTCATATCAGCAGAAAATTTCCGCATAGATTTGTACTCTGAATTGTATTATTTTCAGCTTCTCACGATTTGTTCCAATGGTGAACATACAATAAAGACAGACAATGAGGCTGCTATGAGGCTCATGTAAAGAGGTCAAATCCTCTGCTACTGGGTGGCGAGAAACCGTTTTGTTCGCAAACAAGTCTAATAGAGAGGATATGAAGGGGCAAAATACCAGACCCTTCTGATCTAGCTGGTAAAACCCAGTAACATAATTGAGGGCCCATTTTGATCTTTGCTGTGGAGCCCGCTCTTTTCTATGTATGGCACAGATTTTTTTTCTATGCAATATGGAGAAAAAAAATGTCTTACATATTATCTATGTGTCAGGTGGAGGTTGTGGATAAACCCTATTGAAAGTTTTAGCCGGGCCGGTAACCACAACCTTTGAGGACAGCCCCTTTCGTTAAATATCAAAAATAATGGTACAGAATTTTTTGGTACTGTCTATTCCTATCTGTGCAGTGCTTCCTATCAGAAAAATCATGTAAACTGGTTCATTCTCAAATATAATTCTTACATAAAAACAAAATGAGGATTGCACTATATATATTTTTTGCATTATTTATTATTATTCTATAAAGATGATTTTTTTTGTGGTTACACATAGGAGCTGAAGGATTTTTCAGAAGTAAAACAAATGAACACTAAAGGTTGACATACAAAATCTCTTTTCATTTTCACTATTAAACTATCCCTGTGACAGGCAATAAAGAAGATTATGAAATAGTAATTTATACAAACTAAAAAGAATAATAATCAAAATAAAATATATACTGTATTGTAGTTTGAAGGATTAGGGTACGCTCTAGTGTTAAGGCTGATGGGTGGTTATGAGACTTCATTTTCAGTACAGGTTAAATTAGACATTTAGAAGATCGGGATTGAATGGTAGTTAAAGAAGCACTCAGTTGTTGTTTTTTTATCATTAGATAGCTATCCCCCAATACAGTATCCAAAAATGGCGATCGCAATCTGCAAACACTGATTGGTCAGCGTCATACACTCCTCTGTACAACGCCCACTTGGACATATAGTAAAACACACCCAGTTGTCCATTAAGAAAGTCATTAGCATAAAGTTAATATAGGTCATAACTCCGTCAAAAATGATCGTTTTTCAAAATAAAAACCACTGCTGTAATCTACATTACAGCGCCAATCAGATTATGTTAGGAGATAGGGCACTTATAATCTGGTGACAGAACCTTTTTAAGGGTCTGAGGTCTGAATTAATTCAGGTGTCTTCTCTGAGGTCTGAATTAATTCAGGGGTCTTGGGTATGAATTAATTTACGGGTCTGACATGGGGTCTGATTTAATTTAGGGGCCTGGTCTAAGGTCTGATTTAATTTAAGGATCTGGGTTCTGATTAATTTAGTCTTATTTTCCTTCTTGTGTTGATGATGTGGCTTACCTATTTAAAGGAGTGGTGAGAGGCGTGAGCAAGCAAAGCAAAATTCGACCCAGGCGAGCGATACATGCTACTAATTTGTATTTATAATCTGGTAATCTCTTTAAATTAATCAGACCCCAGACCTCTAAATTTGTTCAAAGATCCCTAAATAAATTCAGACCCCAGACAAAGAAAATACTTTCCCTCCTTATTCCGAGATCCTCTTTACGCTCGGGCACTGACACACGCAGAGTCCTGATCCCTGCACAGTCAGAATGTTGTATGCACCGCCCCACATAACTATAAAGCCTGACACTGAACAACATTAGGAACCAGTGCGCTGCCGGAGCTGAAGAGGAGCCCTGTAGCAAGGAGTGGTAAGTATTGCCAGCCATTTTCTATCAGATTAATCCAATAGATAACAAAAAGACGGAAATGCTCTGTAGTTTATAGGGCTATCGCCCCTATCACTCCCCCGCTAAGTCTACCCCTGATCCCTAGTTTGGCATATATGTTGTTGAAAATGCTGTATATTATTTGACTCCTGATTTTACCTTCTCATTATATTTTTTCCTTTTCTACTACACTCCTTACTGTACCGCCTACCCAGCTCTGCTTGACCAGAATGACTGAATCCTTGACTTTACTCCAGAACTACAGATGTGTCCTTCTATAACTCATCTCTAAACCCAACATATACAGATATTTGGCACAAGATGTCAAACAAATATGTAAAAAAAAGTTTACCCCCAATGGATACCATTCGTCCATCTTCTGTCATCCATAGATTCCTATGTTTAAAAAAAGTACACCTTTTTATACTGGATGGCTCTGACAGATGCCTCTAAAGGATACCATCTGTCCGCCATCCTTTGCTCTTAAACTCCCATGTAGAAATACTGTATACATTTAACATATACAATTTTTACTGGATGGTGCATGATTGTAAAGAATTAGTATCATGACGAATTGTATAACTTAGAACAATTCAAGAAAAGTTAAAGGTGGACCCATCTATGCCTGTTCTGGTACCGGTTCTGCTTGACTACTGTAAAGTGACCCTTGGCTTACCCGACTATGTTTACTTTTGTGCCGCATGACTACTCTTGCCGACTTATGTACGGCCTGACCACACGTCTGTTGCCATCTAGTTGCTATACCCTTACCAGTATGTTAAGAGACTTTTTATGTTTGTCGTTGCACCATGAGAACCGTACCTCAAACTACTCAGCTTCGGTCTGATTCCACCCCATTGAGCCATTTGGGGAATCCCATAGGAATAGGACTGTTAGGGTATTTTCCCACGGGCTATTTTCGGGCGTTTTTCGGGCCGTAAACTGCCGAATAACGGCCGAAAAATCGGAAGCAGAACGCCTCCAAACATCTGCCCATTGATTTCAATGGGAAAACGACGTTCTGTTCCGACGGAGCATTTTTCGCAGCATTTTTTTACGCGTAAAAAAACCGCCACGAAAAAAAACTGCAGGACACTTCTTGGGACTTTTTGGAGTTGTTTTCCATAGACTCTATTGAAAAAAGCTCCAAAAACGGCTGTAAAAACACCGCAAAAAAACGCTGCGAAAATCGAGAGTGGCACAAAAAACGTCTGAAAATCAGGAGCTGTTTTCTCTTGAAAACAGCTCTGTATTTTGAGAGGTTTTTGACTCTGCGTGTGAACATACCCTTACAGAAAAGGGGTGTCTTGATGAATAAACACCTATACTGTAGATTTGTACTTGCATCTTAAAACTCACTGATTCACAGTTTATTGTAGATTTTAGTTGTCGGTGATTAGTTGATTTTTGTTTTTTTTGTTTTTCTAAACCATCCAGTATATTTCGTTTTTGATCCCTATGAATGCATATTACAGTTGTTTTCTCAGTCTTGAATTTCATTCTAAAGCTTTGAGTCTACAATCAGACCACAATTTAGAATATAACCTCTGTGATACACTGCAGATTACAGCTTTATTGATGTGCTGGTTGTGTAGCGTAAAATCATCTTTCTGGAAACTGCAATCCTTCTCTTTGTATATAAACACGCCGGCGGACGTTACATCGGACTCGCCAACAAGACATAACCGCATGGCATCACTAAAGACTTGACAACCGTATTGTGTGACATTTTAGAGATCATGAAATGAAAATCTTTCTTCAAGCACTTTGGAGTAGAATTATAAAAGCTCTCATTATGGTTTTGATTATGTTTGCAAAACTGGAAAGGTATTTGACTTTGACTCCGGTTCATCATGTCTTTGTATTCGCTCTTCAGCATCATTGGATAAACTGTAATTGTAAGTCTTATTATTTATTTATCTTTGTTATGTTTTTTTTTATGTTTTATTTTTTTTCCTCCCTATTTCATAGATGACTGTAGATTTTTATTTTTTATAACCACCCAAGCTTGCAAAAAGGTATATTTCTTTTCTATAGTAGAAGTCTTGCAGTGTAATTACTGTACTGTACAGAGTCCCTCTGTCAGCTGCTGATGTGTCCTTGATAGGAACAGTACCGATCACTGACAGAAACAAGCAAGCAGTTATACACATTTATGCTCCATTGCAGCACCATATGGCTATGCCATTATACTAATCTCCCTTACCAAGGCTAACAAATATTTGCAGCCAAAATCTAAATAAGCTCTTCATAATAATTAGATATTTACTTTTAGTCAATGACTTTTAATGCTCACTCTGTGTGCTTTTTATATATTATAGAACACAGAGAGATTGTAATTTTGTTTTTTAATGTTTCAACAATTTAAATATTTAGGAAAAATAAGAAAATTTTTATATTCTTTCCTTAGACATCCTGGCAGCAGCACAGACATAAGGGGTTATCTCCCCTACCCGCTATGAGTTAAGATAGGTGCCTGTCTTAGAACTCATCAGCTTTTTAACCCCTAGGGGCACCAGGATCAACTGTATGTCCATGTGGTCAGTGTCTTAAGGCACAGGGACGTACAGTTACTGCGTGGTTCCCGATGCACACTGTCGGCGACAGTGTGCACCGGGAACCGGGAGGCCAGCTGTCCCTGACAGCTGACACTCCAATGTATGCCGATCAGTGGCTTATTTCCGCTGATTCTGGCAATTAACCCCTTGATGAAATTGTGAGGTTTGCAGATGGCTAGCATGGCGATCGGAGGCCAAGTAATGGCCTCCGTATCTGCCATGTACGGAAGCCTATCATGATCAGCCTCCTGATAGACTTCCTGTCAGAGTGACAGGACGTCACTGTCGTTCGCGATGCACACTGTCCCGGTGCATCGGGAACCGGGAGGTCAGCTGTCCCTGACAGCTGATACTCCACTAGTTGCCGATCAGCGGCTCATTGCCGCTGATATCGGCAATTAACCAGTTACATGCGGGGCTCGCTTGCGATCTCCGCATGTACAGGGTTTGTAGGACATCAGCAGCCCCCATGCAATTGTGATGCTTGTGATGGCAACTGGGGGCTAGACAACAGCCCCCGGGTCTGCCATGTATGCAAGCCTATGAGGACCAGCCTCTGGCTGGTCCTCGTAGACTAACTGTCAGAGTGACTGTGACGTCACACTGACAGTTGGAATACGTTACACTACCTAGGCAGTGTAATGTATTCTAGCAGCGATCAGAGCTGCAGGTAAAAAAAGAAAGTGTAAAAAGTAAAGAAAAAAAGAAAAAAATGTAAAAAAAAATGTTTTACAACAGTGTAAAAAGAAAAGATTTTTTTTTCCTATAATAAGTCTCTTATTATAGGAATAAAATGAAACCGTTAAAAAACAGTACACATATTTGGTATCACCGCGTTCGTAACGACCCAATCTATAAAACTATAATGTTATTTTTACCGCACGGTGAACGCCGCAAAAAAAAAACAAACTAAAAACAATGCCAGAATCACTATTTTTTTGGTCACCACCCTTCCCAAAATATAGTATAAAAAGTGATCAAAAAGTCGCATGTACCCGAAAATAGTACCAATAAAAACTACAACCCGTCCCGCAAAAAATAAGCTCTTACACCGCTTTTTTGACTGAAAAATAAAAAAGTTACGGCTCTCAGAATATGGTGACACAGAAAATAAATTATTTTATAAAGAAGTGATTTTATTGTGCAAACGCTGTAAAACATAAAAAAACACTATACACATGGTATCGCCGTAATCGTACCGACCCGCAGAATAAAGTAAAATTGGTATTTATAGCGCATTATGAACGCCGTAAGAAATAAAGAATTTAAAACGCCAAAATCACTGTTTTTGGCCACCAAAGCTCTAAATAAAATGTAATAAAAAGTGATCAAAAATTTGCATCTACCAAAATATGGTACCAATAAAAACTACAGCTCGTCCTGCCAAAAATAAGCTCTCACACCGCTCAATTCATGGAAAAAGAAAAAAGTTATGGTGTTTAGAAGGCGGGGAGTGAAAAACTAAAATGGAATAGCAAAAAAGGATCAGTACCGGAAAGGTTAATTTATTTCTATTAAAAAAATTAATTATTACCACATGTGGGGTATTGTCATACTCGGGAGAGATTGCGTTACAAATTTAGGATGACTTTTTCTCCTTTATCCCCTGTGAAAATGAAAAAATGCAACATTTTAGTGGACAAAAATGCTTATATTCATTTTCACAGCCTAATTCTACTAAATTCTGCAAAAGACCTGTGTGGTATAAATGCTTACTAAACCTCTAGAAAAATTCCTTGAGGGGTCTAGTTTCCAAAATGGGGTCACTTTTGGGGTGTTTTCACTGTTTTGTTACCTCCAGGGCGTTGCAATCGCGACATGGCACTAAAAACCAATCCAGCAAAATCTGCGCTCCAAAATCCAAATGGCGCTCCCTCCCTTCTGAGCGCTGCCGTGGGTCCAAACAGCAGTTTATTACCACATATGGGGTATTTCCGTAATCGGGAGAAGATGCTTTACAAATGTTGGGGTGAATTTTCTTCTTTATTCCTTGTAAATATTAAAAATGTCTATGTTATTTCAGAAAAAAAGTAGATTTTCATTTTCACAGACTAACTCCAATAAATATAGCAAAATACCTGTGGGGTCAAAGTGCTAACTATACCCCTAGATAAATTCCTTGAGGGGTCTAGTTTCCAAAATGGGGTCACTTTTGGGGAGTTTCCACTGTTTTCGCACCACAAGACCTCTTCAAACTCGACATGGTGCCTAAAATGTAATCTAAAAATAAGCAGGCCCCAAAATCCCCTAGGTGCTCCTTTGCTTCTGAGGCCGGTGTTTCAGTCCATTAGCGCACTAGGGCCACATGTGGGATATTCCTAAAAACTGCAGGACCTGGGCAATAAATATTGAGTTGTATTTCTCTGGTAAAACCTTCTGTGTTACACAATTTGTTTTATTACAAATGAATTTCGGCAAAAAAAAGAGAAATTTGTACATTTCCTCTCTACTTTGCTTTATTTCCTGTGAAACGCCTAAAGGGTTAAAATACTTTCTGAATGCTGTTTTGAATACTTTGAGGGATGCAGTTTTTAAAATGGGGTAATTTATTGGGGTATTCTAATATATAAGGCCCTCAAAACCACTTCAGAACTAAACTGGCCCCTGTAAAAATACCCTTTTGAAATTTTCTTGAAAATGTGAGAAATTGCTGCTAAAGTTCTAAGCCTTGTAACGTCCTAGAAAAATAAAAGGATGTTCAAAAAACGATGCAAATATAAAATACACATATGGGAAATGGTAACTAGTGACTATTTTGTGGGGTATTACTATCGGTTTTACAAGCAGATACATTTAAATTTAGAAAAATGCAAATTTTCTCTACATTTTGGTGTTTTTCACGAATAAATATTGAATTTATCAACCACATTTTTCCACTATCATAAAGTACAACATGTCACGAGAAAACAATCTCAGAATCGGTTGGATAGGTAAAAGCATTCCGGAGTTACCACATAAAGTAACACATGTCAGATTTGAAAAAATCGGCTGTGCCACAAGGCCAAAACAGGCTGCGTCCTAAAGGGGTTAAGGGACGTTCACATGTATCAGATTTGCTGCAGAAAATCTCCACAGAAAATCCAGAAAGAGCAGAAAGGAAATCCACCGCAGCAAATCTGCACCAAATCGTGCCTGCAAATTTGCTATAAAAAAATCTGTATACTCACCTTGCCAATCTTCTGCAGCTTCCTAGTTACGCTGGCCTGGTACCCTGCCGGTTTCTGTATTCTGGCCTCCAGCGATAACGTGTTTTGTAGATATGTGATGAATTGGGCGGAGGAGCATGCGGAGAGCATAGTGGCAGTGTACATAAGGGAAACCTTAAAGGTTTATCGCCTCAGCCACTTCACTACAGTCCCAGGAGAGTAGTCCTTTCACCCCAAGGTGTTCTCCCAGATAGTTCATCATTGGGGTATACCAGAAATAGATCTAACGGCCACTAAAGTCAACGGAAAGGTGAAAAAGTTCTGTTTATTATACAAACAGGACAAACTATTTGCCCATTGATGCCTTCTCAATTCAGTTAGATTTGAATTGACCATACATGTTTCCAGCCATGCTGATGATCTCCAAGGTCCTGGCCAAGGTCAGGTGGTACAATGCCTCCGACTTGTACTCATACTGGACCTGATCTCCCAGGGTGATCAGCTGTCACAGAGTCACATAGCATTCCACCTGACAGCGTGGAGATTGACGTCATCCTATTGAGAGCCATGAACCTTCCTGACGCTGTGATTTGCACTGAGATGTAGTCCAGAGGGATTTCTGGTCAGTTTAGGGGTGTTCACATGTGGAATGGAGAATGGCTTAAAATGCCCCACATATTTTTCAATCAATTGTTGTTAAGTATGCTGACTTATTTCTTTTCTACTGAAATGTATATATTGATGATGTCATTTTTCAATGCACAAAGGGGTTTAGAATAAAGCAATATTTTTTATCAAACTACATATTTACAGTTATGGTGCATAAACAGTCTTATTCAATCTGATTATGTAGTCAACTGTTTGAACACAATATAATTATCAGCTGGTTGGAGAGAAGAATCAAGGACCGCACATCCACAATATTAATCAATAAACATGAACAGAAGGTTCTTAGTTAATATTTTGATCAAATTGTATAAGAACGCTTGCCACTTCACGGCGACCTCCAATAAGTTGGTCCCTACTCTACTGGTTACAGCACCGCACGGGGGCGCCCACCACCACAGTACTGCACCCACAGAGGGAGCAACCCAGAGGCCCAGCAGCACCCCTGCTACTAGGCCAAGACACTGGGGTCACATCTAAAGGTGAGTTCATTCCATCTGTTCACTTGTTGTGGTGCTGTATGATGGCGTCTGTTGCTGTGGTGCTGCACTTGTGGGGGACGTAGCCCAGAGCCAAGGCGGCTTGGCCTGGTAGCATGGGTGCTGCTGGGCCTCTGGGTTGCTCCCTCTGCGGGTGCGGTACTGTGGTGGCGGGTGCCGCCGTGTAGACCAAGTGTAAAACCTGCATAAAGTTAGTATGTTCTCCGCATGTTATCGTGGCTTTCTTCTGGATACTCCAATTTCCTTCCACACTAAAAACATACCCATAATGGTTAATTGTCTGCCCATGAAATTGACCCTAGTGTGTGTGTCTGAGATAGGAAAATTAGATTATGGGTCCCATTGGGGACAGGGACTGATGACAATCTCTGTGCAGCGCTGAGGAATATGTTGGTGTCATATAAGCAATGAGCAATATTTAAATAAAATGTATATTTATCCAAACATGTCTCATCTCACATTTAACCCCTTAACGACCAAGGACGAAAATGAATGTCATGGTCGGCTGCTAGTTCCCGCACCATGACGTTCATTTTCGTCCGCATTTCAAACTGTCACTCTGTGTAAACACAGAGTGACAGACCCGCGCTGACAGTTGTCCCCGACAGCTGAGACATCAGTCTTGCCGGACAGCGGACCATCGCCGCTAATTTCGGCAGTTAACCCCTTAAGTGCGGCGACGGATTGCCGTCGCCGCATTTAAGTGGTTTGAAGCACATCAGCAGCCCCCACGAAGTGATCGTGGGGGCTACCGATGCTTGTCACGGCAATCGGAGGTCAGATAATGACCTCCGGGTTGCCATGTACGGAAGCCTCGGAGGAACAGCCTCCGGCCGTTCCTCCTCTGCTTCCTGTCAGTGTGACAGTCACGTCACAATGACAGTTAGGCTGGGTTCACACGTGGCGGAATTTCACTTAAATTCCACTGCGGACCCTCCGCAGCGTTAATCCGCAGCGGAGCCGTTTGTCCATTGACTTCCACTTTAATTTAGCAGTGTTCGTTTAGACGATGCGTAAAATTCCGCTGCGGAGCATAGGCTGCGGAGCGGAATTTGGTGTCCGCAGCATGCTCTGTCTGTTGCGGAGCAGTGGCGGACTCATGGCGGAATTTCTCAATTGACTTGAATGGAGATTCTAATTTCCGCAATGAAGTCCGCAGCTGTCATGCACATGTTATGTGTGCTGCGGATGCGTCTTGCTTTTTTAACTTGACATTTCTTCATTCTGGCTGGACCTATGTATTTCTAGGTCTACAGCCAGACTGAGGAAGTCAATGGGGCTCCCGTAATGATGGGAGCGTTGCTAGGAGACGTCAGTAAATAGTCACTGTCCAGGGTGCTGAAAGAGTTAAGCGATCGGCAGTAACTGTTTCTGCACCCTGGACAGTGACTACCGATCCCAATATACAGCAACCTGTAAAAAAATATAAGTTCATACTTACCGAGAACTCCCTGCTTCTGTCTCCAGTCCGGCCTCCCAGGATGACGTTTCAGTCTAAGTGACGGCTGCAGCCAATCACAGGCCAAGCACAGGCTGCAGCGGTCACATGGACTGGCGCGTCATCCAGGGAGGTCGGGCTGGATGCCGAAAGAGGGACGCGTCACCAAGACAACGGCCGGTAAGTATGAAATTTGTTTACTTTCACTAGGGAAAGTGCTGTCCCTTCTCTCTATCCTGCACTGATAGGGAGAAGGGAAGCACTTTTCCCGCAGTCCGCAGCAGCTAGTCCGCATCAATTTTCTGCACATTTTGGGCAGATCCGCTGCCGTAATCCGCAACCCGGATTAGGTGCGGCATTGATGCGGACAGTTGCGGAGGAAATCCGCCACGTGTGGCCATGCCCTTAGAGTACATTACACTACGTGTGTAGTGTAATGTACTCTAGCAGCGATCAAAGCTGCAAGACTAAGTGTCCCCTAGTGGGACAAGTTAAAAAAGTAAAAAAAAGTAATAAAAATGTTTTAAAAAAAGTGTAAAAATAAAAGTTATAAGTTCTATAAACACTAAATGCTTTTTTTCCCTATAATAACACTTTTATTATAGAAAAAAAATGAACACGTTAAAAAAGTACACATATTTGGTATCACCGCGTTCGTAACGAACCCAACTATAAAACTATAATGTTATTTTTCCTGCACGATGAACACCCCAAAAAAAATCAATAAAAAACTACGACAGAATCGCAATTTTTTTGGTCACCACCGCTCCCTAAATAAAGAATAAAAAGTGATCAAAAAGTCGCATGTACCCGAAAATAGTACCAATAAAAACTTCTATCCGTCCCGCAAAAAACAAGCCCTTACACAGCTTTTTTGACTAAAAAATTAAAAAATTACGGCTCTCAGAATATGGTGACACAGAATTTTTTTTTTTTATAAATAAGTCATTTTATTGCGCAAAAGCTAAAAAAAAGGACCAAACCTATATACATATGGTATCGCCGTAATCATACCAACCCGCAGAATAAAGTAAAATTGTCACCTATAGCGTACGGTGAGCGCCGCAAAAAGAAAACATAAGAAACGGTGTCAGAATTCCTGTTTTTTGCTCAGGATTGCAAAAAAATTGAATAAAAAGTGATCAAAAAAAAATCGCATGTACCCCAAAATGGTACCAATGAAAACTACAGATTGTCCCGCAACAAATAAGCCCTCACACAGCCCCGGTGGTGAAAAAATAAAAAAGTTCTGGCTTTCAGAATATGGCGATGCAAAATGTGCAGAGTGTCCAAAAGCGGATAAGATCGGGCGCCATTTATCAGTGCGACACCGGCCACATGTCTATGAATTATTATTTATTTACCCCATTATTATACCCTCTTTTTATGCCCTGATGTTCTCCGCACAGATTACATATACCCCCACATTATAAACTGAAATACCAGCGGAACCCAAAACAGAACAGTTACCAAGCAAAATCTGCGCTCCAAAAGCAAAATGGCGCTCTCTCCCTTCTGAGCCCTGCAGTGTGCCCAAGCAGCAGTTTGCGCCCACACATATGGCGTCGCCATACCTGAGAGAACCCGCTTAACGTTTTATGAGGTATTGGTCTTCTGTGGCACAAACTGGGCACAACATATTATGCACTAAAATGGCGTATCAGTGGAATATTGCAATTTTCACTTTGAACCATCCGCTGCGCATTAACCCCTTTGCACACCATGACTTAATTGCCCGTCATGATGCGGCGGTTGATGTATGGAGCCGGCTCACGTGCTGAGCCCGCTACATAAGCTGCGGGTGTCGGCTGTGTATTACAGCAGGCCCCCTCGGTACTAACGGACAGGTACAGCGATCGCTCTGTTACAGAAGCCTGTAAGAATAACAATATACTGCAATACATTAGTATTGCAGTGTATTGTACCAGTGATCCAATGATCGCTGGATCAAGTCCCCTAAGGGGATTGAATAATAAAATGTGTAGAAGAATTATAGTTATTAGTAGTGAGAATTATTTTTTTTAAAGTTAAAAAAACAAAACACCTTTTTGCATTTTTCTTCTAAAGTAATGTAAAAAAATGAACAAAATTGGTATCGCTACGTCCGTAAAAGTCCAAACTATTACAATATACCAATATTTAATTTGTACAGTGAACACCTTAAAAAAATGTAATAATTGAAACCGCCAAAATCGCTATTTTATTTTTTTGTCACCTTCGCTCTAAAGAAAAATGTAATACAACTTTTGAATCACTTTTTATGAACCAAAAAATGTTACCAATAAAAACTGCAGCTCCTCCCGCAAGAAATAAGCCCTCACACCGCTCTATTGATGGAAAAATAAAAAAGTTATGGCTCTTGGAAAGCGGGGAGTGAAAATCTAAAATATGAAAGCAAAAAATGGATCAGTCCTGAAAGGGTTAATTCATTTCTAATGAAAAAAACGTATGACCACATGTGGGGTATTTCCGTACTCGGGAGAAATTGCTTTATAAAAAATGGTTGTTTTTTTCCTCCTTTATCCCTTGTGAAAATGAGAAAATGCAACATTTTAGTGGAAAAAATGTTGATATTAATTTTCGCGCCCTAATTCCAATAAACTCTGCAAAAGACCCGTGGGGTGTAAATGCTCACTATACCCCTAGAAAAATTCCTTGAAGGTTTTTCCAAAATGGGGTCACTTTTGGTGGGTTTCCACTGTTTTGGTCCCTCCAGTGCATTGCAAATGCGACATGGCACCGAAAACCATTCCAGCAAAATCATAAATCCAAATGGCGCTCCTTCCCTTCTGAGCCCTGTTGTGGGTCCAAACAGCAGTTTATTACCACATATGGGGTATTGTCGTAATCGGGAGACATTGCTTTACAAATGTTGGGGTGCATTTTCTTCGTTATTCCTTGTAAATAATAAAAATTTCTATGTTGTTTCAGAAAAAAAGTACATTTTAATTTTTACAGACTAATTCCAATATATTTAGCGAAAACCTGTGTGGTCAAAATCCTAACTATACCCCTAGATAAATACCTTAAGGGGTCTAGTTTTCGAAATGGGGTAGTTTATGGGGAGTTTCTATCGTTCTGGCAGCTCAAAGCCTCTCCAATTATACAGTGGGGCCTAAAACATTTTCAAGCAAAATATGAGTTCTGAAAGCCTCCGGGTGTTCCCTTCCTTTGGGGCCCTGCCGTGTGTCCAAACAACGCATTAGGGCCACAATGTGGGTATTTTTGAAAACAGGAGAAAGAGGGTGATAGATTTTGGGGTGTGTTTCTTCATTTTCATGGTCGCTTTACAAAGAAATCGGTCTTCAAACAAATACTTTTATGAAAAAAGTGAAATTATTATTTTTTTCACCTGATATGCATTACATTTAGCAAAGAACTGTGGGGTCAAAATAATTACTATACCCCTAAATAAATACCTTATGGGGTCTAGTTTTCTAAATGGGGTCGTTTATGGGGAGTTTCTATCGTTCTGGCAGCTCAAAGCCTCTCCAAATGTACAGTGGGGTCTAAAACATTTTCAAGCAAAATATGAGTCCTGAAAGCCTCCAGTTGTTCCCTTCCTTTTGGGTCCTGCCGTGTGTCCAGGCAGCGCATTAGGGCCACAATGTGGGTATTTTTGAAAACAGGAGAAAGAGGGTGATAGATTTTGGGGTGTGTTTCTTCATTTTCATGTTCACTTTACAAAGAAATCGGTCTTCAAACTAATACTTTTATGAAAAAAGTGAAATTATTATTTTTTTCACCTGATATGCATTAAATTTAGCAAAGAACTGTGGGGTCAAAACACTTACTATACACCTAAATAATTACGTTATGGGGTCTAGTTTTCTAAATGGGGTCGTTTATGGGGAGTTTCTATCGTTCTGGCAGCTCAAAGCCTCTCCAAATGTACAGTGGGGTCTAAAACATTTTCAAGCAAAATATGAGTCCTGAAAGCCTCCGGGTGTTCCCTTCCTTTTGGGTACTGCCGTGTGTCCAGGCAGCGCATTAGGGCCACAATGTGGGTATTTTTGAAAACAGGAGAAACAGGGTGATAGATTTTGTGGTGTGTTTCTTCATTCTCATGGTCGCTTTACAAAGAAATTGGTCTTCAAACTGATACTTTTATGAAAAAAAGTGATTTTTTTTTTTTTTTTCACCTGCTATGTATTACATTTAGCAAAAAACTGTGGTGTCAAAATACTTACTATACCCCTAGGTAAATACCTTAAGGGGTCTAGTTTTCTAAATGGGGTCATTTGTGGGGGTTTCCATCACTCTGAGACCTATGAGCCTCTGAAAACCTGGCTTGGTGCAGGAAAACAAAATGTACTTCAAAATGTATAAAATTATTATTCAATTTGTAAGTCCTCTAAATTGCTGAAAATTTATTTTATTTTTTCAAAAGTGCTGCCAAAATGGAGTAGAGAGATAGAAATATATATTTAATTAAAAAAATTGTACAGTATGTCTGTACATATGTGATATATTGCAGTTAAAAATAGGGGAAAATGGTAATTTTTACAAAATTTCTTCCATTTTTCTAATTTTTAATTAATTTCCGCAAATCGTATCAGTCTACTTTTACCACTAAAATAAAGTACAACATGTGACGAAAAAACAATGTCAGAATTACTTGGATATTCAAAACTTTCACAGAGTTATTCTCTGATAAAGTCAGACATACCAGATTTGACAAATCTGGCTTGGTCATTAAGGTACAAACATGCCCGGTCATTAAGGGGTTAACAGACCATAAACCACTATGTGTTACTAACAAGCCTTAGCATACTACACTACAGCATATGAACATGGGATAATAAGGACTATGGTGGAATTGTCTTCATGTTTCATGTGCATCGTTACAATGGAGACTAGCTGACAGATGGCACAGCGACATGGGAGACGTAACCCATATATTATGCATCAACAAAAACACATTTAATGGTCTGGGAATGGACGTATCTGAGTGCTGACCTCATACATTTCAATGAATCTCACTAAAGGTGAGTGTGTCTTGTATGACAAATAGTGGATTTTGATAGAAAATCACATTATTCTCCTAAGTCTATCCCCTTGTGACTTGTTACTTTCCATGCACTTCACATAATCCCTTCACCACTAGAGACGACTGGAAAACAATACCAGACACCGCTTTACACGTCCGCATTTTATTAAACAAGGAGGCATGGATAAGAGAAAATGTTTTCCTCTAAAAAAGGGAAAACTTTTCTTTCTTAATTACCTGAATTAATTAAACTCCCTTTGAATAATTCAGTGAAAATTTATTAGAAAAAAAATCATCACATTTGTGATTAAGTCTGACAGGCAGAAAATGTTTCTCTTGTTGGTCTCCTACTGTCTCCTCTCTCCAAACACGCGTTATAAAAGAAAAAAAGTAAATTAATTAAATGAGTCAATGGTATATTATACAGTATACTGTCTATGCCAGGGCTTCTCAAACTTTTTGGGACCGCACCAACAAACTATGGTGATGTCTGGGAATTATCGCTAATGACTTTTATATCAAATGACGGACTTGTCAAGAGTCACTAGTGTTTGTCATAGTTCCCCCAGAACTGGCGACAGTGCCCTTAGTATCGACCCTGTTGCCCCCAGTCCCAGCCACAAAGCCTCCAGTACTAGCCACAGAACCCCCAGAAGTTACATCCACTGTGCCATCCATAAATTACCTTCTTCATACTCTTTCCCCTTCTACTGCAAGACGGAAGATAATTTGTACAGGAGAATGTCAAGCTCTTTCTGAGCTTGGTGGTTTAAGTGGCTTGTGAACTAAGTGGAGTTCTAAAACCGGATTGTGTTGCTGTACTCCTGTATTGTGTTGCTGTATTTCTGTATTCGTTCCAGCTGAACAGCTGACGAGGGGGAAGGGGTTAACTGGACACAGATTCGTTCCAGCTGAACAGCTGACGAGGGGGAAGGGGTTAACTGGACACAGATTCGTTCCAGCTGAACAGCTGACGAGGGGGAAGGGGTTAACTGGACACAGATTCGTTCCAGCTGAACAGCTGACGAGGGGGAAGGGGTTAACTGGACACAGGTGGTATAAATTAGTCAGCAGACCTCATTTTGAGCTTGCTCTTTCTGAGCTTGGTGGTTTAAGTGGCTTGTGAACTAAGTGGAGTTCTAAAACCGGAGTTGAAAAGAGGAGTTGAAGCCCCAGTAAGTACTCTTCTTTTTCTTTGACAATTGTTCGCTGTTTTGGTGTAACTTGGATAATGGATAGCAAGATTGGAGGTTTTCTTCGGTGCACAGTTTGTCATATGTATACACGACTGGAGCCGGAGTTCCAGGGTGAATATCTCTGTGGCAGATGTGAGCATGTTGTTCACCTGGAAGCTCGTATTAGAGATCTGGAGGAGCAGAATGCAACACTGAGGAGGATAGACAATTTTGAGCGGAGCTTGCTGCTCACAGAGCATGCAGTTAGTGGGTTAGAACTGGAGGGTGAAGACATGGGTGAGCAGGATCAGGTAAGTAGCTGGGTTAATGTAGTTAGGGGCAGTAGAAAGGGGTCAAAGACAAGGAAGGCCGATCCGGTTTCTGGCATTCCAAGCAAAATTGCCAGGTTGGGTGATGATGCGAGGGTGTCAGTCTCAGAAAAGGCAGCCCTAGTGGATACTGATCTCCCTAACAGCCGGGAGAACAGCCCAGCTAGTAGTCGGCGGGATGGTAATGCAGGCAAGCCAAGACAATTGATAGTTGTAGGGGATTCTATAATCAGGAAGACGGATAGAATAATTTGTCGCCAAGACCGCCTCAACCGAATGGTTTGCTGTCTCCCTGGTGCCAGGGTTCGGCATGTGGTGGAACGGGTGGACAAATTGCTGGGAGGGGCTGGTGATGATCCAGCTGTCGTGGTCCATGTCGGTACCAACGACAGAATAAATGGTAGGTGGAGGAGCCTTAAGAATAATTTTAAAGAACTAGGCTACAAGCTGAAGGGAAGGACCTCCAAGGTTGTATTCTCAGGAATACTGCCTGTGCCATGCGCATCACAGGAAAGACAGCGGGAGCTTAGGGAGTTAAATGCATGGCTGAAGTCTTGGTGTAGAGGAGAAGGATTTGGGTTCCTAGAGCACTGGGCTGACTTTTCATTGGGGTACAAACTGTATTCTGCAGATGATTTGCACCTAAATGGAAGGGGGTCCGCTGTGCTGGGGGAGAGAATTCTAGCTGGGGTGGCGGAGTATTTAAACTAGGGCTGAGGAGGGAGGTCAATGTAGAAAAAAAAGGGGTAGCCAGGTTAGAGAGGGGTCAGACTATATTGGTGGGGGGAGAAACAGAATGTGGGGAGAGGACTAGACAACAAGATAAGGAGATCCTTTCGTTGCAAAACATCAGTGTAAATAAAAAGGACCGATTAATGTCAAATCACATTTCTGATAATAAAAGTGAAAAACTGACAGGCAAGTTAAAGTGTATGTTCACAAATGCCAGAAGTCTAGCAAGCAAAATGGGGGAGCTGGAGGCCTTGATACTGGAAGAAAATATAGATATAGTTGGTGTTGCTGAAACATGGCTGGACTCTTCACATGACTGGGCTGTAAATCTACAGGGTTTTACACTTTTTCGTAAAGACAGGACAAATAGGAAAGGTGGTGGTGTATGTCTGTATGTGAGAAGTGATATGAAGGCGAGTGTGAAAGAGACAATAGTGGGTGAAGACTGTGAGGAGGTTGAAACCTTGTGGGTGGAACTAGAAAAAGAGGTAAACACTGAAAAAATTACTTTTGGTGTAATCTATAGACCCCCAATATAACTGAGGAGATGGAAGGTCAGCTATATAAACAGATGGAGCGGGCTGCACAGGCGGGTACTGTAGTGATAATGGGAGATTTTAATTTCCGGGATATTAATTGGTGTCATGGTTCGGCTTCAACTGCAAAGGGGAGACATTTCCTCAACCTGTTGCAGGAAAATTTTATGGGCCAGTTTGTGGAAAACCCGACTAGAGGTGAAGCTCTGTTGGATCTGGTCATTTCTAATAATGCAGATCTTGTTGGGAATGTCAATGTTCGTGAAAACCTCGGTAACAGTGATCATAATATAGTTACATTTTACCTATACTGTAAAAAACAAACGCAGGCTGGGAGGGCAAAAACATTTAATTTTAAGAAAGCCAATTTCCCCAGGATGAGGGCTGCAATTCAGGATATAGACTGGGAAGAACTAATGTCAAATAATGGAACAAATGATAAATGGGAGATTTTCAAATCTACTTTGAGTTATTATAGTGCAAAATTTATTCCTACAGGTAATAAGTATAAACGACTCAAATTAAACCCCACATGGCTTACACCTTCTGTGAAAGGGGCAATACATGACAAAAAAAGGGCATTTAAAAAATACAAATCTGAGGGTACAGCTGTAGCCTTTGTAAAATATAAAGAGCTTAATAAAATCTGTAAAAATGTAATAAAATTAGCAAAAATACAAAATGAAAGGCAGGTGGCCAAGGATAGTAAAACAAATCCTAAAAAATTCTTCAAGCATATAAATGCAAAAAAGCCAAGGTCTGAACATGTAGGACCCCTAGATAATGGTAATGGGGAGTTGATCACAGGGGATCAAGAGAAGGCAGAGTTACTAAATGGGTTCTTTAGCTCTGTATATACAACAGAAGAAAGAGCAGCTGATGTAGCCGGTGCCAGTGCTGTTAATCTATCAGTTGATATACTGAATTGGATGAATGTAGAGATGGTCCAAGCTAAATTAAATAAAATAAATGTGCACAAGGCTCCGGGACCAGATGGGTTACACCCTAGAATTCTTAAAGAGCTTAGTTCAGTTATTTCTGTCCCCCTTTTCATAATATTCAGAGAATCTCTAGTGACTGGTATAGTGCCAAGGGACTGGCGCAGGGCAAATGTGGTGCCTATTTTCAAAAAGGGCTCTAGGTCTTCCCCGGGTAATTATAGACCAGTAAGCTTAACATCCATCGTGGGGAAAATGTTTGAGGGGCTATTGAGGGACTATATACAGGATTATGTGACAATAAATAGCATTATAAGTGACAGCCAGCACGGTTTTACTAAGGACAGAAGTTGTCAAACTAACCTAATCTGTTTTTATGAAGAGGTGAGCAGAAGTCTAGACAGAGGGGCCGCTGTGGATTTAGTGTTTTTAGACTTTGCAAAGGCATTTGACACTGTCCCCCATAGACGCCTAATGGGTAAATTAAGGACTATAGGTTTAGAAAATATAGTTTGTAATTGGATTGAGAATTGGCTCAAGGACCGTATCCAGAGGGTTGTGGTCAATGATTCCTTCTCTGAATGGTCCCCGGTTATAAGTGGTGTACCCCAGGGTTCAGTGCTGGGACCACTATTATTCAACTTATTTATTAATGATATAGAGGAAGGGATTAATAGCACTATTTCTATTTTTGCAGATGACACCAAGCTATGTAATATAGTTCAGACTATGGAAGATGTTCATGAATTACAGGCAGATTTAAACAAACTAAGTGTTTGGGCGTCCACTTGGCAAATGAAGTTTAATGTAGATAAATGTAAAGTTATGCATCTTGGTACCAACAACCTGCATGCATCATATGTCCTAGGGGGCGCTACACTGGCGGATTCACTTGTTGAGAAGGATCTGGGTGTACTTGTAAATCATAAACTCAATAACAGCATGCAGTGTCAATCAGCTGCTTCAAAGGCCAGCAGGATATTGTCGTGTATTAAAAGAGGCATGGACTCGCGGGACAGGGATGTAATAATGCCACTTTACAAAGCATTAGTGAGGCCTCATCTAGAATATGCAGTTCAGTTCTGGGCTCCAGTTCATAGAAAGGATGCCCTGGAGTTGGAAAAAATACAAAGAAGAGCAACGAAGCTAATAAGGGGCATGGAGAATTTAAGTTATGAGGAAAGATTGAAAGAATTAAACCTATTTAGCCTTGAAAAAAGAAGACTAAGGGGGGACATGATTAACTTATATAAATATATTAATGGCACATACAAAAAATATGGTGAAATCCTGTTCCTTGTAAAACCCCCTCAAAAAACAAGGGGGCACTCCCTCCGTCTGGAGAAAAAAAGGTTCAAGCTGCAGAGGCGACAAGGCTTCTTTACAGTAAGAACGGTGAATTTATGGAATAGCCTACCGCAGGAGCTGGTCACAGCAGGGACAGTAGATGGCTTTAAAAAAGGGTTAGATAATTTCCTAGAACAAAAAAATATTAGCTCCTATGTGTAGAAATTTTTCCTTCCCTTTTCCCTTCCCTTGGTTGAACTTGATGGACATGTGTCTTTTTTCAGCCGTACTAACTATGTAACTATGTAACTGGATAAAGCAATCTGTGATAGATCGTTTCTGCCAGAACCGTCCCATACTGGGACAGTGCAATTTTAAAAAGTTACAACCTATATAATACTTTGAAAGTGAGTACACCCCCACTCCCTATATTTTACCTGAAAGCAGGCAACCTGAAGAATATAATAGACCTACTTAGTAGTTTACAATCATGACCACCCTCATGCAATTATGCGATGCTTAGTCATTTTGAAAAGCATTTATCTAAAAAGCTGAGCCCTGCAGACCCTTTATTCTCAAGGGTCCTTCCAAAAGCTAAATTTATGTGTGCGAAGTTCAGGCATACCACACATGTCTACATCTATATAGACAGGCTCTAAAATAAAGCAGCAAAACAGAAAAAGTACTAAGATTGATTTTAAAATAAAAATTTGTGAGAAGTAACAATATCAATGTAAAAGGGATTAAACACCCAAGAATGTTTATGTAAACCCAAAATATGTTTCCTGAAAGAAGACAACCGAACAATTGCATCATAACCTGAGGTTTACAGCCATATCCACCTTCATGTTAGTTTGTGACAAAACTCACTTCCAAGGAGAGACTTACATAAAAAACAATGTAACTTTCATAGATAAGGGTGAGCAATGTCCATATAAACAAGCGTTTATATCAACAAGAAATTGTGCCCTCAAAAACGCTGAAACATAAACCATGCAGTAATTGGCCTTCATCCGCAAAAGCATACAGCGCATATCCCAAACAGCTGCTCTGCTACCAATATTGGCATTTAAAAAACCCCCAAAAAAACAGGACTCAGCATGCTATATATAAAAATACAACACATAGTTACATAGTTACATAGTTAGTAGGGTTGAAAAAAGACACGTCACACAATGATGTATATGCAAAATGACCTCTTAGGAGTCATTCTAAGCAAAAATTTCGCAAAAATTCTAATTTGCGACTAAAATGCTTGCTCAAGCAGACCCCTAACGGAAACAAAATGTATATATGTAAAACCTGTAAAATGTGAAGAGTTCATGCTTACCAGACATGTCTACATCACCATTGCATATGTTAAAGAACCTTTAGGAATGCATCAACCGATTATTGCATCCAAATTAAATTGAGCATTAGTTATGTATTTACGAACTATATGTATAAATATACAAATTCTAACCCTAGTCCATTATTCCAAATCCTGCGCAGAAAATGCAGAATGGGGGCATAAGTGGTATAAAACCCACCTCAGAGCCCAAATTCAACTGAGACCCCAGACCAGACCCCTAAATTAATTTATAGGCAGATTGTCAGAACGTTGTATACTACATAACCTTTTATATGACAGAATTTTGGTGCCGGTTCCACTTGAGCCACTATGTCTGCAAATGAGGTAGTTACGCCACTGCCAAGGGGCTATCTAAAGCCATACAGGGAGAGGAGGATGATCACCGATCACAGATCATCCTCCCCTCCCTGCACGCTGTCAGCTCTTGCCCCGCTATCTGAAGCAGGAGCTGCACAAGTCAGCCCGGTCTAGGTTGGTGCAGATCACGGCTAAACTAGGCAATTGTCATGTTAGTTATATATTGAAATAGTAGATACATTGTAACATAGGCTTAAATGGCTCACATTTCATAAAAACAAAAACAATTGTGAACATCAGTGCTACCTATAAATACAACCCGGAAATCTGATATGATTATTTCTGTGAGTCTAGTGAGTTTGGATCAGTTGTAAAAAGAAACAACAAAAAAAAAGCAAAATATGCTGCAAAAAAAACAAACAATAGTGTGAACGACACCTTATATACCGTACAACCAGTACCACTCATCCAGATAAAGCAGAACCGAGTTTATCTTGAACCTCGTGGTAATACCAGAAACATTTCTGTACTATATCCCAGGAGATATCCAGCCATGACAACAACTTTTTAAAACATAATCCCTTCCACCCTGTAAGTATATTGAAAGGGGACAACCTCTTAAACTCAAAGACACAGAAACAATGCAGTTAAGAAGAGTTATAAGTGACAGCATAGTGTATGCCCTAGACCAGGGGTCTCAAGCACTAACTGATTTTGGTGCCGATGTCAATTACAGTGAAGGAAACCGCGGAGCCGGCAGTGACCGGTTAATGCTCCGGATTTTGATCTATTTAGCTAAAACGTATCCGACTGTATGGCATACAGTGGGATACGTCGCCTGGGAAATGGCCCAGGGGAAACTCCTGAAGTCACTGCCCATGAACAGAGCTGGAGCCTTCTACTAGCGCTCTGCCCAGGGACTATGGCGCTGCTCCTGATGTCCATATACGTAAAGTGACGTCCGAAGCTTTGCAAAGCCTGAGTACACGCCCGGAGCATCGACAATGCTCTGGCCAGGGATTCCGGCCCTAGAGAATCCTCTGATGTCACTTTACATATATGGACAGTGATGTCAGGAGCTTTCCCAGGGACAAAGTCCACGGGTAGAGCACTCGTGATGCTGCCTGGGGACTCCGGAATAACAAAGTCTACTACGTCATTTCATCCTTCAAAAATAAGGTAAACCGACGTCTACCAGCCCGACGGAGGCTAAAAGGACATAATGGAGCCCTGTGAATTATCGTTTACGTTGTTTATACTGTAAGGTGGGAGATTTCCTGACTACACGATAAACTTAGGGCAACAACACGATGTGAAGGGGGAAGGGAGGGGGAAGCGCTTGTTGCCATTAAAGTTCAATGTGTTTTTCCACAGCAAAAATTGGAGGCTTTCCCTTTGATTCCTGGCGCAGATGCTACAAGCGTGTAGCAGATCCGCGCGAGAATAAGGCCCTGTTCACACAGAGTTTTTTGCCACATTTTTTCAGCGGAATCCGCGGCAAAAAACGTCCGAAATCGCCTCCTATTGATTTCAACGGGAGGCGAAGGCGTTTTTTTCCCGCGAGAGAAAGAAGCGACATGCTCTTTCTTCAGGCATTTCCGTCTCTGACCTCCCATTGACATCAATGGTAGGCAGAGAAAGCCTGAAGGAATTTCAAGGCAGATGTTTCTGCCTGCAAAAAGCTGTGTGAACAAGGCCTAAGTCCCAGTGTCATGCAAAGTTGCTCATCCTCGGCTTTTCCATGTAATATAAGTCGCATGCTACTTATTGCTGTGGTGGATTTCTTTTCATGGTGCGGACAAAAATACACGTGGAAAATCTTTCACAGCATGTGAACTGGGTTGCGGAAACCTCATATGCATGGGATGCAGAATCATCGGCATGTCATCGGAATCCGTATCAAATACAACATTTGTGAACGGGGCCTTAGTGGGAGTTAAAAAAAAATCTCTGTTAGGCCAAATGCACACGATACTTATTACGTGCAAATTTGTCGCGGGTATTTTCGTGCGGCAAATCCGCAGTGTAATACAGGACCAGCAAAGTAAATGAGATCAAGAAATCTCATCTACATGTCGCATTTTCTGCACAAAAACTGACCTGCGGTGCGTATTTGAAAATGTGCTACATGTCACTTTATCTTGCGTTTCCGCTTGCGAATTGTTTCTGACTAGTTTAAAAAATAATAAAAAAATCTGCAGCATAAAAGCTGCACCTATTTCCGCATCAAAAAGTAAAAACCGCACCTAAAAACTTATAAAAAAACGCACTATTAGGTGCAGATTTTACCTGCGGAATTACCTGCGGTTTTGATACGGATTTTGTGCACCAAATTACTCAATGTGTGCGTTACAGAATTTGCGCGGGATTTACAGCAAATTAACCCTTAACATTGTAAAGGATGAAATACGTTACAATTCTGCAACATTAGGTTATGTTCACACAGCTTATTTTCTGCCGTTTTTCTGGCCGTAAACGTCTGAAATATCAGAACAGAACGCCTCCAAACATCTGCCCATTGATTTCAATGAGAAAAAAACAGCGTTGTTTTCCAATGGGCCGTTCTTTTTACAACGGCTGCTTAAAAAAACGGCCGGGAAAAAGAAGTGCATGTCACTTCTTCAGAAGTTTCTGGAGCCGTTTTTCATTGACTCTATAGAAAAAACGCTCCAAAAACGGCCGTAAAAAACACCGCGAAAAACACGAGTTTGCTTAAAAAACTTCTGAAAATCAGGAGCTGTTTTCGCTTGAATATCTCCGTATTTTCAGACTGTTTTTGCGAATTGTGTGAACATACCCATATAGGCATGCAGCTTATTTAACCCCTTCCCTTCTCAGCCATTTTTTGGATTTTAACTTTTGTTTTTTCCTCTCCACCTTCCATTTGCTATCATTTTATTTACTTGAGGGCTTGTTTTTTGCGGTGCAAGTTGTAGTTTTTCATGGCACCATTTATTGTACCGCATAATGTACTGGGAAGCTGAAAAAAAATTATTTGTGGGGTGAAATTCTGCACGTGCATGAGGTTTTGACAAACCCCATTCACATGAGTTGGGGCTTATTCAGACTAACGTGTTAATCGTCCGTGTGAAGGACGTTTTTTTAATGGCCGTCGCACGGCTGCGTGTATTTCTATGGGGTTATTCACGTGGTCATTGTTCTAACGGACCGTGTGAAGGGCCTGTAAAAAAATAGGACATGTCCTATTTTTGTGCGTTTTCATAGATCCCTCAATAGACTCAAGTCTGTGAAAACGGGTCCCGCACGGCTGCAAATCGGCCGTTTTTCACGTCTGATTTCACACACGTTGGTCTGAATATCGCCTTAGGCCTTATTCACACTAACGTGTATTTTGCACACGCAAATGGTGCGTGGCTGCGTGATTTTCGCGCAGCCGGCATCATTATGACACTCTGTTTTGATGTTACAACACAGTAAAGAAGGGGGGGCTTTTATGTTTCCCTTCACTTCTTTACCTACTGTAGCGCGAATCACGCGTGTCACCCGGAAGTGCTTCTGTGTGCCGTGCGCCATTTGCACGCACCCAATGACTTCAATGGGTGCGTGCTGCGCGAAACACGGGTAAAGTATAGGACATGTCGTGAGTTTTACACAGTGCACATACGCTGCATGAAACTCACTGACAGTCTGAACCGCCCCATTCAGTAACATAAGTCCGTGCGACGCCAGTGAAAATCACGCGCGTATCACAGACGTATAACACGTTCGTGTGAATAAGGCCTTATATTGTAATTTGTAGTGAATTTTCAGTGCGCAATCCGCACCAAAAATAGGAGGCAAGTAAGTGGCTTATTCAGACTTCCCTGTTCGGTTTCTGAAATACGGAGCGTGTATCGGCCATATTTCCCGGACCGACCACAGTTCAGGGAGCCGGGTTTCTAGCATCACAGTTATCTATGATCATAGTCCCTCCCTTCCCGTCGGAATACTGTCCCCGGTCCCGTACTGAAAGCATCATTACAATATGAGGCAGTATACCCGCGGAGAGGCAGGGACTCCCAGCAACACTGATAACTATGATGCTAGGAGTCCGGCTCCATGAATTGTGGTCAGCCTGGGAAATACGGCTGATGCACGCTCCGTATGTCACGGACCGAACGCGGCCGTCTGGATAAGGCCTTAGTCTAGTTACACAGTGCGGTGAAATCCCATTTTTTTGCCACAATTTTTGCAAAATCGCGGCAAAAACGTGATTTGACCGCACTGTGAGAACATAGCCTAACAGCACTTTTCATGTCTTGTATCCTTTTTTTATGCAATTTTTGTAATTGCGGCACAAATCACGCGGTTTTGCCGCGATTTTTATAATCGCGGCAAAACCGCGCCATTTTTGCCGCGATTACGAAAATCGCGGCAAAAAACACGCTAGGATAACCCAAAAATATTTTAATCAACTTTATACATACTAAAAACGGGGTCAGGGGGATGGGAAGCAGGATGGATAGGGGAACATACTCACCAGCCTGCAGGTCCGGTCGGCAGTGTAGAGGAGCTGGGGGGCGGGATCTCCACACGGAGCTTCAGCACATGCTGCATCTTCCCCTTCCAGTGAAGCTACAACAGGTATGCAGGGGGTGCCGCGAGCGTTGCTAGGGGGGTGCCGCGGGCGTTAGTAGGGGCGGGGTGCGAGGGGGGGCCCGTGAGCGTTGTGAGGGGGGGGCAACAGTCCGAGGGGGGGGGAACAGTCCGAGGGGGGTCAACAGTCTGAGGGGGGAGGCGACGGCAGCCCGGCGGGCCCCTTTTCTTCATCCATGTGGCCGGGCCCCTAACGGGAGTACCAGTAATACCCCCCTGATGGCGGCCCTGGCTGTCCACATATGAACAGTGATGTCTGGGGCTTCCCCAGAGCCGGAGTCCCGAGCAGAGCGCTGGTGTCGGCTCTGCTCCGGGACTCTGTGGAATTCCCTGACATCGCTGTCCACATATGAACAGCGATGTCTGGGGCTTCCCCAGAGCCGGAGTCCCGAGCAGAGCGCTGGTGTCGCTCTGCTCCGGGACTCTGTGGAATTCCCTGACATCGCTGCCCATATATGGACAGTGTGTCAGGGTCTTGCCCAGAGCGGAGCAGAACGCTGGTGTCGGCTCTGCTCCTGGACTCTGTGGAATTCCCTGACATCGCTGTTCACATATGAACAGCGATGTCTGGGGCTTCCCCAGAGCCGGAGTCCCGGGCAGAGCGCTAGTACAGGCTCTGCTCCGGGACTCTGTGGAATTCCCCGACATCGCTGCCCATATATGGACAGTGTGTCAGGGTCTTCCGCATAGCGGAGTCCGGGGCAGAGCGCTATTATCGGCTCTGCTCCGGGACTCTGGGGAAGCCTCTGACATCGCTGTCCATACATCGACAATGATGTCAGGGGCTTCCCCAGAGCAGGAGTCCCAGTGATGTCAGGAGCACAGCTGGAGTCCCAGGAAGAGCCTACTAGCGCTCTGCCTGGGACTCCAGCTCTGGGCAAGCCCCTTACATCACTGGGGTAGCCTCTACAGAGGGCACTGGGGCAGCCTCTACAGAGGGCACTGGGGCAGCCTCTACAGAGGGCACTGGGGCAGCCTCTACAGAGGGCACTGTGGCAGCCTCTACAGAGGGCACTGTGGCAGCCTCTACGGAGGGCACTGTGGCAGCCTCTACGGAGGGCACTGTGGCGTTATCTACAAGTGGGTGTGTGACAGTATCTGAAGAGGACACTGGCATTATCTAGGGGTGTGTTGCATTATCTACAGAGGGCACTGTGGCCTTATCTACAGAGGGCACTGTGGCCTTATCTACAGAGGGCACTGTGGCCTTATTTACAGAGGGCACTGTGGCCTTATCTACAAAGGGCACTGGGGCAGCCTCTACAGAGGGCACTGGGGCAGCCTCTACAGAGGGCACTGGGGCAGCCTCTACAGAGGGCACTGGGGCAGCCTCTACGGAGGGCACTTTGGCAGCCTCTACGGAGGGCACTGTGGCGTTATCTACAAGTGGGTGTGTGACAGTATCTGAAGAGGACACTGGCATTATCTAGGGGTGTGTTGCATTATCTACAGAGGGCACTGTGGCCTTATCTACAGAGGGCACTGTGGCCTTATCTACAGAGGGCACTGTGGCCTTATCTACAGAGGGCACTGTGGCCTTATGTACAGAGGGCACTGTGGCCTTATCTACAGAGGGCACTGTGGCCTTATCTACAGAGGGCACTGCAGCAGTATCCACAGAGGGCACTGCGGCAGTATCTAAAAAGGGGCTGCCCAATCTTGACATGTGTGCTAACTAAGCCGCACGGACTGCATTTAGCGACACTTAAACTGGAAAGCTGGATTGTTGAAATAAGCACATGGAGAAATATCTCAAATTTTAAACCTAGCGCTATTATTATAGTAATGTAGTATAATTATAGTAATATAGTGTTATAGTAGTTCAAATAACTAATTGATTAACAATAATTTTGTATTGTATCAAATTTGAAAGTAATGCGGCCCGTCAACTTCCCATTTTTTCTATATGCGGCCCATTTACCCGGCCGAGTTTGAGACCCCTGCCCTAAACCGTCTGTAGATATAACTGCCTCAATTCTAAGAACTTCAATGGATTAAAGTTGAACTTTTGGATTGCGGATTGCAGTAGAATGCCACTTAATCGTCCCCCTTGATCATTTCCAAGCATCAATGTCTCATGTGTCTTCTTTAAAGTCAAAATATTTTGTATCTGTACAGTGTGAAACAAAATATAAACCCTTTCACTGTGTATACTCAATATGGTTCATTATATAAAAAATACCGCCATCTGCAGACTCAGCATTAAAAAAAGACATCCAGATATGCTGTCAGCTGTCTCCTGCTGGTGTCGTCTATACCGGAAACAAATGAATAATATTAGGTTTGTGTTGCATTAATGTGGCGCCACCTGCCTGGCCGCATTGCTGGAACGTCACGACGTGGTGCAGAAAAATAGTCAGCATGAGGCAAGTGTTAACTGCTACATCTGTAACATATATCATGCATACATTAATCCCAAGTGAAAATCGAATAAATTTGATGAATCACTTTGCTAATTTTTATAATGACAGTAAGCATTTATTGTTTGAATTTTGTAGAGTTTTCTGCAGCAAGTCCCTAAAACTATAATGTCTGTCCAGGGCCGTATTTGGTAGATACCTTGGAAAAAAATTGGTAGGGGTCCCCTCCTCTTCCAGATTTAAATGAATTCCGGTGCACACCAGCAGCTATGAAGGATACTGGACTTAAATCAGGGATTCAGAAAAATTATAAATGGCGATCAAAAGTTTTGTTCTTATCTCCATTTGTGACGGCTGCTACTGAGGTAATTAAAGGGTCCTTCATCCCTACTGGAGGTTGGTAACAATCCATCGACTTCACAAAGTCTTATGTGTCTAGTACCATTGCTCGGTATCTCAGTCTCACCACATGGATCTTCTTGTACATGGACCAAGGAGTGAGGGTATGTTCACACGGCCTGTTTTCAGACGTAATTCTGGCGTTTTACGCCTCAAATTACGCCTAAAAAAAGGGCTCTATTACGTCTACAAACAGCTGCCCATTGCTTGCAATGGGTTTTACGATGTTTTGTTCAGACGAGGTGTAATTTTACACGTCGCTGTCAAAAGACGGCGTGTAAAAAGACGCCCGCGTCAAAGAAGTGTATGTCACTTCTTTAGACGTTTTTGGAGCCGTTTTTCATTGACTCCATTGAAAAACAGCTCTAATTACGTCCTGAATGGACGCCGCGAAAAGCGTGAGTAGTTACATAAACGTCTGAAATTCAGGAGCTGTTTTCACCTGAAAACATGAAAACAGCTCCGTAATTTCAGACGTAATTTGTTAAGACGTGTGAACATCCCCTGATTCTTGCTATTGTGCAGTCTAGTCAAAAACAAGCAGTGTATAGCTTCACACATTAGGTGGACTAAGGCCCTTTTCAGACGTATGGACGTTTTTCGGATGTAATACGTGTGCTTTTTTGTGCCCGTTTTATGCACGCAACACATAGACCTCCTGCAGTTCATCTGAACCGGATTTTGAGCAGCATAGAAGCCTAATGTGCTCGAACTCCAATTCTGATAAACTGCTTGAAGTCTGAGATTTGTATTCGTAGTATAGGCGCAAAAAAACACTCGTATTACGTCTGTTTGAAAGTGGCTTTTCCGAGAGGGAAACAAGTTAACACCAGAGGTGACAGAACAAATATGTAACAGAAATATCTAGACACAGTAGAATTTTTTTAAATGATTCCGAAGATTTTTAGTGTGATCTTGTTTTTATGTTGCAGTTTTTTTCCAAGCGCTAAACCGCAACATTGAAATTAAGTTTTGTCATTTTATTAGCACCAAAATGATTCATGTGCCGGGTGTGGGAATGACAGAGACCCCGGGGCATGTGCCGTAAATTCCTATAATTCGCCCCTGTTTATGTCATCGCTCTCAAACATCTGACAGTAGATGCAGAAGAAGCTGGAAATCTCCTCTATATATGCAGTGCTGCTTGTTATACATTGTAGAGATACATCCAGTATTACTGCAAGAGCCCTTCTGCTAAATAGACGTATAGGCTGCCAGGAGGCCGAACACAATTGTCACGCAAATAATTATTTGTTATGTCCCAGTGTACACATCCCCTTCATTGTGACATGAAATACATACATTAATGATGTATTGGAGTGAAGCAGACAACTTTGACAATGTATGGCGTCTAGAGATCACGCAGACACCAAGGATGTTTTTTCTTCATTTATTCATCAATACTGTAATTCTATAAAGCTCCTCAGTCGGACAAGACAATAAGACGACTTCACTGACATTCACTCTGTAAATTAAATGGTTTGTATTCAGCAGGAGATATAGTCAAAACTTATTCTGAGGCCTATTAAATGGAAAATATACTTAGATTATTAGCAGTCTTTTCTTTTAATGAAACTTTAATTAGGGTTAATCTGTCACCATGGGGGAACGCTGTCTTTTAGGCCTGGTTGGCAAGGGTGGAGTGAAATATGGTTTAAAGTAGAAGCAAAATTCCTTATATATTTTTTAAGTATTTACATCTGTATTTATTTTTTCATCTCAGTGTTTTTTCTGCTGTTTAACCTCCCACAAAAATGCTTTACCGTACTTGTGAAAGCAAAATACAAATGGACAACTGTAGAAGGGGCTGGAGTAATAGCGGGGTTCACTGGCTAGTGTCGCCCACTACTGCAAGCTCCTTTACATCGGGGTCACTAGGGTTATGCCTAGTTTCCCCTACCTTTCTCTTGTATTAACGTTAGTCTACTTACTTTGCTACTAAGTAAAGGAATACAATTGCATAGTAAATAAAAGGTAATATTTATTATTACAAACAGTAATCACTCTTAGATATAAAATACACCAAACACAGTAAATAATCACAGTATAGTATCAGTGTATCCCATTACACATAATAACTTAATATGTATTGAATACACTGACACTACACGTGGTACAGTATAAACAAGGTATCACAATCCAAATCTATACCACCACCCACTTACCTAAACATACATATATACGTTGCATTACAATACATACACACTCACTATTTCTGTCCCACTCCCTCCTAAATATAACTGTCCCTGTACACTAAGGGTTAACAAGAGAGGTGGGGGGGATAAAGGGTTACCAGTGGATAATCAGGTAAAGGGTTAACAATGGGAACCTGGGATATGCAGGTAATGTGCAGGCAGGTGGGAAAGGTTTAACTAGGGATGTACCAGGGGTGGGGATGTACTAGGTAAATGGTTAACCAGGGGTTGTGCAGATAATATGAGGGTTGGAAGGGTTAATGTGCAAGGAACAATGGGAGAGTTAAACCAGGGGAAATGCTTAAAGGGGAAGGTAAGGGTTAACTCAGGGGAATATGCAACAACCAAAGTTCAAATTTAGGGATCATACACATGACAATATTATGGATCGGAGTTGTATGGATAGGCAATATAGTGCCCATAGACTGCAAACGGCCAATACTGTACCTCCATGGGCCTAACATTTTATACTGAGGTTTTTTTATTTTTACTTAGGCCTCATGCACACAAACGTGTTTTTGCGGCCGCAATGCACACGTAAACCTGCGGGTGAATTGCGGACCCATTCATTTCTATGGGCCCATGCACACCACCATGCATTGGCCGGGAGCCAGACCGCAAAAAGATAGGACATGTCATTATACGGGCCCCATTTCCGGTCCGGGCTTACTGAAATCAATGTGTGCACGGTTCGTGATTTGCCGGCGGACCGCGGGTGACACGTCCATGACGCAATCACGGGCCGTGCACAAGGCTACAGTTGTGTGTATGAGGCCTAATTCGCATTGTCTTGAAAGGGAAGAAATGGTACCAAGCAGGATCCCATGCTGTATGACAAAGTCGTTTACCCCTAGAACATTGCATCTAGGTAAAAAAAATATGGTGCCTTATAAAAGCATCGTATTGTAGTTGATTAAATATATACGGGCTGCTAATATAGACGCATTGGGCCTCCTTGTGCCACCACACAGGATTAATGTACACCACTTTGACATGTGCATAAACCCTAAAAGCTTATTCACACCTGTGTATTTTGTCTTGTGTGGAGTTGGTGGAGAATAATGGTATTCTGGGGAGATGTTCACTCCTCTGTATTCTCATATGGATGTATTTTGACAAGAACTGCATATTTTTCAATATGCATCGTGCTCTATTGGATGATTTATATTGAGTGTGGGGGGGGGGATAAGGTGAGCAACATAGTTCCATTCTTATAACAGTTGTGCGATCTATAGGACCAATTGAATTACAGTATTAATGCTTCTGCAACAAGAAAGAAGAGGCTGGACGGCAGCGCGGAGGGCTTAAGGGGAAGCCTCCATGACTGCCATAGGAGGGAAGAGAGCCAATAGGGGAAGAGGTAGTTGGGGAAGGGGAGGGAACGGAGAGGGGAGGGGACGGGGGCAGTTATCTGTTCTTCCCGCTGTTTTCGGCATTGAGCCGGAAGCATCGGGAGGAACAACAGGTAGCTAGCTGAGCTCCCACCGTTAGTTTCTTACCTCCCGTGGCAGTGTTAGGATGGCTTCCCTGGCCGCAATGTTCGAGCAGCTGCAGGCTGCAGCGGCTTTTCACGATCCGGGCTGGCTAGAGGAAACAGTGGCAGGGCTAGCCCGGATCCCTCAGGCCGGCCCGTCGCGCTCTTTGTCGGCAGCCGGCATAGAGGCGCCCCCTTCCCCCACCCTTTTCACGGGCGTTAATGTCACTACAGCAGGGGGAGAGCTAATCCCCGCGGACCCTGCTACAATAAAGCAGGTGGTGGCGTCGGGAGCGGTGGCTCAGGCCAGGTCACCACGCCGCTCCCGGCGGTCCCTTCCACCAGAGCGTCTGAGCCCAGACATGGCCCCGCGGGCCCGGCGTCGCAGGGGGAGCCCTTCTAAGGACGCTGCAGGCCAGGTTGCTGGGATGGGCGCCTCCTCCCAGGGCCTGCGTCCTGGCAGGAATCCCCAGCCGCGACGGGGCTTGGCGGCTAACAGGGAGTCGCAGGCCGGGCTCCCGATCACACCCCCGCCTTCAGCCGCAGTATGCAGTGTACAATCCACGGCCGCCCCGCATAGTGATGTACCGGCCAGGGGGCAGGCTTCCTCGAGATCGTCGGGGAGGACGACAAGATCAACGCCGACGTCGAGGCAACAAGTCCGGTCGGAGGTTTGGATCCCTACAGTCGGGCGGCAGGTGGCCGGCCCCTCGTTCAGCATGTCGGGGTCCCCATGTCGTAGATGTCGGTGTGAGAACCAGTCAGCACCAAGAGAAGATTTGGATGAGAGCTGGATGAGACGCAGCGCGGTCAGGATTTTCCGGCTGGCGGGAATACAGCGCCTGAGCAGCACGGTGAGTGTGTAACTCCAACGTTACCGTATCCAGCAATTTTCATGTCGGGTTGTGAGGGGGGGTTAGCAAGAGCGGAAGTTGCGGCTGTCGATAGTGGTGTAGTCGGGCGCGATGGCTTAGCTGATTTGGTGGGTTGTTTGCGCGAGTTAGTGGGGCGTTTAGATAGGGCAGCGGCCCCTGTAGTTCCTGTGGTGTCCCCGGCGGTGGTATGGGAAGGTCAGCGTGATGTATTGCCGCGGTCCGTGGGTAGTAATGTTGCGGGGGTGTCAAGAGAAGCGGTAGCAGTGTCGGTTCAAACTGAGGCGCAGAAGGATGGGGATAGAATTAGGCTTGATGACCGCGCACGGGGGGAGGTATATGTCTGTTTTGAAGGTCCGTTAGATGCTCACTTGAAGCAGGAGGTGAGGGACCGTATTTGGAAAGATGAATATGTGGAGATATTTTCTCTTCTGCCGCTTGCTAAGTTCAATTTGGATAAAAGCAAGCGGGATGAGAGTAAAAAAGATGAGGAGGAACGCCGGCGGTATAGGCTTATTCCGCAGACGTTCGTGAACTGGTCGCAAGCTTTCGCTATTCTGGCGAGCGTGATCGGAGAAAAGGCGCCGGAAAACTGCTCGGCGTTGTTCTGTTATTTCGAGGCCATTGGGGAGGCGTATAGGGCGTACGGTGGGCAGGCGTGGTTGAGGTATGATGAGCAATTTCGGCAGCGGAAAGCGGTGCGGCCGGCGATCCAGTGGGATCAAAAAGATATTGCGCTGTGGTTAAGGGTTACGGCCCCAGTTAAGCAGTCCTTTCCCGGGAGCGTTGGCCAAGGAGGCCAGACGGGTCAGTCCGGACAGGGTTCCGGTTCAAAGCTTGGGTTCTGCTGGCAGTTCAATGAGGGCCAGTGTAAGTTCGGGGCCTCATGCAAATTTAAACATGTCTGTTCGGAGTGTAACGGGTCCTCTCATTGGGCTGCAAAATGTATGCGGAAAGGGAAACGGTCAGGTCCTCGGTCCTCCTCCTCTGGTCAAGGGTCGGTCTCTGGTGAGGGTGGAAAGAATGGCACCGTATCTAACTGAATATCTGGATAGGGCTGCAGCCAAGTTAATTTTGGAGGGGTTTTCGTTGGGTTTTGTTATTCCCCCTCCTCCGTATGAGGTGCCGGTTACGCGGCGTAATCTTAAGTCGGCTTATTTGCACTCGACGGTGGTTTCAGAAAAACTGTTAAAAGAAGTTTCGTTGGGGCGCATGGCCGGTCCTTTTGTCGAGCCTCCGGTTGTGGATTTGGTTGTATCCCCCTTGGGAATCGTGCCGAAGCGGGAGCCCCATAAATTCCGTTTGATTCACCATTTGTCGTTTCCCAGGGGAGCGTCGGTTAATGAGGGGATAGATCACGATTTATGCTCGGTGGTTTACACGTCATTTGATAGAGCGGTGGCGTTGGTGCGAGGGGCGGGACAAGGGGCATTGCTGGCAAAAACAGACATTGAGGCGGCTTTTTGTTTGCTGCCTGTACATCCAGAAAGCCAACGGCTGTTGGGTTGCTTCTGGAACGGGGGGTTCTACGTCGACAGGTGTCTTCCAATGGGGTGTTCTCTTTCATGCGCATACTTTGAGGCGTTTAGTAGCTTCGTGGAATGGGTGACGAAGGGTGTAGCGGGGGTGGACTCGTTGATACACTATCTGGATGACTTTTTGTGTGTTGGCCCTAGCGGTTCTCCAGTTTGTGGTAACCTATTGTATTGCTTGCAGAAGGTTGCGTCGGATTTCGGAATTCCGTTGGCACCCGAAAAAACTGAGGGCCCAGTTTCCACCATCTGTTTTTTAGGGATCGCAATTGATTCGGTCGCTATGGAGTGCAGGCTGCCTGAGGATAAATTACGACCATTGAGGCAGGAGGTGAGGCGGGCCTGCCGACTAAAAAAGATCACATTGCGCGAACTCCAGTCGCTGCTGGGGAAGTTGAACTTTGCCTGTAGGATTATGCCAATGGGCAGAATTTTTAGTAGGCAGCGACGGCGGCAGCGACGGCGGCTATCAGGGCTTCCCATCATTTTGTGAGGCTTGGTGGGGAACACAAGGCAGACCTGCAGGTATGGGATGAGTTCCTTGGGCAGTATAATGGTAGATCGTTGTGGATGTCCCCGGTGCAAGAAATGAGTGACGTGGAGTTGTTTACGGATGCGGCGGGGTCCGGGGGTTTTGGCGCATATGCGGGGGGTCAATGGTGTGCGGGGAGCTGGCTGGACAGCTGGGTGAGCAGTGGGCTGACGCGAAATCTGGCCCTGCTCGAGCTGTTTCCCATCGTGGTTGCAGCGACCATTTGGGGGGACAGGCTCAGGGATAAAAAGGTTCGTTTTCACTGTGATAACATGGGAGTGGTGTTAGCAATTGACAACTTATCGGCCTCATCTCCACCGGTGGTTCAGGTGCTGCGTCATTTAGTGTTGGTGTGCTTGTCGCTAAACGCGTGGGTGGTGGCGGTGCATGTGCCAGGGGTGTCCAACTGTATTGCTGATGCTCTTTCTCGCTCACAGTGGGATCGTTTTCGTCAATTGGCACCGGGAGCGGATGCGTCCGGCTTGGCGTGCCCGGAGCATCTCTGGGAGCTGGTTTCGGTCCCGTGGAAGGGTTGATTGAGCGGTCGCTGGCTAGGGCAACTTGGAACGCTTATTCGGCTTGTTGGCAGCAATGGGAGGATTGGGTAAGAGCATTGGGCAACGTCTGTACGGAGCAAGACAGGTTGGTGGCAGTGTTGTATTGGTTGGGTGATGCGTGGGAGGCGGGGTTTTCGCTGGCTAAGGTGAATCGTTTCGTGGCAGGTTTGGCGTTCGGTCTCAAATTACGGGGTTTCCATGATGTATCCAAGCATTTTCTAGTGAAGCAGGCGTTGAAAGGATTGCGGAGAGGCAGGACTGAAGCGGATCGGAGGCGACCGGTGTCTTTTGCCCTCCTTGGTTCACTGGGCGCATCGCTGGGGGCTGTTTGTAAGTCACCTCATGAGGTAGAGTTGTTTAGGTTGGCTTTTTCCCTCGCGTTTTTTGGGGCGCTCCGAATTGGGGAGTTGGTCTCTCCTAGTAAGGCTAAGGCTGGGGGGTTGCGACAGGCGGATGTTGGTCTTTATCGGGATAGACTCGACTTGTTGGTGCGGCGGTCGAAGACTGATCAGTTGGGCCGAGGTAAGCGGATAGTGTTGTTTGCTCTCCCTGGATCAATGATGTGTCCGGTCGCTTGCATGGGTGCATTCAGGCCGAGGGGAGTGGTGCCGGAGGCGCCATTGCTCCGTCATGAGAATGGCGCGTTTTTTTTTTAAGTATCAATTTGATGCAATATTCAAAAAATGCTTGGCGGTGGTTGGGGTGGGGGACGGGTGCTACTCGTCTCACTCGTTCAGAATTGGCGCGGCTACGGAAGCTGGGCATTGGGGATTGGATGACGAGGGCGTGCGGCGGATTGGCCGCTGGGAGTCCAATAGGTTTAGGTCTTACGTGCGCCCTCATTTGTTATGAGTTGTATGATGTTTCTGATAATATGTGAGTTTCTTTCAGATCATCGCCCATGTTTGGTCTGGCTGTTAGGACATTCTTTTGTGCACTGGGGGTCACTGCGGGCGGATGTGCGCCCCGATGGCCGCCAGCTTCGCATTCCGCGTCGGGATGCGGTGTTACATTGGTTGGGATTTCGAGGTATGGTATGGAGCCGGGTATTGGCCGAGTTTCAAACATATGCTCGCCTGGATAGAGTCCCAGAGGTTTTGGTGTTACATGTTGGGGGGAACGATCTAGGGGTACGCCCCTTTCGTGAGCTAGTGTGGGATATAAAGCATGATTTGCTGTGTTTGTGGGCGTCCCATCCGTCCTTGATGATTGTTTGGTCGGACATAGTTCCGAGGAAGGCTTGGCGCCTGGCACGGTCGGTGGAAAGGGTCAACAAGGCCCGCATTAAAGTGAATCGGGCGGTGTCACAATTCGTTGCCAAGAATGGGGGCATTTGTGTTCGTCACAGGGATCTGGAGTCCGGGGTTGGGAACTATTGGCGTAGTGATGGGGTGCATTTGACCGAGGTTGGAATTGATCTGTGGAGCTTGGCCTTAGCAGAAGGAATTGAGAGGGCGGTGGTGGTGTGGAGGAACTCACAGGCTTAAGGTAGTCAAGGCCTGTTTCGCTGTGGCGGGGGGAGTCCTTGAGGTTGGTCAGTACAAAATGGTGGCGGGGTCGCATCGGGGGTATGCGTCCCCCAAAACGGTAGATCATTTGAAGACTTCATAGGGTGTTACCCCTTTGAAGTGGTCTTCTGGTGGAAAGTATATCATTTGAAGACTTCATCGGGTGTTATCCCTTTGAAGTGGTCTTCTGGTGGTTGGAGCCATCTGCAGAGGTGAGCGGTGCCTCCGAGCTGGTTTACGGCTGGAGGTAAAGAGTTGGTGGTGGTTTGCAGATGGCTAATTTAAAGGAAAATTCGGTTTTAAAATGGCTTCAAGGACTTCCCCTGCTCTGTTAAAGTATTAAAATATGTTTATGGTTAATTCTGATTCTGACCCATGTTGGGTCATGTGAATTAGAAGTGGAGTTATCCGAATGTTTCGGATTAAATTGCATTTAAATAATGTAAAATAAATAAACGGCTGCTGTGGCCAATTTCATATCCAACCTCGGTTGTCACGTGTCGTTATTGGGAGATGGGCAGGAGAAAGGGGTGAACAGGTTCATTAGGTAAAACATGGCATGACTCTACTTAGGCCAGTCAAGAAGGGGCTGGACGGCAGCGCGGAGGGCTTAAGGGGAAGCCTCCATGACTGCCATAGGAGGGAAGAGAGCCAATAGGGGAAGAGGTAGTTGGGGAAGGGGAGGGAACGGAGAGGGGAGGGGACGGGGGGAGTTATCTGTTCTTCCCGCTGTTTTCGGCATTGAGCCGGAAGCATCGGGAGGAACAACAGGTAGCTAGCTGAGCTCCCACCCTCCCGCGCTTAAGTTAGGGGTTGGCCTGGGGATCGGGGTGGCTATGATTTTGTTATTTGATTTATGTTGTATAATTTCATAACTTGTGTTTCTCATTTTTCTTTGGAGCAGGTTCGGATGTCATGGCAGCTGGCGGGGGGAGTCCTTGAGGTTGGTCAGTACAAAATGGTGGGGGGGTCGCATCGGGGGTATGCGTCCCCCAAAACGGTAGATCATTTGAAGACTTCATCGGGTGTTATCCCTTTGAAGTGGTCTTCTGGTGGTTGGAGCCATCTGCAGAGGTGAGCGGTGCCTCCGAGCTGGTTTACGGCTGGAGGTAAAGAGTTGGTGGTGGTTTGCAGATGGCTAATTTAAAGGAAAATTCGGTTTTAAAATGGCTTCAAGGACTTCCCCTGCTCTGTTAAAGTATTAAAATATGTTTATGGTTAATTCTGATTCTGACCCATGTTGGGTCATGTGAATTAGAAGTGGAGTTATCCGAATGTTTCGGATTAAATTGCATTTAAATAATGTAAATAAATAAACGGCTGCTGTGGCCAATTTCATATCCAACCTCGGTTGCCACGTGTCGTTATTGGGAGATGGGCAGGAGAAAGCGGTGAACAGGTTCATTAGGTAAAACATGGCATGACTCTACTTAGGCCAGTCAAGTGTATAGAAACTGCATATTGATACAACTTTGCAGCAACACGCAACAATTTTAATTCATAGTGAATACAAAAACAGCGGGCAGACAATGGTTGCATATTTTCCTATGTACTTTTATTGGAGCAGGAAATTGTTGAGATCTGCAGCAGTAAACGGCATTGTCCATCACTGTGCTGTGCAACTTACTCTTAACTAATGTTGTGCGGTTAAAGACATTGTGGCTCCCCGTTCTATGTACAGAATTCAGCAATCGAAGCAGCCAATATATAATGCAAGGCTATGAACTTTTCTATTCAAAATGCCTCTCTATATTGACAAAAAAAATAAAAACTGATATTGGCATCACTTACTAATGACACCAAGGAACACGCTAACCAATATTGAAAAAAAGGAAGTTCTGCATTTTAATTATTGCATTTTCTCATATTACATTAAAAGGAATGTACACCTTCCAACCAGTTTTTTTTTAATTACTCCAATGGATATAAAATGAAAAATAAAGCAACTTTGCAATAGGTATCATAAAAGGGGTTTTTCCATGAGGGACATTTATGATATATCCACAGGATATGTCATAAATGTCAGATAGATGCGGGTCCCATCTCTGGGTCCCACACCTATCTCTAGAGCGGGACCCCCTAATCCCCGTTCTAGCTTTTTGTGCTCACGCTGACTCCCAGCCACTTCCTGATTACATGGTTGGTAGTTACGGAAACAGCGTAACTCGCTGAGCTACTCTGTTTCCATAACTCGCATAACAGTGAATGGCAGTTACGGAAGTAGAGTAGCAAGCGAGCTACACCGTTTCCGTAACTACAATTTAGTTCTATGGGGCTTACGGAAACAGCGTAGCTCAGCCAGATATGCTGTTTTCTCCTTCATGGTCGGAAATCAGCCGGAACACAAGGAGGTAGAACGGGGATTAGGGGCCCAGTTCTAGAGATAGGTGTGGGTTCCAGAGTTGGGACCCGCATCTATCTGACATATAGGACATATCCTGTGGATATGTCCTAAATGTCCCTCGTGCGAAAACCTCTTTAACAGATCCTATGTAGACCTAGGTGTCTCCATGGTAACAGACAACAAACAAGCTCTGTGTAGTCTGGTTCTGTAGTCATACTCCCTACAATCTGTCGCCTACTGCCCGCTACAAACTTTCGGTGGGTTAAGAAGCAGGGGATAGATAAAAGGAGGTATGACTGCAGGATCAGATTACACAGTTTGTTTTTGTTTGTTTGAAACACATAGGTATGCATAAGAGCTGTAGAAAATAAAACAATAGGACATTTTTAATCAAGACCTACTGCAAAGCTCCTATACTCTGGAAAAAAACAAAAACCTTCAGGCCAGTTTGAGACTAATATTATACGGCACATTTTTATAGCTTGTAATATGGCCACAAACCTTGGCCCGATCACGGGTCTAATGACCCAAAACTAACAACATCATGGATCCCCCAATCAGACCAGGATTGTTTTGCTTTTAATACCGGTTGCAAAAATCCACCCACATTATGCTTGTCTGAAACCAGCTTTAAAGCTGAATAGTAGTCATTTGAGTTTGGTTGGCAAGGATACACCTTCTTACAGCAACCCCCTTTTAAATGTCATTATCAGGAAGCACATGCCTAGCAACCAATATGTCTCAAATTAAGTTTTCCGGTAGAGCTATATTGGGATTGAGAGCAGGAGATAACAGGAAGCTTCTAGCTACTCAAATAATTTTTACCAAGTTTTATGCCATACTTAATTTTTTTTCAAACCCATTAAAGGGAACCTGTTAACAGTTTTCAGCCCTCAAAATGTCCCCGGCAAGTGCCACATTCAGTGCTCTGGGCTATCTGCGCTGAATGCTGTCAGCCACTCCTCTCTTCTCTGAATGATGGCTCTAGCGTCCAATCTGCTAACCGCTAGGACCATGACTAATAGCCGGGAGTGGCCCTTGGTATCGCAGCATCGGGGATATCTCAGTCAATATAGGGGTATCATTACACTACACTCCTTACCGTGTATCTAGCTCTGTCAGCAGTTTTGAGGGCTCAAACTGTGACCGGTTCCTTTTAAGATTGAATAAAAATAAACTATAGACATCATGGGGGAGATGTGTATAATTTATAGCAAAGCAAAATTACAGAAATTATCCATAACAACCAAAATGAGAGTTCCGGTTTGATTGGTCACGATTGGCTAATACTCCTGTTTTCTTTGCAAAAGTCTTCATACCCCTGTGTAGTTGTAAAAATGTAATCTGATGTATTGTAACAAAAACATATTCATTATTAAAAAGAGAGACCTATAAACACGGGCAGTATATAGGTGCCATAATATGTCAACTTAATATTGGCAAATCCAGCAATGACATATAAAAAATGATCGGAATGAACAAAACTGCTAGTCTCACTCCCGGCTCCTCTTCCTACTGGCTTTATGATTAAAGACTGATCAAGGTTAATGCCGAATGCCTAGTTCTATAGAGAAGTGAAACAATTCACTATAATGTCAGAATAAAAAAATGTCTGAATGCAGTGCAATCAGAATCAAACTATACGCTGTGTAGACCTCAAGGTCAGAAGGAAGTAACAAAAGCATCTGCACATTTGTGGGATAGGTGAAATCCTTTCACATTAAAAATTTGTTGTTTCTTTTTCTATAACGCTGATTGTTTTAATTGCACAGCACAATAGATGTGTATACAGAACGACAGGAACTTAAAAGAGCACCAAACCAGAAATAGTTTCATAATTCCTTTAGTCTGCCATTATAGGGGTTTTCTGACATTCTGAAAAGCCCTAGTATAAGCTGTGCATGGAAAAAAATAACATACTTCAAATCCCCTGCCATTTCCATGTAAACAATTCTGTGTTCCCCCACTGGTCTTTCTTTACTTGGTTGCAGAGATAAAGTGTCATATTGACACATGACCAGAACGAATCACTGCCGATGTGTCGCCATACTGACAATATCACTGCAGCCTTATGTACGTCATCCCTGCAGCCAAGTAAGTAAAGATTTCCAGAAAGACATTTGGTATGCTGCCTGTTAGGTGGCTCATAGAAGTGCTACTGGGTAGTCATATTGTTAAGGCCAACATAGGCATCAGATCAGCTGGGCTTTAGTAGGTAATCTCAAAAACGGGGGTGTCCAGGTATGTACATTTTAGGGAGATGTAGAGCTCAGTGGCAACAAAGGGTAGAGCGCTGAACAGATCTATGCAACCAGCCAAAGATCTTTTTTTCCAACATGCCTGTATTACATAGAAGAGAGGGGACCCCATAACAAAGATAAAGATAGGCCCGCCAATAGATTGCTAGGTTTTATCACCAAGGACAAAAGGGCCTGGTTTCTTCCCATCCATTTTCTTTCCATGACTTATGGGCTACTAGCTCCTTGTTAGCTAACACTGTAGTTTCTCTCATGAGGGCAAGTTGTCAACATCCTGTAACAAAAGCATTGAATAAACCCAAGGCTGAGCCCCTTCTGTCCAATGTCCTCATAGCAGCCTCATGTTCTGCCTTTATGGTATGTACACCCCAGTTGACAGATTACTTTAAACCTAATTTCCCCTTTAAAGGGTAACTAAACTTTCCAAAAACTTTTGACATGTCATAGTGATGTGTCAGAAATTTTGATCGGTGAGGGTCCGAGCAGTGAGACCCCACCGGTTGATAAAACTAAGAGGCAGAAGTGCTTGGGTGAGGGCTGTGCAGCTTCGTTTCTGATCGGCTTTCCTCAGAAAGAGTAGCTAGCGGTGTATGGACCCCATAGATAGTCTATGAGTCCGTTCACTGCTCCCTTGGCTTTTTGAAGAAAGCCGATCAGAAATGAAACGGCACAGCACTCACCCGAGTGCTCCCGCCGCTTCCTTTTGCGATCAGTGGGGGCCTCAGTGCTCGGACACCCACTGATTAAAACTTCTTACATATCACTATGAAATGTCAAAAGTATTTTAAAAAGTTACGTTACCCTTTACTTCTTAGGACCGTCAAACTAAAAGGCTGACTTATTGTCCACATCTTGGTATCTTGCCTGAAAATCTGCTCTCTGGATAGAATACAAAAAAAATATAAGGTTTCAATTTAAACATACTGTTGTTCTGAACAAGACTGGTCAGTATTCTTTAGAATTTAATTTCCACATTTCGAAAGAATTTGTTGGAGGACACGATTCTAAAAAGTTACTAGCTGTTTTAACATTCACCAGAAACATTACCATTTATATTCCCATTTCAATTGAGAAAGAGACTGTCAGATTTTATGATGTCCCATTAGTATTGCTCTCATTTCTAAACACCCTTTACAAACTCAGTAGAGTATTTAATCAAGGTGATTGACTTCAAGATGCGTGCCAAGTCACTTTCATCCTTGACCTTCAACCCAGGAGATCAATAGCCTTTGCCACTGCCAAAAAAGACAGCTCTATGTGCCAAGCATAAAGGTCTATTTTTCCAGGTTTTACACTCTAAATCTTTAACAGAATTATTCAGTAGAAACCTCTTAAAAGAGAACATTAAAATAAAGAAGTTGCTTTGGAAAAAAAAATGTGATTTGATCTTTTTTAGACAGGAATGTCTGTATATTTTAGTGTATTATAGAGAAAGGACTTTCTTTGAGCACATAAAACAGAATTTGTCAACAGAAAGTCCAGGTCTGTGTGTATTACTGGTTTACTGTAGGGTATTTGGATTGAATAAGTGCAATAGAAAAACTAAAATTAGGGCTCATGGCAGAGCAGTATACACGGAGCCTGTATGACAGTTCACGGAGGGTGTATTGTTCCCTAGTTTGGAGCCACACAGCCTTCGTGTGCTGTCGTACAGGCTTTGTCGTAGAGCCCCCATACACCACTATGGGAGCCCTATAACAGTTCTATACAAATTAGCCCTTACAGCCCCATAAAGAAAGGGAGAATTAAAAAAATATAAATAATGAACTTACTTTAAAGGGGTATCCCTATCTAAGACATTTATGGCATATCCACCTGAAATGCCATAAATGTCTGTTACATAAGGGTCTAAATTCTTGATTCAGCACCTATTACCAGAAAGAGTTATCCGACCCCCACCCTGCCTGCATCTGGGCAAAGAATTAATAAAGAGGTGGTCAATTGCTCAGCTGTTTCTATAATTCAATGGGCGCAACTATAGCCGTAGCATCCATAGCAGCCGATATGGGGCCCAGATGTTGAGGGTGCTTACTTGTAGGGAATAACTGGCTCATGGCTTTCATCTATCTAGCATTATTATGTGGATTTTATTATATATGGTGCTTCTATCCATACCTTTAATTATTGCTTACGTTGTGGTTTCAGTATCCTTCCACTAGGTGGTGGTCCACCTCATTTTGTTATGGGGTCCTATGATTTTTAGTTACGCCCCTGTGTAACTCCCATATAAATCAATGGAGAGAGCCACCCTCATCCAGGCTGAGAACCAAGGGAGAGGTGGCCGCTTGTTCAGCTGTCTCCGTAACTCCCATAGGAATCAATAAATCTTGGCGACATGCCACGTACTATTATGTTGTTGTCGTCAAGGATGCAGTACAATAAGAGATGCCATGACAAACTACAACTTGTCCAGCAAAAAAGAAGCCCTCATTTATAGAACTGTGTCTTCTTACAGTATGTGGCCGAGGGGCTTTGGGGTCCCCTCAAGCACCAGGGTCTGGTGGGATTGCCACCCCTACACCCTAAATGAGTACAGTTTTTTTTTTTGCATAAATAATTAGTACATGTAAATACATGGAGCCTACAGGCTTTGTATACATTTTTATAAAACTCCTCACTCATTAAAAGAGTTAGTCTAGTATAATACAGTAAATAATATAAGAGATGGAGGGGATGGAGAAGATGCTGCAGCAGTGTCTATGTAAGTGAAATGCTGTGAGAGGGGAAGGGGAGGAGGATGAACCAAGTTTCAGCCTGTGCGCGAGACTGATGCTAGGAGGCATCTGATTGGCTCAGGGCACACAGCACAGCTCTTATATCATACTAGGAAGAACCCACCCACTCAGCAAGCACAGAAGGAGCATGTCAATTTACAAAAATCAGCAGACAGAGGGAACAATCCTCCAAATGCAGATTATACACATTTCCGGCTGCACTACTTTGAATACACATCTACATCTGCCTATAAAGGGATTATTATTTATTTATTTATTTATCTATTTATTTTTCACGATAGGTACGCTTTCAAAACTTCCAGAACTTATATTTACTGTTTGTTTGCATTATTTTTTTTATCCTTTATGAAAAATAATACGTACATTGACCACGCAAGAATCAACAGACGTTATTGATTTCATATGGTAGAATCTATGTAGCGAACTTTCTCATTATTCCCATAGAATACTCGCATGCATTCCATTATGCTTTTTAATGCAGGATACATAAAGGGGACATGCTCTAACAGGAGAACGTCTATCCCTATGGAATAACAGGATCCTGAGAAGGGATGAAGTACAGTAAAATATATTCAGCCTTCTCAGTTTCTCCTCTGATATCTACTTCTGTAGGTTCCCATGTGTACACAGTACTCCTTAGAGATTGATGGTCTTTACACAAGTATTATCTCCCAGAATGCAGGAGCATTGAGAAAGAAAAACAAATATATTCCCACAGCCTAAGGCTCTTTTTTTCTGCTACACATTAAATTTAGCACAATTTTTGGTCACTGTTTTTACTGTATAAGCTAGCAATTCTTTTAAATAATAAACAAGGTAAGGCGTATTTTATGTGATTGTTAGGCCTTGTTCACACGACGGATCCATGAGAAAAAAAAATTCTTTGTCACATGCCATATTATGGAAATATTATAAGAGGGAATATGGTGCCTCATGGAGACACTAAATGGTGGCACAAAGTGTGCCTAAGTGTCCATGATACAAACCAGTAGTCACTCTGTGTGACATTATACAGGGTCCATGCACATGGCATTGCTACTCAAGTACAGTGTATTTGGAAAGTCTTCAGACCCTTTCACTTTTTTCACATTTTGTTATTTTGAGGCCTTGTGCTAAAATAAAATAAAAAAATAAACTTCTTCTGCATTCAATACCCCATAATGACAAAGTGAAAACAGAATGTTAGTTCTTTGCTAATTTATTGAAAAGGAAAAGATAAAATCTTGCATTGACATAAATATTCAGACCCTTTACTCAGGACTTAGGTGAAGCACCTTTGGCAGTGATAACAGCCTCCAGTCTACTTGAGTATGATGCCACAAGGTTTGCACACCTGGATTTAGGGATTTTTTGCCATTCTTCTCTACAGATCCTCTCATGCCCTGTCAGGTTGGATGGTGACGTCGGTGGACAGACATTTTCAGGTCTCTCCAGAGATGTTCGATTGGGTTCGCGTCAGGGCTCCGGCTGGAATACTCAAGGATATTCACAGTGTTGTCCCTAAGCCACTCCTGTGTTGTCTTGGTTGTGTGCTTAGGGACATTGTCTTGTTGGAAGATGAACCTTCGGCCCAGTCTGAGGTCCAGAGCACTCCGGATCAGGTTTGCATTAAGAATATCTCTGTACTTTGCTCCATTCATCTTTCCCTCAACCCTGACCAGTCTCCCTGTCCCAGCCGCTGAGTAACACCCCCACAGCCTGATGCTGCCACCACCATGCTTCACTGTAGGGATGGTATTGGGCAGGTGATGAGCAGGGCCTGGTTTCCACCAGCCATATTGCTTAGAATTGAGGCCAAAAAGTTAAATATTGGTTTCATCAGACCACTTTAGGTGCTTTTTTTTTTTTTTTTGCAAACTCCAGGCAGCTTTCATGTGTCTTTTACTGAGAAGAGGCTTCTTTTTGGCCACTCTGTCATAAAGCCCAGATTGGTGAAGTGTTGCAGTAGTGGTTGACCTTCTGGAAGTTTCTTTGTCACCTCTATTACCAAAGGCCCTTCTCTCCCGATAACTTTGTTTTGTGGAGCGGCAAGTTCTAGGAAGTCCTGGTTGTTCCAAGTTTCTTCCATTTAAGAATTATGGAGACCACTGTGCTCCTGGGAACTTTCAGTGCAGCAGAATTTTTTTGTACCCTTCTTCAAATCTTAGCCTCCACCCAATCCTGTCTCTAAACTCCATAGGCAGTTCTTTCCTCCTCATGGCTTGGTTTTTGCTCTGATATGCATTGTCGGCTGTGAGACCTTATATAGACAGGGGTGTGTATTTCCAAATCATGTCCAATCAAATTAATTTACCACAGGTGGACAATCAAGGTGTAGAAACATTTCAAAGATGATCTAGAGAAATGAGAGGCCTCCAGAGCTAAATTTCAAGTGTCATAGCAAAGGGTCTGAATACTTATGTCCATGCGAAATTCGACTATTTAATTCTTAATACATTTTCAAAAATTTTCAAAAATTCTGTTTTCACTTTGTCACTGTGGGGTATTGAAGGTAGAATGATGGTGAAAAACGTGAATTTTTTTTATATTAGCACGAGGTCTCAAAATAAGAAAATGTGAAACAAATGAAAGAGTCTGAAAACTTTCTGAATGCACTGTATATTCTGAAATTTGTGGATAGTAGAAGATACCGCACCCGGCTTGTTATTCTAGCAGAATGAGCACACATCAAGGGCACCGACAACCTTATCAAAGATGAGATTCCTTCAGATCAAGTGCATCAAGTTTTTAATCTTGGTCCGCACCCATGGATGTTATTGTCATTACATTCTTCAGATGGGCATCTTACATAGTTCAGCCTATTTACCACCATGAGGTTTAAAGAAGCACTCCGGCTTTTTATCCCGCCCGCATTTGCAAACGTAATGTAGTGTAATACAGTCATGTGTATTGACCTGGTGCTGTATTTCATGGGCCCTTCCGGGCCACTGTGAGGGTCATATTATTTGTATTCTGACAACCCAAATTCTACAATGTCTACTATAGAAACCAGAAGTCAGTCTCTTAATACAAATCTATGAAACTCACATCAAGGCTCTCATAGACTTGTATTGACATCCAGTTCCTACAGCACACGCTATAGGATACAACATGTCAGAGTGAAGACTGGGGCAACTGTAGTATCATTAGTTACAGAGAATAGCAACCTGCTGTGATGACATTAGTCACAGGCAAAGTTGACCTTGGTCTTCCAAAACAAGCATCTTTGCTATGTAGAAGGCACCGGCAATTCCATGATTGGTCAGTGTCGCTGCCTTCATACACAGTAGAAAAGAATAGTAGGCACTACAAATAGATATGTCGGAGTGCCAGTCAATATGTGCAAAAAATAATGAGCACAATATAGGTAGGTCAAGAAAATACATAGCTAAGACTGCACCTCCTGTATGAATGAAATCACTTTATTACAACATTATAAAAAATAAAAAAACAGACAAAAGTTAAAACAACTAAAAATTGCACAAACATGTGCCGGACCCAAGTCCCGGCCCCTGGTCAGGCCACAGGCCACAGGATCACTCATGGAGAGAAGCAATCATGCATCATAAACCATAAACTCACAATGTTGCGAGAGACAAAAGACCCCCTATGACAAGAAGCAATGCATATAGATGGTATGCAAGATACAAAGACATATGAAATACTATACAACCAATGAGGGCTAATAGATGGTTATGGCCTTATGAGGAGCGCTCATTGAGTGAAGTAGTAGAGAGGGGGCAATACACCAAAGCTGTCTTCTGTCTGGGGTGTCCAGCTGTTTCTGACAGCCGGGTATTCATCCTGCATCTGCTTGAATCCCGGAGCAGATCTTATAAACCTGCGCCATAAATTTACAGCACGTCGTCGTTAATTTCTCTATATCTAGTGCACGCAATCTCATGAAGATTAGGTGCAATTTTTTAGCAAGCCAAATAACAATCATTTCCTATTACTATTACCTACAGCTACATTGTTATAGATAATGGATCCAGGTTCACTCAGGAATGATGGGATGATTAACATACCTACCCCAGATATTCATTATTATTATTTTTCATTCAATCAATCCATTTCCATGGCGGTTTGGGGAGGGCGTTTTTTTATTTGCAGTTAGTCCCATTACGCCTACTTTTTAATAATGCTCTAATTTAAAGAAGACTTTAAGGGAAATCCGGACTTTTCATCATAGCACCCGCCCCCTAATTTTCTATCATTCTCTAGGCTTCTTTTACATCAATTCTACATTTTTCCTTATAATACAGCATCCTGTCAGCGTCAGATCGGACACAGTCTTGGTTTTTAGATTTCATACTACCTTCTATTTCTTTTTGTTGCTAACAATCACATAATGCCTCAGACAAGTATCGTCAGTACTATCTCTATCTGAAAGATCTACCTGGGGAGAACTGTGTGGTAATCCTTCACTCAATAGTATCCTAAATAAAATTAGAGATTATAAGTATAGAGCTAGAGAGGCTGAGCTGTGATCTTATTTTAATCTTTCCTCATAACTAAGATTCCCCATGCACTGTATTAGTTTAGTTGCTCTTCTTTCTATTTTGCCAACTCCAGGGCATCCTTTCTATGAACTGGAGCCCAGAACTGAACTGCATATTCTAGATGAGGCCTCACTAATGCTTTGTAAAGTGGTAATATTATATCCCTGTCTTGAGAGTCCATGCCTCTTTTACTACACAACATTATCTTGCTGACCTTAGAAGCAGCTGATTGACATTACATGCTGTTATTTGGTCTATGATTTACAAGAACACCAAGATACTTCTCTACTGACTCTGAATTTCACAGCTTTGTAAAGTGGTAATATTATATTCCTGTCCTGCGAGTCCATGCCTCTATTACTGACTCTGACTTTCACAGTTTTGTAAAGTGGTAATATTATATCCCTGTCCTGCGAATCCATGCCTCTTTTAATACACAACATTATCTTGCTGGCCTTAGAAGCAGCTGATTGACATTACATGCTCTTATTTGGTCTATGATCTACAAGAACTAGATCCTTCTCTACTGACTCTGACAGTTTTCTTCCCCTAGGATTCACAGAGCATGGAGATTATAAATACCCAGATGTAAAATTTTGCATTTCCCCTCAATGTTTAAAAAAAAAAAAAAAAAATCAATGGGATGTCAGAGGCGGAAACTGCAGCAAGAAAGAACATGCTGGATTTTTTTTCAAGCGAGCGGCCAAAAGCCAGGAAAGAAAATGTCTCTGTTTCCCATTGAAATCCCAAAAATGTCGGCGCTGGTTCCGCGTCAAAATTAGCGCCAAAAAACTCTGTGTGAACTGACCATTACTTCTATAATGTCTCTCAAAACACACATGGAGAAAAGAACAGTTTGCTCCCTATCTCTTTGTAGCACACCCTCAGAAATTGCACCAGATGGGAGGACATCATACAGCAGTACCGAACAGTGTAGTTGTGAATCCAGCACTGGGGTGAGATATAACACTTACTAGAAGCTACAGCAGCATCTCTGTGTGTCTCTCTGAGGGTATGTTCACACGGCCTATTTACGGACGTAATTCGGGCGTTTTGGCCCCGAATTACGTCTGAAAATAGCGCCTCAATAGCGCTGACAAACATCTGCCCATTGAAAGCAATGGGCAGACGTTTGTCTGTTCACACGAGGCGTATATTTACGCGCCGCTGTCAAATGACGGCGCGTAAATAGACGCCCGCGTAGAAGAAGTGACCTGTCACTTCTTTGGCCGTAATTGGAGCCGCTATTCATTGACTCCAATGAATAGCAGCGCTAATTACGGCCGTAATTGACGCGGCGTTCAAGCGCCTGCACATGTCGGTACGGCTGAAATTACGGGGATGTTTTCAGGCTGAAACATCCCCGTAATTTCAGCCGTTACGGACCCTCGCCGTGTGAACATACCCTTACTCTCTCTCACTCTGTTTCTGCTCACCCCCATTCTCCAATGGGCAGCTGTAACCTGATCCTTCAGTGAGCTAATAGTACATTTTGTCTTGAGGAGACGGATTTAGCAATAAATTAATTGTGAGTGAACAGTTAGGAGTGGAAGGGGAAAGAAAAGGAGCCTGATAAGTGTAGATAGAAACATTTTTTTTAATTATAAGATATATTACCAAGTTTCTTATATTCACTTGTACTAAGTTTGTGGAAAATGTAAGGACTAATTAAGTCAGGCTGTGGCTAACAATGGCCCCAGTGTGGTGGATCTGATATCTAGTGATAAAAACAGCAAGGAAAAGAACAGATGTCAGGCTGAAACATGGAATTCTTTCATGGAACACGTAGGAAACTTTCGTTTTGAGCAGTTTCCCTTCAGACTTCCCCTCTTTAGAACTCTTATCTGGTAATAAATTTACTTCTTAAAAATTATTAATAAAGATGATAAAAATTGATTTGTCTACCTTTAGATTCCCACTAAATTGGCTATTTCCCCTCATTTATTAAGATTTAATTCTAATCTACATAAGATGGTGGAATCAATTCGCCAGCCTTATTATTTGAAGTTACCCAGGCTTATTCCTCCTTCCTCCTGTAGAATCAATGGAAGACAGAATATTTTAAAAAATTGCTCTCACATTATGAATGTGTGGAATATAATGACACACTCTCCATTCCCACAGGATTATATTATTTACAACATTGGCATAGTAGAATAATCCAAAAACAGATAGTCATTTATGTATTTGTTTTGTAAATATTGTTGACATTTTTATTGAAGATAAAACACTACAGAAAGTAACGGAATGGTTGATGGGTCGGACAGCATAGTCATCATTGACCAGCTTTGAGGAAACATAATTTCCTTATGTCTTAGCATTAAAATAGTGACGAGACACATTTTATTCTGCAACGAGGCTGACACGCTCTCCCCATGGAGAAAACATTAAAACACGAAAATCTAATCTCTAAAAATGTTCTGCAAATGGAACTTTACTATACGCTCCCCAGTGAGCTCAATGAATGGTGTTTTATGTATGACACTGTAATTAGGCACAGTATTTACTTGTCAGCCGAAGCAGCTCACAAGCCTTTCCCATAAGTGTTCTCACCTATGGAGCCATGAGATGTCGGGGGAATCGGATGTGATGAAGACAAAGGCTTTACAAAGTTATGTGTCAACAGCCATAAATCAAGTGTAATATGTGAAATTGTGAAGTCAATCACTGCACATTAACGCCTTTTGTGAACTTTGAGGGACTCCACCGCTGTGTGAATATAGAAACTTGATGTATAAGGACAATTTATAATAATTATTACATCAGACTATAATAGTGTCTGACATGTTAAACATATATCATCAATTGTTTAGGAACTTGAGTTATTCTCAACTACTTCTACAAAGTGTATGCATGAACGCTCACAGGGATTTTTGATTAGAGGGTCTCCGGGACTTAAAAAATGGATGTCCTGTTCTTAGGTTAGAGCATCAATGATTGGTTGTTGGGGGTCTGACCTCTGCAAATCAGCACAATGAAGGGGCCACTTCGCTTGCGCCTTTCCTTCATTGTTTACACAGGCACAACGGCTGTATTTGCGGCTATGGTTGGTACTGCAGCTCGTTCTATTGACCGGAATCCGACTAAATCGGACGAGATGCAATACCAGGCACAGCCACACTTATGGATGGGACGCTGTGCCTGCGCAAACAATAAATAAGTGTGCACTGCATTCTGACCAGCGGGGCTCCCGATGGTCGGATCTACACTGTTCAAATATTGATGGCCTATCCTGAGGCTAGGCCATCAATGTTTAAATCCCGGAGAACTCTTTTTTATCATATTAATCTAAACTTTAAGGCTGGGTTCACACGACCACATTAACGTCCGTAATGGACGGACGTATTTCGGCCGGAAGTCCTGGACCGAACTCAGTGCAGGGAAACGGGCTCCTAGCATCATAGTTATGTACGATGCTAGGAGTCCCTGCCTCTCTGTGGAACTACTGTCCTGTACTGAAAACATGATTACAGTACGGGACAGTTGTCCTGCAGCGAGGCAGGGACTCCTAGCGTCGTACATAACTATGATGCTAGGAGCCCGGCTCCCTGCACTGAGTTCGGTCCGGGACTTCCGGCCGAAATACGTCCGTCCATTACGGACGTTAATGTGGTCGTGTGAACCCAGCCTAAAGAAGACTATATTTATTACACAGATTGCAGAGACTAAACAGGGTTTATAAGAGATGAGCTGTTCACAGGTTCGATAATTTACCACTCGTCAAACTTTCCTTATTTTCTATCATTTAATTCTTTTTTTTTTTTTGCCATTTAAGACAATTAGGCTAAAATAGGGAGCCTCTAATAGGAACCTTCATTGTTTGCTTCCAGGGGGTCCGGGTCCAAATCTATCCTGGTCACGTGATGGACAAACAGGTGCATGGTTCAAAGATTTGTATCCCCTGGAAGTAAACAATGAAGGTTCCTATTTAATGACAGCAAGCAGAGATCTTAAAGAAAGTTAATATTGTATACAGAAAATGTATTAAACAATTGTATACTATTTCATTATACAATTAATAAGCTTTATTTGCTGAAAACATAATACACCCTTAATATATTTTAACAGGATTCAAACCATGTAACTACAGACTGTAGGGCTTGAGAGTCAGTAAGAAGAGCTATAGATTAGGTAAATTTACATGCCGCTAATACAGCCATAATTTATTAAAGCATACCTCACTCCTGACTGTGCTCCTAAATCCTTATAAGCAGTAACTGTGTGCAGTCCTTGTCTAGTAATCTCAACTTCATGTTCCAGACTCCTGCCAGTTTATGGGACTAGCAGGGTTGGCGTTAGCACCTGGCAAGTTCAGGCAAATGGCAGGACCCACTACAGGAAGGAGGGATCACTGCTGTCTGACCTGTATTTAAAGGAACAGTGTCATCACAAATTATTTTTTTATATGTTAAAGATGTTAGTGCTTTATTAAAAACGTTTATATTTATTTGTGTGTTTGTGTTTTACTTTTTCTTATTTTTACACTTTTTCTTCCCTATGGGGGCTGCCATTTTTTGTTCCATTTCTGTATGTGTCGATTAACGACACATACAGACATGGAATACGGCAGCCACAGTCCCATAGGGACTGCGAACGGCTCCCGTCCCATTCACTTGTGTGTACGGCGTCTGTGTGGGAACTGCGCATGCGCCGCTCCCACACAGTCCAATTTGAAATTGGCGTCGTCCGGCGCCATTTTCCTGTGGACCGGAAGTCGCGGCCGGACAGTAATATTACTACTTCCGGTCGCGGCTTCCGGACTTGTGCACTTGGACCAGCGGCAGCAGACGGAGCGGACGGGCCGGAGGGAGCCGCGGCGGCAGGAGCAGGTAAGAGATTTCAATGTATGTTCGTGTTTGTGTGTGTTTACTACTGTATGTAAACCTACTACACTGTGTGTTAGCTCAAAAAATGTTGACACACAGTGTAGGAGGTTACACCGTTCAAACCCCTCGTTTATCCCGGCACTAGCCAGGATAAAGGAGGGGGGGGATGCTGAGAGCTCACTAGAGCGAGGGCTTTTAACCCAATTTTGCAATGCTGCAATTTTGGGAATAGCTCCATCTAGTGACCAGAAATGGGAAATATTATAAATTAGAATTAATTTATAATATTTCCTGACTCGTGAAAAAAATAAAAAAAATTTGAACAATGTTTAATCACCCTCACACTAAATGTTTAATTAAAAAAAAAAAAACATGTTTTTCTGGCAACACATTCCCTTTAAGTCTTGACGAGCTAGTCCTACACAGAAGAATCAACACTGCTGTGTTATTACGTCCCGGTGAGGGGCCTTTACGGCACATGTCTGACATTGGGTAAGGGGCCTTACAAAATAAAGCAGAACATTGTGGGATGCTTTTCACAATATGTGGCACCCTCTGCAGGTTTCCTCTTGTGCCTCCCTGAGTGTCCTCTTAGGGCAAAGCCACACGTGGCGGAATTGCTCTTGAATTCCGCTGCGGACACTCCGCAGCATTAATCCGCAGGGGAGCCGTTTCTCCATTGACTTCCACTTCTATTTAGTAGGGTTCGTTTAGACGAGGCTGAAAATTCCGCTGCGGAGCATAGGCTGCGGTGCGGAATTTGGTGTCCGCAGCATGCAATGGATGTTGCGGAGTTGTGGCGGACTGGTTGCGGACTCATGGCGGAATTTCTCCATTGACTTCAATGGAGATTCTAATTTCCGCAATGAAGTCCGCAGCTGTCATGCACATGTTATGTGTGCTGCGAATGCGTCTTGCTTTTTTGACATGACATTTCTTCATTCTGGCTGGACCTATGTATTTCTAGGTCTACAGCCAGACTGAGGAAGTCAATGGGGCTCCCGTAATTACGGGAGCGTTGCTAGGAGACGTCAGTAAATAGTCACTGTCCAGGGTGCTGAAAGAGTTAAGCGATCGGCAGTAACTGTTTCTGCACCCTGGACAGTGACTACCGATCCCAATATACAGCAACCTGTAAAAAAAATAGAAGTTCATACTTACCGAGAACTCCCTGCTTCTGTCTCCAGTCCGGCTTCCCAGGATGACGTTTCAGTCTAAGTGATGGCTGCAGCGGTCACATGGACTGCCGCGTCATCCAGGGAGCTCGGGCTGGATGCCGAAAGAGGGACGCGTCACCAAGACAACGGCCGGTAAGTATGAAATTTGTTTACTTTCACTAGGGAAAGTGCTGGCCCTTCTCTCTATACTGCACTGATAGAGAGAAGGGAAGCACTTTTACCGCAGTCCACAGCAGCTAGTCCGCATCAATTTACTGCACATGTTGGGCAGATCCGCCGCAGAATCTGCAACGCAGATTCTGTGCGGCATTGATGCGGACAGTTGCGGAGGAAATCCGCCACGTGTGGGCATGCCCTTATTCCCAAGGCACTTTTATATCCTAATTAACATTTACAAATATATAACTTACATATTACAGGTACTGTTCTGTGTATTAATATGTAAACTTGACCTTCAGCGGGCACTCTTCCCCACAGGGCTATAGGCACAAGCCTACTGTGTGTGTATGGGTAAATCCGGCTCTGAGTATACTAAATAGCTTTATTTTTATTGTAGCCATAGAAGTCACAGTGTGGTAGCCAAAATCTATTGTGGATGTTTTGTTATTGTTATTTTGTCCTCGAAAAGTAAGAATCCATAATGTTTATATGACAAAAAACATAAAGAAACCTATGATGAGTCATTGTATGATAATTGTCTCTAGAACTTTCATACATTTGTGCAGTTGTTCTTGGCTCAGAATTCTCAAATTGATTCGCCAGCTGCAAAACATTCTCATGGAAAATTTAAATTTGTTGAATTATTATATTGATATTCCGTATTTTTCAAATATTAGTGCAGATGTCTCTGTGTGCAGATCACATTTCTGTTTAAACTAAAAACGTCACTGTAAAAGACAGATATTTTATATTATGTGATATTGGGCTTCTCTTGGTGTTTCTTACAAAAATTGGACCCATTTTTAACCCCTTCCCTCTTTGGCCGCTTTTGACCTTCCTGACAGAGCCTCATTTTTCAAATCTGACATGTTTCACTTTATGTGGTAATAACTCCGGAATGCTTTTACCTATCCAAGTGATTCTGAGATTGTTTTCTCGTGACACATTGGACTTTATGTTACTGGCAAAATTTGCCCGATACATTCAGTATTTAATTGTGAAAAACACCAAAATTTTGCGAAAAATTGCAAAAATTTGCATTTTTCTCAATTTAAATGTATCTGCTTGTAAGACAGGCAGTTATACCACACAAAAATGTTGCTAACTAACATCCCCCATATGTCTACTTTAGATTGGCATCGTTTTTTGAACATCATTTTATTTTTCTAGGACGTTACAAGGCTTAGAACTTTAGCAGCAATTTCTCACATTTTCAAGAAAATTTCAAAATGCTATTTTTACAGGGGCCAGTTCAGTTGTGAAGTGGCTTTGAGGTCCTTAGATATTAGAAACCCCCAATAAGTCACCCCATTTTAAAAACTGCACCCCTCAAAGTATTCAAAACAGCATTTAGAAAGTTTCTTAACCCTTTAGACATTGCGCAGGAATTAAGGCAATGTAGAGGTGAAATTTACAAAGTTCATTATTTTTTTCCAGAAATTCATTTTGAATCCATTTTTTTTGAACCACAGAATGTTTTACCCAAGAAATGCAACTCAATATTTATTGCCCAGGTTCTGCAGTTTTAGGAAATATCCCACATGTGGCTCTAGTGTGCTACTGGACTGAAGCACCGGCCTCAGAAGCAAAGGAGCACCTGGTGGATTTTGGGTCTCCTTTTTATTAGAATATATTTTAGGCACCATGTCAGCTTTAAACAGGTCTTGTGGAACTAAAACAGTGGAAACCCCCCAAATGTGACCCCATTTGGGAAACTACACCCCTCAAGGAATTTATCTAGGGATGTAGCAAGCATTTTGACCGGCCAGTTTTTTTGCAAAAATTTTTGGAACTAGGCCATGAAAATGAAAATCTACATTTTTTCAAATAAAATGTAGGTTTAGCTAATTTTTTTTCATTTCCAAAAGAACTAAAGTAGAAAAAGCACCACAACATTTGTAGAGCAATTTCTCCCTAGTAAAACAATACCCCACATGTGGTAATAAACGGTTATTTGGACACACAGCAGGGCTTAGAATGGAAAGAGCGCCATTTGGCTCTTGGAGCTCAAATTTAGCAGGAATGGTTTTCGGAGGCCATGTCGCATTTGCAAAGCCCCCTAGGGGACAAAACTGTGGAAACCCCCAACAAGTGACCCGATTTTGGAAACTATACCCCTCGAGGAATTTATCTAGGGGTGTAGCAAGCATTTTTACCGGCCAGTTTTTTTGCAAAAATTTTTGGAACTAGGCCATGAAAATGAAAATCTACATTTTTTCAAATAAAATGTAGGTTTAGCTAATTTTTTTTCATTTCCACAAGGACTAAAGGAGAAAAAGCACCATAAAATTTGTAAAGGAATTTCTCCCGAGTAAAACAATACCCCACATGTGGTAATAAACGATTGTTTGGACACACGGCAGGGCTTAGAAGGGAAAGAGCGCCATTTGGCTCTTGGAGCACAAATTTAGCAGGAATGGTTTGCAGAGGCCATGTCGCATTTGCAAAGCTCCTGAGGGGACAAACAGTGGAAACCCCCAACAAGTGACCCCATTTTGGAAACTACACCCCATGAGGAAATTATCTATGAGTACAGTGAGCAGTTTGACCCCACAGGTGTTTTACAGAACTTATTGGAAGTAGGCCGTAAAAATGAAAATCTAAATTTTTTCAAATAAAATGTAGGTTTAGGTATTTTTTTTTCATTTCCACAAGGACTGAAGGAGAAAAAGCACCATAAAATTAGTAAAGCAACTTCTCCCGAGTAAAACAATACCCCACATGTGGTCATAAACGGCTGTTTGGACACACGGTAGGGCTCAGAATGGAACTAGCACCATTTGGATTTTGGATAGTGTCTGGGCGTCATGTCACATTTGCTGAGCCCCTGTAGTATTAGTACAGTGGAAACACTCCAAAATTGACTCCATTTGGGAAACTGCACCCCCTGAGGAATCATCTAGGGGTATTTTGATTCCAAAGGTTTTTTGCTGAATTAATTAGAATTAAGCTATGAAAATGAAGAATAATTTTTTTTTCCAACAAGATGTAGTTTTAGATCAACATTTTTCATTTTTACAAGGAATAGAGAAGAAAAAGCACCCCAACATTTGTAAAGTAATTTCTCCCGAGTACGGTAACACCCCATATGTGGTTATAATAGGCTGTTTATGTATATGGGAGCATTAAGAAGAAAAGGAGCGGTATTTATCTTTTGGAGCGTAGATTTTTCTGGAATGGTTTGCGGACGCCATGTTGCATTTGCAAAACCCCTGATGTACCAAGCAAAAGTGACCCCGTTTTAGAAACTACACCCCTAAAGGCATTTATCAAGGGGTGTAGTGAGAATTTAGACATAACAGGTGTTTTTCAGAAATGAATACGCAGTGGATGGTGCAAAGTGAAAATTGCAATTTTTCCACTGATCTGCCCATTCACCGCACAAGATGTTGTGCCCCTAGAGAATCTTACCCCATAAATTGTTAAGCGGGTTCTCCCGGGTATGGTAATGCCTTACTTGTGGCCATAAATTGCTGTTTGGGCACGCTGTAGGGCTAAGAAGGGAAAGACCGCCATTTTGAGCATGGAATTTGCTTGGTAGTTTTTCTGTTTGGGGTTTTGCTGGTATTTCCGTTTATAATATGGTGGCATATGTAATCTGTGCGGAGTATATCAGGGGTATATGTAATCTGTGCCAAGTACATCAGGACATAATAAGAGGGTATAATAATGGGGTAAATAGTACAATTATCCATAGATGTGTGTTACGATGTGAAGCAATCCGTTATGCACAGGCCGGTGTCACACTGATAAACGGTTTTCTTTCTTATCCCCCTTTTGTAATGCTCTGCACCTTTTGGGGACTTTTTCTCCTACGTAGTTTGGGAAATATTACTGGGAAAGTTTTGCGCTGGTATAATACGGACACCCTCGCTTCCAGCGGATGTGCTATGTCCCTTCCCTTTCCTAGTTCCTAAATACTAGGGCCCTGAAACGGAAGGAATGTTCCCCTCCGGCCTGCGCATTGAGATATTTTTCATCACCGCATTACTAGTGCCGTAACTTTTTTGTTTTTCAGTTGATTGAGCGGTGTGCGGGCTTGTTTTTTGCGAGACGGGCTGTAGATTTTATTGGTACCATTTTAGAACACATACAACTTTTTGATCAGTTTTTATTTCATTTTTTGGTAAAGGAAATTACCAAAAACAAGCAATTCTGGAATCTGGTTTTTTATTGTTTTTTTATCGGCATCCACAGTGTGCCCTAAATTACATGTTAGCTTTATTCTGCGGGTCGATACGATTACGGCGATACCAAATTTATATTGTTTTTTTTATGTATTGCAGCTTTTGCACAATAAAATCACTTTTTTTATAAAATCATTTGTTTTCTGTGTCGACATTCTAAAACCCAGAACTTTTTTATTTTTGCGTGCACAAAGCGGTGTCAGGGATTATTTTTTGCAGGACTGATTGTCGTTTTTATTAGTACTATTTTGGAGTAAATGTGACTTTTTGATCACTTTTTATAGCATTTTTTGGAAGGAGATGTGACCTAAAAACAAAGATTCTGGCGTTGTTTTTCATGGGTTTTTTTTACGGCGTCCACCGTGCGGGATAAATTACATAATAGTTTTGTAGTTTGGGTCGTTACGGACGCGGCAATACCAATTATGTGTAGTTTTTTTTAATTTTTACGGTTTTTCCCATAATAAAACACTTACTATGGGAAAAAAGTCAGTTTAGCTTTATTTTTATTTGAAATGTGTGTGTTTTTATTGTTTTACCACATTTTTATTAACTTTTTTTAACTTTTCTGACTTGTCCCACTAGGGGACATGAGGGCCTGATGCCCCGATCGCTACTCTAATACACTGCACTACATACGAAGTGCAGTGTATTAGCGCTGTCAGTTATTCACTGACAGCAAGCCTATGAGGACACGCCGCAGGCGGGTCCTCATCGGCTCCCGTACAAGGCAGACTCGGACGCCATTTTCTGGCGTCCGGTTGCCACAGCAACCCAGCGCATGCATCTGAGGGGTTAATCTGCCGGATCGGAGTAGCTCCGGTCCTGGCAGTTACAGGAGGGTGCCAGCTGTATAATACAGCTGTCACCCCGCGGTGATGGTGCCGGCTCTGCTTCTGAGCCCGCACAATCACTGCCCCGTACATGTACGGCGCATGTCGTGAAGGGGTTAAAGATATTTATCACCACTGTCTTGAAAGTAAAAATCAATTCTTACTAAAGCTCATAATAATAATTATAATAATAATAATAATAATAAGAAGAAGAAGAAGAAGAAGAAGAAGAACAAGAAGAAGAATCTTTACATAGCATCAACATATTCCCCAGCACTTAACAATTAGGGAAGTAACAGACAAGTAAAATAAAAAGTAATCAAAACAAATGAACAATGAGAAAAAAAGAAAGAGGTCCTTGCCCATAAAAGCATAAAATGGAATATGAGGAGGTACATGGTGCTATATGTGCCCATGGTATCATCTTCTTGTGTTGGCAAGGGGAATATAAATAAAGCTGCATAAACCCATCACCTAGCCAGTATATGAGCCAACACAGAGTGTTATTACAGAGTTTGACAAGGGAAACAAGTTGAGGACAGGGTGGAGTGAAGATACGGATGTAGCCATCTTTAAATTGATTCTGATAACTTGCTGCAGCGTGATATCACCCAACAAAAGCCATTGAAAAGTCATTGAAAAAGTCAAGATAAGAGATCTAGCCACTGTGTATTTAATGCGTTAAAAGTCAAGGTAAAGACGGCTACATCTGTATCAGTGATCAGATCATGTATCGGCCAGGTACTATGGTTTTGTGACACAGGTCTCCTTGAAGAAATTCGTTTTTAAGCTTGCTTAAAATTGGAAATTATAAAGATAATCTAATGGTCCAGGGTAGTGAGTTCACTGACGGAGGCAGCACAGGTGCAGCACAGGAGAAGTTCTGCAGAGGAGAATGAGAGAATGTAATAAGGGGGTATAAGAATCGAAGAGCAGGAGTGGGTTGGTAGATTAAGCTAAAAGTGGAGATATACAGCATGACAATGCAGCATTGTGAAGGGCTTTGTAGGCTACTAGGAGAATTCAGCTTCATTCTACAAAAAACAGGTAAGGCTTCGTTCACATCTGTGTCTGGGCTCCGTTCATGGGTTCCGTCTGAGCTTTCTTTCAGGGGAACCCATGAACGGAACCCAGACTGAAACAAGCGGAAACCATAGGTTTCCGTTTGCATCACCATTGATTTCAATGGTGACGGATCTGGTGCAAATGGTTTTCGTTTGTCCACATAGAGCAAAGGTTCCGTCATTTTGACGGAATGATTAGCGCAGTCGAGTACGATACTGATACCGTCAAAATGACAGAACACTTGCACAACAGTGACAAACGGAAACCATTTGCACCGGATCTGTCATCACTGAAATCAATGGTGATGCAAACGGAAACCTATGGTTTCCGTTTGTTTCAGTCCTGGTTTCGTTCATGGGTTCCACTGACAGAAAACCCTGACAGAACCTTTGAACTGAGCCCTGACGCAGATGTGAATGAAGCCTAACCAGCGTAATGAGCGATAGATAGCTGAGGTGTTAGTATTACCGTAGAAAACACTTTGGCTGCTGCGTTCATGTTGAATTGTAGCAAAGCTAGTTTGTTTAGTGGGGTGCAAATTAATAATGAGTTTTGGCAATTGAGGCGAGAAATTATTATAGCATGGATTAGTGTTTTAGCAGTGTCGGTGGTGAGGTATGAACAGATCAGCACATACACCGGGCACACAGGGCATGGTATGACTCAACTACAGAGCTGGGAAGACAGAATATTAATTTTAATTGCTTTGTTGGTAAATTGAAATGATGTGGCACCAGAAAGGCGATGTCAGCAGAACTAGGGTTCTATAATGGAACCTCAATCATCTCTCATGTTGCCCAGCGTAATATGCATCAGTGTTTCCCAACCAGTGTGTGAGGAGCACTTTGTGGCTCTCGGGCTCCTTTCATGTGGCTGCCTATATGTTGGTAGCTCAAGATACTATTGTACATCATTGACTCTAGCCTGGCCTTACCATCATTGTAACTTGGCACAGAAGAAGACTGAATTTATTATATTTTCTGTTAATTGAGCTCAGAAAGTGACAATCGTATTAATGAGTCACAAATGTTCCTAGAGAAGGTGTCACTCATCTTCGCACACATTTTCTCAGGTTATTTAAACCACATTAGACAGCAGGGGGCAACACTGAGCACAGGCCAAAGCATAGTCCGAAGTTAAAGCAAATCGTTGCTCCATCCCAAGGTATACTAGGAGTCATGGCCGGCCTTAGCTATGTGCGACACGTGCGGTCGCACAGGGCGCCGGCCGCCATGCTGTAAGGGGGGCACCAGCGGGTAAGAGCCACACATCAGAGAGGAGAAATGTTCCTCCCTCTCCACTGCGCCTCTTGCAGCTCCTTCCTGCTGTGCTGCTGCCACAGTGAAGACTCCTCCACGGAGCTCCGGAGTCCGGTAAGAGCAGCAGCTTTAGGTTAATCCATGTTTATTTATGTGCTGTGTGAGGGAGGAGGAAAGAGGGAGCTTTAAGTGATGTGTAACAGGATGTTTTTTTTTGCAAAGATCGGGTTTGTGGGGGAGGGGAGACTAGGTTATAGGTGCTTTGTGTGTGGGGATTCTTTACAGATCGATTTTGAGCATGAGGGGACATTGCCCTAAATGCTATGTGGGGGGATTCTTTATAAATGTATTTTGCGGGGAGGGGGACTTCTGTATAGTTTATTTTGTGGTGTAGGAGCTTATTATGAATCATGGGGGAGGGGAACTTGGCATTATGTATGGGGAGAAAGGATTCTTTAGGGTACGGCCACACGGAGCAACGCGGCCAACAACCGCGCTGGCACTATGTAGGAGCGGTTGTCAAATACCTTGTTAAGGGGTATTCCGGTTACATTCGCATGCGCACTGCCGCTCCATTCATTCTCTAAGGGAGCGCCGGAGATAGCCGAGTGTAGTGTTCTGCTTTTTCCGGCGCTCCCATAGAGAATGAATAGGGGGTAAGTTGTTGTAATTTGCAAAATTGTGCGGCCATAAAGGATGCATTATGCATTCATATGGCTGCAAATTACAACCCCCTATCCATTCTCTATGGGAGCGCCGGAAAAAGCTGAACATTGCACTCGGCTATCTCCGGCGCTCCCATAGCGAATGAATGGAGCGGCAGTGCGCATGCGAATGTAACTGGAATACTGGCCACTAACAGGCTGTTTGACAGCCCCACCCAACATGGTGCCGGCATGGTGGTTAGCTGTGTTGCGACCGTGTCAGGGCTGCTCCGTGTGGCATTACCCTTAGAGATAATATTTGTGGGGGAGAGCAACTTGATTATAAGAGTAGGAACACAAAGGGTGGATACGTAAAACTACACAGTGTATACGTCCTGAGAACCGCAGGGAATTTCACCTGAAAAACGGCACCAAATTTTGGTGCAGTTTTTTGGGCAGAAAGACTGCAGAAATAAATGTAAAAAAAAGCTAATACTCCCAGCCGTAGTCCCTCTCTCTCTCTCTCTGAGCGTCGCCCGGCCTCCTGCAATGACTTTGTAGTCCATGTGACCACTGCAGCCTTTGATTGGCTGCAGCTGTCACATGGGATGAATCGTCATCCCTGGAGGCCGGGCTACGCTCAGAACAGAATACGCATCGCTATGACTACAGCCGGGTGTATTACCTTTTTTTTTCTCATTTGAGATTAATGATAAGCAAAGTTTTTATCATTGATCTTCTCCTTTGTTACACTGACCAAATATCATTATAATTGGTCAGAAACTAGCGAATCATGATGATAATTGGCTGAACTAAATAGGCCTTTAATGGGGGTATATTCAGGCTTAGTGCCTAGGGCAGCGTGAGTTGTAAATACGGCCCTGCTAAAGACGCAGATACTATTGAACACTATAGTAGAAGAGGGAGGTATCTCCCTGCTCTGTGATCTACTAGGCTGGTGGTTCCCAACATGAGGTTCCCATGAGAATCCTCCAGGGGTGCCGCGACACTCCTCAGGACAACTGCCACGGACGTGCTTTCTCTCCTCCTCATAGCGCGAAGTGGATGTGAGGAGCAGGAGATTTTTTTGCAGAACCCCTGTAGATAGCACCCCCCCCCCTCGACTAAATGGACAGAGACGTCAGGGGCTTCTCCTAGAGTGGAATCCCCGGTCACAGCATCGGCAACGCTGTGGACAGGGATTCCGCTTCAGGAGTTAGTTGCCCCTGATGTCACTGTTCATATATGGACAGAGACATCAAGCACTCCATCAAGGAGCGGAATCCCCAGACACAGGGAGCTACAGTGGCGTTATCTACAGGAAGGGAGTGCTACCTACACGGGGGCTGTATGGCACTACCTACAAGGGGGTGTGTGGCACTACAAGGGATCTGTGTGTCACTACCTACAAGGGGGCTGTGCGGCAAGGGGGGGGGGATTTGTGGCACTACTTACTAGGGATGCACAATGCATTGAAATTTCGATACTGTTTCGATACTGTGCATCCCCAAATGGTTCAATACCATTGTTTCATGTATTTCGATACTAAGCTGTGCGGCCGCACAGCTAAGTATAGTAATACATGAATGTATGAGAGCGGGGCTGCGGCTGTGCAATACTGAGTCCTGAGTCCTGAGTCCTGACAAGTGTGCGCCGTCAGGATGATGCGATGCGGCCAGCGCTGCACTAATGAGCGGCGGCACTGAAGACAGAACATGGCAGCCGCACTGCAAAACACCCCCGTGTTCTGTCTTCAGTGCCTGCGCCGCCGCTCATTAGTGCAGCGCCGGCCACATCACCTCATGCTGACCACGCATGCACTTAATATCAGGAGTGGGGCAATGACTGTATTACACATCCGCAGCACCGCTCTATAACGGCGGAGATCAGAGAAACCTCTTATCTCCGCCGCTATTCTCCTGAATGCTGCGATTAAAGCTGACTGCAGCATTCAGGGGAAAGTGAGGAGGGGGGATGCCCCTGGATTGCGTCACAGGGAATTCATGTGACGCGATCGAGGGCCATACCATATATGGGCATACAGCCCAGGGTCTATTGAAGGACACCAGGGCTGTCTTACCATATTTCCTGTTGTTAGGGCATACTTAGGTATGTCCTAACAACTGCCTGTGTACTATACATACACAGGCTAATGTACTGGCATATATCTGATATATGCCAGTATATTAAAGTTTAAAAATAAAGTAAAAACATAAAGTAATATTAAATTTAAAAAAATACACATACGCCTTTTTTTTACAGTAAACATTAAAGTAAGTCTCAATACATAAAACATACACATATTCGGTATTGGCGCGGCCGTAATAACCTGCACAACAATTTTTTGGCGTCATTTATGATGTGTACGCTGTAAAAAAAAGAAAATAATGCTTTCTTTCACTTATTAATGTGAGGCACAAGGTGTGATGAATTTAACCTCCATGTGCCTCACATTAATAGTAATTAACCCCATCATGTACCTCACACATTAACCCATTATGACTGAGAAACATGATGGGTTAATTACTATTAATGTGAGGCAAATGGAGGTTAAATTCAGCATCACACCACGCGCCTCACATCAGAAAATGGAGGAACTTTTTTTTTATTATTACTGTTGGCAAAGTATCGTTTTGGTATCGAAATCGCAATACTACACGAAGTATCGGTATCGAAGTCCAAATTCTGGTATCGTGACATCCCTACTACCTACAAAGGGGCTGTGTTGCACGACCTACAGGGGGCTGTGTGGCACGACCTACAAGAGGGCTGTGTGGCACTACCTACAAGTGGGCCTTGTGGCACTACCTACAGGGGGCTGTGTGGCACTACCTACAAGGGGGCTGTGCAGCAAGGGGGTATTTGTGGCACTACATACAAGGGGGCTGTGTGGCACGACCTACAGGGGGTTGTGTGGCACGACCTACAGGTGGCTGTGTGGCACGACCTACAAGGGGACTGTGTGACACTATCTACCAGGGGCTGTGTGGTACTATCTACAGGGGGCATCTGTGAGTGGCACTACCTTCAAGGGGGCATCTGTGAGTTGCACTACCTTCAAGGGGGCTGTGTGGCACTATCTACAGGGGGCATCTATGAGTGGCGGGCTGATGGTAATTTTCCTGTGAGTGGGGGCTGATGGTCATTTTACTGTGAGTGGGGGGCTGATGGTTGTTTTACTGTGAGTGGGGGGCTAATGGTCATTTTCCTGTGAGTGGGTTCTGATGGTCATTTTACTGTGAGTGGAGATGCTGATGGTCATTTTACTGTGAGTGGGGGGCTGATGGTCGTTTTACTGTGTGTGGGGGCTAATGGTCATTTTACTGTGAGTGGTGGGCTGATGGTCATTTTACTGTGAGTGGAGGGGCTGATGGTCATTTTACTGTGAGTGGAGGGGCTGATGGTAATTTTACTGTGAGTGGGGGGCTGATGGTCATTTTACTATGAGGGGGGGCTGATGGTCATTATAATGTGAGTGGGGGCTGATGGTTGTTTTACTGTGAGTGGGGGGCTGATGGTCATTTTACTGTGAGTGGAGGGGCTGATGGTCATTTTACTGTAGGTGGGGGGCTGATGGTTATTTCACTGTGAGTGGGGGGGCTGATGGTCTTCAAGTGGTTTCCACCTCTGACCTCCATTTGAAATGAATAGGAGGAAGAAAATAGCCGTTCACTCGTTTGAAGCTTTTTTTGCTGCGTCTTTTGCATTAGCTTCAACGGCTTTAAAAAAACGCAAAAAAACTCAAAAAAACGCCCATCAAATAACGCTGTCAATTCAAAAGCAGATTTGTTCTGCCTTACAAAACGCTGTGTGAACATACCCTAAGAATGTAGTGCTTATTTTTAGCTATTTTCTGTCTTTCTCTAAACAATATTGGATAGGGGTGCCCAGAGGAATTTTTTTTTTTCCAGGGGTGCCTCAAGTCCGAAAAGGTTGGGAAACTCTGTACCAGGCTACAGAGGCGCCTGCAGCCTATGAGGCGCAGGGACAGGATCCCTGCGCAGTTGGTGTGATGACATCTCTGGATCAAGCCGGCCTACGCAGGGATCCTGTCATCGGCATTGTGGATCAGCTCCATTCGTCGTGGGAACGGGGCCTAGATGAGTAAATTATTTTGGGTTTGGGTGCACTGTCTACAAAGGAGTGGTGGGGGCTGTATGGCACCGTCTACAAGGAGGTGGGGACTGTATGGCACTGTCTACAAGGGGGAGGTGGGGGGCTGTATAGCACTGTCTACAAGGAGGTGGGGGGCATTATGGCACTCTACAGGGGGGTGTGGGAGCTGTATGTCACTCTCTACAAGGGGGAGGTGGGTTCATTATGACACTGTCTGCAAGGGGGTGGTGGGGGCTGTATGACATTGTCTACAAGGGGGAGGAGGGGGGCACTGTATACAAGAGGGAGGTGGGGCTGTATGAAACTCTACAAGGGGCAGGTGGGCGCTGTATGGCACTGTCTACAAGGAGGAGGTGGGGGATTATGGCACTGAATACAGGGAGGCTGTACGGCACAATCTACAGGGGGCACTTTCTACAAGGGGGGCTGTGGGGGCATTATACTCTGTGGAGTCCACTAAGCGGACATCAAACTCTGTAGGGGCACTACAGGGGGCAATATAATGTGTGTGGCACTTAGGGGGCATAACACTGTGTGGGCACAATTAGAGGACAAAATACTGTGTTCTTGAAGACGTTATAATATATTAATTATTAAATATTATTATTAGAATGTGTGTGGGGCACTAAAGGGGCATTACACTGTGTGGGGGCACTATATAGGGCATTATACTGTGGGGAGGAATTCTGCTTTTTTATGGGGCATTTTTTATAATGGCGTGGGGCGCCGAAAGATAATTTCGCACGGGGCGCCATTTACCCTAAGGCCGGCCCTGCTAGGAGTAATACCTTTATTTAAATATCTTAAGAATTTATCTATTACAATTTAATTATTACTGTAGCATTTATGTTTCTATGGTATTGCTTTTTAAGGCCGGGGCTACACTGGAATTTATTGTAGTGCTAATGATTTATTTTAACTACAGCTAAACTCAATGTATCTATTTGGACAGCAGCTATAGCTCAATAGCTAATATCAATCAGTAGCGCTACATAAAGTCTAGGTGTAGCCCTGGCCTTAAGGAGGTCAAACACTTTGGAAAACGTATTTTGTTAGAAGAGTCTCCGATAAGCTGATAATAGGGTGTCCTGCTGCTGAGACCCCCAACGTTCCGCTGAAATCTGTGGGGCAACACAGTCGCAGATGTTCAATTCTCCTGGAGCACCTCCACAGGAAAAATGCAGCATTGCATTGAGTTAATTGAAATAACTGGGTTGTCTGTGGAATGCGTGCATGTTTGTGATCCTCCGGAATGAAAACTTTTTTTTTGTAGATACTCTCTTCTTTGCCTAATAGATGAGGGTCCTGGACAGGAGACCCCTATCTATTACCTCAGAATTCCCTAATAGGGTATTTGAAAATGGGTTTTCTAAACTAGACAATCACTTTAATTTATAATAAATCCAAATTGAAGATGCAGCTTTGGGTAAAGTAATAAACTCTATACACTCTCTCCTAAGATGACTGTCTTGAAGTTTCACTTACCTTTTTACTTTTGGCAGGAATATCTTTAACATTAATAGACCTAGTTTGAGCAATTTGCGCTTCTAAAATCTTCTGTGCTACAAATTGATTTAGTTCCCTGTCTCTTGATCTTTCTCTAATAATTTTTTTATTTTTTTCAAAGTGGCAACCAGAATTGTATTTCATCAGGTGAGAAATCATTACCTGATAGTCTGTATGTGACATTACCTGATAGCCTATATGTGACATTACCTGATAGTCTGTATGTGACATTACCTGATATTCTGTATGTGACATTACCTGATATTCTGTATGTGACATTACCTGATATTCTGTATGTGACATTACCTGATATTCTGTATGTGACACTACCTGATATCTGTATGTGACATTACCTGATATTCTGTATGTGACATTACCTGATATCTGTATGTGACATTACCTGATATTCTGTATGTGACATTACCTGATATTCTGTATATGACATTACCTGATAGTCTGTATGTAACATTATTGATAGTCTGTATGTGACATTACCTGATAGCCTGTATGTGACATTACCTGATAGTCTGTATGTGACATTACCTGATATTCTGTATGTGACATTACCTGATAGTCTGTATGTGACATTACCTGTATGTGACATTACCTGACAGTATGTATGTGACATTACCTGATAGTCTGTATGTGACATTACCTGATAGTCTGTATGTGACATTACCTGATAGTCTGTATGTGACATTACCTGATAGTCTGTATGTGACATTACCTGATCGTCTGTATGTGACATTACCTGATATTCTGTATGTGACATTACCTGATAGTCTGTATGTGACATTACCTGATAGTCTTTATGTAGCATTACCTGATATTCTGTATGTGACATTACCTGATAACCTGTATGTGACATTACCTGATATCTGTATGTGACATTACCTGATAGTCTGTATGTGACATTACCTGATATTCTGTATGTGACATTACCTGATATTCTGTATGTGACATTACCTGATATTCTGTATGTGACATTACCTGATATTCTGTATGTGACATTACCTGATATTCTGTATGTGACATTACCTGATATTCTGTATGTGATATTATCTGATAGTCTGTATGTGACATTACCTGATATTCTGTATGTGACATTACCTGATAGTCTGTATGTGACATTACCTGATAGTCTGTATGTGACATTACCTGATAGTCTGTATGTGACATTACCTGATCGTCTGTATGTGACATTACCTGATATTCTGTATGTGACATTACCTGATAGTCTGTATGTGACATTACCTGATAGTCTTTATGTAGCATTACCTGATATTCTGTATGTGACATTACCTGATAACCTGTATGTGACATTACCTGATATCTGTATGTGACATTACCTGATAGTCTGTATGTGACATTACCTGATATTCTGTATGTGACATTACCTGATATTCTGTATGTGACATTACCTGATAGTCTGTATGTGACATTACCTGATATTCTGTATGTGACATTACCTGATAGTCTGTATGTGACATTACCTGATATTCTGTATGTGACATTACCTGATATTCTGTATGTGACATTACCTGATATTCTGTATGTGACATTACCTGATAGCCTTTATGTGACATTACCTGATATTCTGTATGTGACATTACCTGATATTCTGTATGTGACATTACCTGATATTCTGTATGTGACATTACCTGATATTCTGTATGTGATATTACCTGATATTCTGTATGTGACATTACCTGATATTCTGTATGTGATATTACCTGATATTCTGTATGTGACATTACCTGATATCTGTATGTGACATTACCTGATATTCTGTATGTGACATTACCTGATATTCTGTATGTGACATTACCTGATAGTCTGTATGTGACATTACCTGATAGTCTTTATGTAGCATTACCTGATATTCTGTATGTGACATTACCTGATAGTCTGTATGTGACATTACCTGATATCTGTATGTGACATTACCTGATAGTCTGTATGTGACATTACCTGATATTCTGTATGTGACATTACCTGATATTCTGTATGTGACATTACCTGATATTCTGTATGTGATATTATCTGATAGTCTGTATGTGACATTACCTGATATTCTGTATGTGACATTACCTGATATTCTGTATGTGATATTATCTGATATTCTGTATGTGACATTACCTGATATTCTGTATGTGATATTACCTGATAGTCTGTATGTGACATTACCTGATAGTCTGTATGTGACATTACCTGATATTCTGTATGTGACATTACCTGATATTCTGTATGTGACATTACCTGATATTCTATATGTGACATTACCTGATATTCTGTATGTGACATTACCTGATATTCTGTATGTGACATTACCTGATATTCTGTATGTGACATTACCTGATATTCTGTATGTGATATTATCTGATATTCTGTATGTGACATTACCTGATATTCTGTATGTGATATTACCTGATAGTCTGTATGTGACATTACCTGATAGTCTGTATGTGACATTACCTGATATTCTGTATGTGACATTACCTGATATTCTGTATGTGACATTACCTGATATTCTGTATGTGACATTACCTGATATTCTATATGTGACATTACCTGATATTCTGTATGTGACATTACCTGATATTCTGTATGTGACATTACCTGATATTCTGTATGTGACATTACCTGATATTCTGTATGTGATATTATCTGATATTCTGTATGTGACATTACCTGATATTCTGTATGTGATATTACCTGATAGTCTGTATGTGACATTACCTGATAGTCTGTATGTGACATTACCTGATATTCTGTATGTGACATTACCTGATATTCTGTATGTGACATTACCTGATAGTCTGTATGTGACATTACCTGATATCTGTATGTGACATTACCTGATAGCCTGTATGTGACATTACCTGATATTCTGTATGTGACATTACCTGATATTCTGTATGTGACATTACCTGATATTCTGTATGTGACATTACCTGATATTCTGTATGTGACATTACCTGATAGTCTGTATGTGACATTACCTGATAGTCTGTATGTGACATTACCTGATATTCTGTATGTGACATTACCTGATAGTCTGTATGTGACATTACCTGATATTCTGTATTTGACATTACCTGATAGTCTGTATGTGACATTACCTGATATTCTGTATGTGACATTACCTGATATTCTGTATGTGACATTACCTGATATTCTGTATGTGACATTACCTGATATTCTGTATGTGACATTACCTGATATCTGTATGTGACATTACCTGATATTCTGTATGTGATATTACCTGATATTCTGTATGTGACATTACCTGATATTCTGTATGTGACATTACCTGATATCTGTATGTGACATTACCTGATAACCTGTATGTGACATTACCTGATATTCTGTATGTGACATTACCTGATATTCTGTATGTGACATTACCTGATATTCTGTATGTGATATTATCTGATAGTCTGTATGTGACATTACCTGATATTCTGTATGTGACATTACCTGATATTCTGTATGTGATATTACCTGATATTCTGTATGTGACATTACCTGATAGTCTGTATGTGACATTACCTGATATCTGTATGTGACATTACCTGATAGCCTGTATGTGACATTACCTGATATTCTGTATGTGACATTACCTGATATCTGTATGTGACATTACCTGATATTCTGTATGTGACATTACCTGATATTCTGTATGTGACATTACCTGATATTCTGTATGTGACATTACCTGATAGTCTGTATGTGACATTACCTGATATTCTGTATGTGACATTACCTGATAGCCTGTATGTGACATTACCTGATAGTCTGTATGTGACATTACCTGATAGTCTGTATGTGACATTACCTGATAGTCTGTATGTGACATTACCTGATCGTCTGTATGTGACATTACCTGATATTCTGTATGTGACATTACCTGATATCTGTATGTGACATTACCTGATAGCCTGTATGTGACATTACCTGATATTCTGTATGTGACATTACCTGATATTCTGTATGTGACATTACCTGATATTCTGTATGTGATATTATCTGATAGTCTGTATGTGACATTACCTGATATTCTGTATGTGACATTACCTGATATTCTGTATGTGATATTACCTGATATTCTGTATGTGACATTACCTGATAGTCTGTATGTGACATTACCTGATATCTGTATGTGACATTACCTGATAGCCTGTATGTGACATTACCTGATATTCTGTATGTGACATTACCTGATATCTGTATGTGACATTACCTGATATTCTGTATGTGACATTACCTGATATTCTGTATGTGACATTACCTGATATTCTGTATGTGACATTACCTGATAGTCTGTATGTGACATTACCTGATATTCTGTATGTGACATTACCTGATAGCCTGTATGTGACATTACCTGATAGTCTGTATGTGACATTACCTGATAGTCTGTATGTGACATTACCTGATAGTCTGTATGTGACATTACCTGATAGTCTGTATGTGACATTACCTGATAGTCTTTATGTGGCATTACCTGATATTCTGTATGTGACATTACCTGATATCTGTATGTGACATTACCTGATATTCTGTATGTGACATTACCTGATATTCTGTATGTGACATTACCTGTATGTGACATTACCTGATAGTCTGTATGTGACATTACCTGATCGTCTGTATGTGACATTACCTGATAGTCTGTATGTGACATTACCTGATCGTGTGTATGTGACATTACCTGATCGTCTGTATGTGACATTACCTGATCGTGTGTATGTGGCATTACCTGATATCTGTATGTGACATTACCTGATATTCTGTATGTGACATTACCTGATATTCTATATGTGACATTACCTGATAGTCTGTATGTGACATTACCTGATAGTCTGTATGTGACATTAACTGATCATCTGTATGTGACATTACCTGATATTCTGTATGTGACATTAACTGATCGTCTGTATGTGGCATTACCTGATAGTCTGTATGTGACATTACCTGATAGCCTGTGTGTGACATTACCTGATAGTCTGTATGTGACATTACCTGATCGTCTGTATGTGACATTACCTGATCGTGTGTATGTGGCATTACCTGATATCTGTATGTGACATTACCTGATAGTCTGTATGTGACATTACCTGATAGTTTGTATGTGACATTACCTGATATTCTGTATGTGACATTACCTGATAGTTTGTATGTGACATTACCTGATATTCTGTATGTGACATTACCTGATATTCTGTATGTGACATTACCTGATATTCTGTATGTGACATTACCTGATATTCTGTATGTGACATTACCTGATAGTCTGTATGTGACATTAACTGATCGTCTGTATGTGACATTACCTGATATTCTGTATGTGACATTACCTGATAGTCTGTATGTGACATTACCTGATCGTGTGTATGTGACATTACCTGATATCTGTATGTGACATTACCTGATAGTCTGTATGTGACATTACCTGATAGTCTGTATGTGACATTACCTGATAGTCTGTATGTGACATTACCTGATCGTGTGTATGTGACATTACCTGATATCTGTATGTGACATTACCTGATAGTCTGTATGTGACATTACCTGATATCTGTATGTGACATTACCTGATAGTCTGTATGTGACATTACCTGATAGTCTGTATGTGACATTACCTGATAGTCTGTATGTGACATTACCTGATCGTCTGTATGTGACATTACCTGATATTCTGTATGTGACATTACCTGATATTCTGTATGTGACATTACCTGATAGTCTGTATGTGACATTACCTGATCGTGTGTATGTGACATTACCTGATATCTGTATGTGACATTACCTGATAGTCTGTATGTGACATTACCTGATAGTCTGTATGTGACATTACCTGATATTCTGTATGTGACATTACCTGATATTCTGTATGTGACATTACCTGATATCTGTATGTGACATTACCTGATATTCTGTATGTGACATTACCTGATATCTGTATGTGACATTACCTGATATTCTGTATGTGACATTACCTGATATTCTGTATGTGACATTACCTGATAGTCTGTATGTGACATTACCTGATATTCTGTATGTGACATTACCTGATAGTCTGTATGTGACATTACCTGATATCTGTATGTGACATTACCTGATAGCCTGTATGTGACATTACCTGATATTCTGTATGTGACATTACCTGATATTCTGTATGTGACATTACCTGATATTCTGTATGTGACATTACCTGATATTCTGTATGTGACATTACCTGATATTCTGTATGTGACATTACCTGATATTCTGTATGTGATATTATCTGATAGTCTGTATGTGACATTACCTGATATTCTGTATGTGACATTACCTGATATTCTGTATGTGATATTACCTGATATTCTGTATGTGACATTACCTGATAGTCTGTATGTGACATTACCTGATATCTGTATGTGACATTACCTGATATTCTGTATGTGACATTACCTGATATCTGTATGTGACATTACCTGATATTCTGTATGTGACATTACCTGATATTCTGTATGTGACATTACCTGATAGTCTGTATGTGACATTACCTGATATTCTGTATGTGACATTACCTGATAGCCTGTATGTGACATTACCTGATAGTCTGTATGTGACATTACCTGATAGTCTGTATGTGACATTACCTGATAGTCTGTATGTGACATTACCATATAGTCTTTATGTGGCATTACCTGATATTCTGTATGTGACATTACCTGATATTCTGTATGTGACATTACCTGATATTCTGTATGTGACATTACCTGATATTCTGTATGTGACATTACCTGATATCTGTATGTGACATTACCTGATAGTCTGTATGTGACAATACCTGATAGTCTGTATGTAACATTACCTGATATTCTGTATGTGACATTACCTGATATTCTGTATGTGACATTACCTGTATGTGACATTACCTGATAGTCTGTATGTGACATTACCTGATCGTCTGTATGTGACATTACCTGATCGTGTGTATGTGACATTACCTGATCGTCTGTATGTGACATTACCTGATCGTGTGTATGTGGCATTACCTGATATCTGTATGTGACATTACCTGATATTCTGTATGTGACATTACCTGATATTCTATATGTGACATTACCTGATAGTCTGTATGTGACATTACCTGATAGTCTGTATGTGACATTAACTGATCATCTGTATGTGACATTACCTGATATTCTGTATGTGACATTAACTGATCGTCTGTATGTGGCATTACCTGATAGTCTGTATGTGACATTAACTGATAGTCTGTATGTGACATTACCTGATCGTCTGTATGTGACATTACCTGATCGTGTGTATGTGGCATTACCTGATAGTCTGTATGTGACATTACCTGATAGTTTGTATGTGACATTACCTGATATTCTGTATGTGACATTACCTGATATCTGTATGTGACATTACCTGATAGTCTGTATGTGACATTACCTGATAGTCTGTATGTGACATTACCTGATATTCTGTATGTGACATTACCTGATATTCTGTATGTGACATTAACTGATCGTCTGTATGTGACATTACCTGATATTCTGTATGTGACATTACCTGATATTCTGTATGTGACATTACCTGATATTCTGTATGTGACATTACCTGATATTCTGTATGTGACATTACCTGATATTCTATATGTGACATTACCTGATAGTCTATATGTGACATTACCTGATATTCTGTATGTGACATTACCTGATATTCTGTATGTGATATTACCTGATATTCTGTATGTGACATTACCTGATATTCTATATGTGACATTACCTGATAGTCTGTATGTGACATTAACTGATATTCTATATGTGACATTACCTGATAGTCTGTATGTGACATTACCTGATATTCTGTATGTGACATTACCTGATAGTCTGTATGTGACATTACCTGATCGTCTGTATGTGACATTACCTGATAGTCTGTATGTGACATTACCTGATCGTGTGTATGTGACATTACCTGATATCTGTATGTGACATTACCTGATCGTGTGTATGTGACATTACCTGATATCTGTAAGTGACATTACCTGATAGTCTGTATGTGACATTACCTGATATTCTGTATGCGACATTACCTGATATTCTGTATGTGACATTACCTGATATTCTGTATGTGACATTACCTGATATCTGTATGTGACATTACCTGATATTCTGTATGTGACATTACCTGATATTCTGTATGTGACATTACCTGATATTCTATATGTGACATTACCTGATATCTGTATGTGACATTACCTGATAGTCTGTATGTGACATTAACTGATCGTCTGTATGTGACATTACCTGATATTCTGTATGTGACATTACCTGATAACCTGTATGTGACATTACCTGATATTCTGTATGTGACATTACCTGATATCTGTATGTGACATTACCTGATATTCTGTATGTGACATTACCTGATATTCTGTATGTGACATTACCTGATATCTGTATGTGACATTACCTGATAGTCTGTATGTGACATTACCTGATATTCTGTATGTGACATTACCTGATATTCTGTATGTGACATTACCTGACAGTCTGTATGTGACATTACCTGATAGTCTGTATGTGACATTACCTGATATTCTGTATGTGACATTACCTGATATTCTGTATGTGACATTACCTGACAGTCTGTATGTGACATTACCTGATAGTCTGTATGTGACATTAACTGATCGTCTGTATGTGACATTACCTGATATTCTGTATGTGACATTACCTGATATCTGTATGTGACATTACCTGATAGTCTGTATGTGACATTACCTGATATTCTGTATGTGATATTACCTGATATTCTGTATGTGATATTACCTGATATCTGTATGTGACATTACCTGATAGTCTGTATGTGACATTACCTGATATTCTGTATGTGACATTACCTGATATTCTATATGTGACATTACCTGATATCTGTATGTGACATTACCTGATAGTCTGTATGTGACATTAACTGATCGTCTGTATGTGACATTACCTGATATTCTGTATGTGACATTACCTGATAACCTGTATGTGACATTACCTGATATTCTGTATGTGACATTACCTGATCGTGTGTATGTGACATTACCTGATATTCTGTATGTGACATTACCTGATATCTGTATGTGACATTACCTGATAGTCTGTATGTGACATTACCTGATATTCTGTATGTGATATTACCTGATATTCTGTATGTGATATTACCTGATATCTGTATGTGACATTACCTGATAGTCTGTATGTGACATTACCTGATAACCTGTATGTGACATTACCTGATAGTCTGTATGTGACATTACCTGATAGTCTGTATGTGACATTACCTGATAGTCTGTATGTGACATTACCTGATATTCTGTATGTGACATTACCTGATATTCTATATGTGACATTACCTGATATCTGTATGTGACATTACCTGATAGTCTGTATGTGACATTAACTGATCGTCTGTATGTGACATTACCTGATATTCTGTATGTGACATTACCTGATAACCTGTATGTGACATTACCTGATATTCTGTATGTGACATTACCTGATAGTCTGTATGTGACATTACCTGATATTCTGTATGTGACATTACTTGATATTCTGTATGTGACATTACCTGATATTCTGTATGTGACATTACCTGATAGTCTGTATGTGACATTACCTGATATTCTGTATGTGACATTACCTGATATTCTATATGTGACATTACCTGATAGTCTGTATGTGACATTACCTGATATTCTGTATGTGACATTACCTGATATTCTATATGTGACATTACCTGATAGTCTGTATGTGACATTAACTGATCGTCTGTATGTGACATTACCTGATATTCTGTATGTAATATTACCTGATATTCTGTATGTGACATTACCTGATATTCTGTATGTGACATTACCTGATATCTGTATGTGACATTACCTGATAGTCTGTATGTGACATTAACTGATCGTCTGTATGTGACATTACCTGATATTCTGTATGTGACATTACCTGATAGTCTGTATGTGACATTACCTGATATTCTGTATGTGACATTACCTGATAGTCTGTATGTGACATTACCTGATATTCTGTATGTGACATTACCTGATAACCTGTATGTGACATTACCTGATATTCTGTATGTGACATTACCTGATATTCTGTATGTGACATTACCTGATATTCTATATGTGACATTACCTGATAGTCTGTATGTGACATTACCTGATATTCTATATGTGACATTACCTGATAGTCTGTATGTGACATTAACTGATCGTCTGTATGTGACATTACCTGATATTCTGTATGTGACATTACCTGATATTCTGTATGTGACATTACCTGATATTCTGTATGTGACATTACCTGATATTCTATATGTGACATTACCTGATATCTGTATGTGACATTACCTGATAGTCTGTATGTGACATTACCTGATATTCTGTATGTGACATTACCTGATATTCTGTATGTGACATTACCTGATATTCTGTATGTGACATTACCTGATAGTCTGTATGTGACATTACCTGATATTCTGTATGTGACATTACCTGATAGTCTGTATGTGACATTAACTGATCGTCTGTATGTGACATTACCTGATATTCTGTATGTGACATTACCTGATAACCTGTATGTGACATTACCTGATATTCTGTATGTGACATTACCTGATAGCCTGTATGTGACATTACCTGATATTCTGTATGTGACATTACCTGATATTCTGTATGTGACATTACCTGATATTCTGTATGTGACATTACCTGATATTCTATATGTGACATTACCTGATAGTCTGTATGTGACATTACCTGATATTCTATATGTGACATTACCTGATAGTCTGTATGTGACATTACCTGATAGTCTGTATGTGACATTACCTGATCGTGTGTATGTGACATTACCTGATATTCTGTATGTGACATTACCTGATATTCTGTATGTGACATTACCTGATATCTGTATGTGACATTACCTGATAGTCTGTATGTGACATTACCTGATATTCTGTATGTGACATTACCTGATAGTCTGTATGTGACATTACCTGATATTCTGTATGTGACATTACCTGATATTCTGTATGTGACATTACCTGATATTCTGTATGTGACATTACCTGATAGTCTGTATGTGACATTACCTGATATTCTGTATGTGACATTACCTGATAGTCTGTATGTGACATTACCTGATATTCTGTATGTGACATTACCTGATAGTCTGTATGTGACATTACCTGATATTCTGTATGTGACATTACCTGATATTCTGTATGTGACATTACCTGATATTCTGTATGTGACATTACCTGATAGTCTGTATGTGACATTACCTGATATTCTGTATGTGACATTACCTGATATTCTGTATGTGACATTACCTGATATTCTGTATGTGACATTACCTGATAGTCTGTATGTGACATTAACTGATCGTCTGTATGTGACATTACCTGATATTCTGTATGTGACATTACCTGATAGTCTGTATGTGACATTACCTGATATTCTGTATGTGACATTACCTGATAGTCTGTATGTGACATTACCTGACAGTCTGTATGTGACATTACCTGATAGCCTGTATGTGACATTACCTGATATTCTGTATGTGACATTACCTGATATTCTGTATGTGACATTACCTGATAGTCTGTATGTGACATTACCTGACAGTCTGTATGTGACATTACCTGATAGCCTGTATGTGACATTACCTGATATTCTGTATGTGACATTACCTGATATTCTGTATGTGACATTACCTGATAGTCTGTATGTGACATTACCTGATAGTCTGTATGTGACATTACCTGATTTCAATTTCCTACATTATTAATAAAAAATATGGATGACGCCCATTAGACTACAATCAGAATTGTAATTGGTAGCATTTTTTTTCACTAATGTGTTAAAGACTATGGACACCTTTGAGGGGCATTTTTTTTTATTTTATTTTTTATAAACAGGTCGGTCAGTGTCTTTGGTGTAACTTTTTAATTAGTATTTATTAAAAATTAGTTTTCCTTTTTCAGATACAGCTGCTCTGTATTCACTATTCAGAATGTCTATATCTTTCTCTTTGACCTGAATATGTCAGTTCCGCGGACCAACGGGTTCACGCAGGATCCGCCTTTAATCTATCACATTTAAGTTATGTGATAGATTACAGGTGGATCCTGCATGTCAGAGACATGCAAGACCCGCTGTCACTGAACTGTAAGTCCTGCGGAACTGACGGAAACAGGATTTAGCTCTACATACAGCTTCTCTGTATACAGAATACAGAGCAGCTGTTTCTAAATAAGTCAAACTAATTTTTAATAAGGACTAATTAAAAAGTTGCACTAATCACACCTGTTTATTAAAAAAGAAAATGCTCATCAAAGGTTTACACAGAATTTAAGATGTTAAATTGTACCTGCAGACCTCGTCTTTATCCTAATTCACTAACAGGAAATAGTTATCATTGTCTGCCATGTTACAAATACAGAAAAGCTGCAACCCGATCTCTGTTTCTACAAGCCTGCTAGCTCACATTACAGTTTGTGCGGCCCTTTAATGTAAAGTGGTAATTGGACCGATCTTCTACAATACAACGGTTACCTCAGACCTGTACCCTAACATGCTCCACAATTGCAGCTGGAGCATGAAAATGAAGACTTCTATTTTCCGCAAGATGGAGCCCCTCTCACTATGCTTTAGCGGTGCGTCATTTTCTTGACAAAAAATGACCCAATAGGTGGATAGGTAGACGAGGCCCGGTTGAATGACCACGATCACCAGACTTTACCCCGATGGACTTTTTCTTTTGGGGAGTTATCAAAGATAAGGTATATTCAAGAAAACCACTCACGGGTGATAACGTTATTCAGTTCATAATAGAAGCATGTCAAGAAATTAATCCAATAAAGAACTTTGTGCCAAAGTGTGAGTGTAAAAACTAGAATACAGAAATATGTAAATAGTGAGGGCCGACAAACTGGGCATATAAGAGATTGTACTTAATTGTTTTGCTATTCTATAAAATTCTTATTAACTGTATACCTGTTATTATTATAAATTATTATTATTATTATTATTATTATTATTATTATTATATGTACCAATTATTTAAACTGTATACCTACTTATGCACCCCCCCCCCCTGTATAATGTGATCCTCATGATGGATTGATAATATAAACAAAAAAACATATACACACTGTTGAATTGTTCCTCCTAAATTAATCTCCAGTTCGATTTGAGATCAGGCGTGAAGAGCCACAATTGCACTCTGGGCGGTACAGTTGCCAAGGCAACCATACAACACTTTGCGAGCATCGTGCACAGGTCAGATTGATTAAACTGTTTAAGATGTTTAAGTTGTGAAGTGGAGCCTCCATGGATCAGCATTCCACATATGCTCGATTGGATTGAGATCTGTGGAATTTTGAGGCCAAGTCAACACCTTGAACTCTTTGTTATATTCCTCAAACCATTCCGGAACAATTTTTGCAGTGTGGCAGGGCACCTTATCTTGTTGCAAGAGGCCACGGCCTTTAGGGAATGCCATTGTCATGAACGGGTGTACTTAGTCTGCAACGATGTTTAGGTAGATGGTACCTGTCAAAGTAACATCCGTATGATGCCAGGACCCAAGGTTCCCTGGCAGATCATTGCCAGAACATCAAACTGCCTCCGTTGGCTTGCCTTCTTCCCATAGTGCATCCTGCTGTCCCAAATGAAGCAACCTGCGATCCACTGTGTGTACTGCCACATTTCTATCATATCCAGCATTACCTTTTTCACCAATTTGTGCTAAAGTAGCTCTTCTATAGGATCGGACCAGGTCTGCTTGCCTTTGCTCCTCACATGCATCGTTGAGCCTCAGGCACCCATGACCCTGTTGACGGTTCACCAGTTGTCCTTTCTTGAGCTACTATTGGTAGGTACTAACCACTGCTTAAGGGGTACACCCCATAAGACCTGCCGTTTTGGAGATGCTCTGACCCAGTCGTCTCACCATCACATTTTGGTCCTTGTCATAGTCACTCAGATCCTTACACTGGTTTTATGCTATGTAGATCTATCTATCTTATATACATATTATTTTTATCAACAAAAAATATTTTTTGTGAATGATGAATTAATAGAAAGAGGTCACTTTCCAATCATGTACAAGTCAGTCCATACTAAACAAGGCACTGCCCAGCAACGTAAGGTGTGTGGACTCTATTGATCACAATGTAGTGTATGTTTTGTAACATCAAAATCTGATCTTTATGGCACACACAGCTATTGGTATGAGTGGAAGGTAATCAATATCTACTTGTGATGGATTATTTTCTAATCATAAAAGAGACGGAAGGTCAGAGAAATTTTCTTACTTATTCATGTCCTGACCAGCATAATTTTTGTTGACTTTGTATGTGCTATATTGCAAAATGCCAAGAGGAAGTATTGATAGATCCACCTAAATAATTGATGAAACTACGGATCTACTGCAAATGCTCAAACAATGTAATGCTATCAAACCAGGGTTTTTATGTTGTCTCATTTGTTATCCCCTAATAAACCCATTCCCCTACAATTCCCTTATTTATATCTTTTATGTCAATGACAGAATCTGCATCCGTATCAGCAAAGCATGGTTGACACCAAAAATCCACAACCACCCCAATGGCTTCATGAGCTACAGTATGATAAACCAAGAAACTGAGCCAAGATTGGTTTAGAAACTTATCTGGCCACACTACAAGGGATCTATAGGAGCGAGCCACAGCCACCCTGCTTTAACTTATACATAGTGGCAACATATCGATAACAGTATGAGCAGGGGCGTAACTAGGAAAGACAGGGCCCCATAGCAAACTCTTGACCGGGCCCCTCCGAGTGCCACAAGAAGCTCCCCTTACAAATAGTACTCCCTGTAGAATGTGCCATACAGCCCCCTGTAGACAGTGCTATATAGCCCCGCCTATAGACAATGTCACACCCCATTTGTAGATAGCGCCCCCACCTCCCCCTTGTAGATAGTGCCATACAGCCCCCCTGTAGATATCGCCATAAAACGTCCCCACTGTATATAGTGCCACACAGACCCCCTCCCTTGTATATATTGCCACATAGCCCTCCTTAGTAGGTAGTGCAGCACAGCCCCCCTTAGTAGATAGTGCCACTCACAGACCCCTGTAGATTGCACCGCACTCAGCCCCCTGTAGATAGAGCCACATCCCTCCCCCTTGTAAATAGTGCCATACAGTTCCCCCATGTGTATGGTGCCACACAGCTCCCCCTTGTGTATAGTGCCCCACAGCTGCCCCTTGTCTATAGTCTCACACAGCTCCCCTTGTGTATAGTGCCACACAGCCCCCCTTGTGTATAGTGCCACAAGGCAATGGCGCATCCGAGAAAGTTGTATCAGCCGGGGAGATGTCAATCAAACATGGAAAGGTGGGTTTGGAGGCAGGACTATGTGACTCTTCAGGATAGCGGCACCGCCACATGACCCTTTAATGAATAATTAGCATACAGTGTGCTCCATTTTAAAAGTGGATTTTAAGGATTTTGCTGCATCTGAAAAAAACATACAAGGGAATATTTGGAAATATTGTCAGGTCATGTATTACCTCCAAATGTTTGCAAATTCATGACGGTTGTGTACTCCATTGTCTCTACCCTGAGCTGAGACTGCTATACACTGTTCTCTGTAACATCTCTACTGTCTGAAGATTTTGTACTGCTAAATTTACAGTTATTAATGAAGATTCCTGGTGAACATCCTTTGCTGCATGTCATTCTGTCTAATCTACTGTGATGAACCCATCAGCTTCTGGCACTCCACCAGTCTTGCTGGGTTCTTCAGACTATGTTACGATGAATGGCTTCGCCTAAGTCCTGAGTCCAGCATTGTATCTAAGATCAATAATAGTTCTATAAGAAAGGAGGTAGATTTATAGATGAACAAAACAATCTCTTTGGTCATGATTCCTGATCAATCGGATATCCATCATACAGTGAAACCTGTCCAGTAGACAACCTCTTTGAGGAGATCATTTCCGATATAGACCACATTTTTCTATGACAGATTTTCAGTTCCCTTACACCCTATGTATATTGACCCTCTTCTTTAAGAGGACCACCCATCTAGAAAACAGTTTTACCTGCAATTTTTTGTCTTACAGTTGTCTTACTGTTGGTTTTAGGACCTTCCAGCTGAATATGAAGAAACCAAAAACATGACTATCATACACGGATGAGAAATTGTTTCATCACCCAGCTGACCAAAGTGGAGGATCTCCATACAATGATATATTATAGCAGTTCATTGTTTTGCATAAGTTCATTAGAAATGTAATCAATAGAAAATTAATTGTCTAATTTCTGACCTTTTAAGCTACAGCTAAAAGTATTTATAGACAAAATAACATTTGTTTAATAGTCTGTGGCCCATCATGCTGCAAAGCTGCCACTATATCGGAAAAATGAGTCAACAGGATGATACTTTCCCTCCTGACTGAATATTTTTCAAGAGCAGTGCATTTGCCAAGATAGATATACTCATTGCAGCAATTATGTGAGAACCATAATGAAAAATACAAAGAAGTTGAATAATATTCCTATTTTTAATACTTGCTGTCACGTCCTCTTTAACCTCTAAATTTATCTCAATCAACATCTTAATTGATAGGACTCCCTATTGAATTAGTTTACTAATAAGAAACGGGAAAGGTGAATGGCACCGAATTGAAGCAACCTGGCAATGCTACAAATCTAGTTTTCTAATTTTATTACAATAAGTTGTAAAATCAACAATATAGTCCATATATATCATATAGGTAAATACCTACTGTCCTCCAGTGCTGTGCTGAATTCAGCTTTTACAATTACTTACTAGAAGGGATCTTGAGTTTGATCCTAATTCTATTAGCTTTTTTTGCCATAATAAGGCCTCATTTACACGAGCGTGTGCGTTTTGCGCGCGCAAAAAACGCTGCGTTTTGCGCGCGTTTGTATGGCGTATGCACTGCGTATACGCAGCCTTGTTGCGTTTTAAACGCGCAAAAGGCATTTGACAGCTCCGTGTGTCATGATGCGCGGCTGCGTGATTTTCACGCAGCCGCCATCATAGAGATGAGGTAGTCGAGGCCCGTCACTGTCCAAGGTGCTGAAAGAGCTAACTGATCGGCAGTAACTCTTTCAGCACCCTCGACAGTGAATGCCGAACACAATATACACCAACCTGTGAATATAAAAAGACTTTCATACTTACCAAGAACTTCCTGCTTCCCCCAGTCCGGGCTCCCGGCCGTTGCCTTGGTGACGCGTCCCTCTCTTGCCATCCGGCCCCACCTCCCAGGATGACGCCGCAGTCCATGAGACCGCTGCAGCCTGTGATTGGCTGCAGCCTGTGCTTGGCCTGTGATTGGCTGCAGCTGTCATTTGGACTGAACTGTCATCCCGGGAGGTCGGACCGGAGTTATCGGTAAGTCAGAACGTCTTTTTTTTTTTACAGGTTCATGGATTTTCCGAGCGGAAGTCACTGTCCATGGTGCTGAACCAGTTTAACGCTTTCAGCACCGTGGACAGTGACTGTCTCCTGACGTCGCGTACCCGAACATTTTTTACCGGTTTCGGTCAAAACGAGTTTGGCCGAACCCGGTGAAGTTCGGTGCGCTCATCCCGAATTTGACACTCCGTTTGGATGTTTGTAAACAGAAAAGCACGTGGTGCTTTTCTGTTTACATTCAGGAGTTTGACAGCTCTTTCGCGAATCACGCAGTTCGCACGGAAGTGCTTCCGTGCGGCATGCGTGGTTTTCACGCACCCATTGACTTCAATGGGTGCGTGAGTGCGCGAAAAACGCACGATTATAGAACATGTCGTGAGTTTTTTTCTGCGCACACGCGCTGAGCGCAATTCACGCATCGTCTAAACAGCCCCATTGACTAATATAGGTGCGTACGACATGCGTGCAAAGCACGCGCGTCGCACGCGCGTATAATACGTTCGTGTAAACGAGGCCTAAGGCAAATGAGAAAGTCTTGTCTATCAGTAACCCCCTCTTTAAAGTGTATATCCACCTTTGAACACCATTTTTTTTTTATCATCTTAATAGGATCCAAAATGATGTGCTGATAAATTTGTTAAGATTCCTTCATACAGCCCCACTTTTTTAATGCAGACATTGAAATTGACTGCAAAGAAATAGCGTTAAATGATAAAATTATTGCTGCCCTCAGCCAACACTAGAGGAAGCTAAAGAGATTACTGCATACTGTTTATACATTATACTTAGTAATAACACAGTATGCAATGAGCTCCTGAGCTCCCTCTAGTGGTGGCTGCAGTCAGACAGAATTTTATTATTTTACTCCGTATTTGTGCAGGCAATCTGAACAATCTGAAGCATTGTATCAGAAAAAGCAACCCCAAACTGCTGTAAACACATACTAAGAAACTAACCAGCACAGAATGTTGGACTTAAAGAAAACATGTCACCTGCCCAAAAAAACTGCAGCTGACATCTCAGTTAAATTCCAGGCACATTACAGATTCTGACGCTTTTTATCTTTTTTTTGTAGCCCCCACCGTTCTTGAGATATCAGGGCTGTTAGTTCTGGTATCCAATATGCAAATGAAGCCTTTGACTGTCAAGTGGGCGGGTAACAACTGTCACATAATAAAGGGTAACCGCCCACTTGACAGTCAAAGGCCTCATTTGCATATTGGATACCAGAACTAACGGCCCCGATATCTCAGAAAAGGTGGGGGCTAGAAGAAAACAAATAAAAACATCAAAATCTGTGTGGTGCCTGCTGGCTAACTGAGATGTCAACTGCAGTTTTTTGGGCACAACAGGATCTCTAAACAACATGGTGTTAAAATTAGGGAGTCGTGGTATGAACCAAACCAATAATCATTCCATTGATTTATTAGGCATTAGTGAAGGCACTGAGGCTTAAGACACAAATCATCTTATCAAGTAGTGACCTGTCCTATTCCTGGTGAGAATTTCAGTATCATGGGGAATTCTATAGGTAACCTCCAAATCTATGGAATTCACTTAAGGACATGTAGTGCTAGCATATTGTTACATGCATGTTATAATACGGTCCTTGAACTTATGACTGCAGAACAGAACGTTTTTAGTTATACAGCAGCAATCATAGCTATCTACAGTACTATGGATCTGCTGGACTACATTAAAATGAGTGGATATCCTCTCAACTTTTTCGTCTGGGAAACCTTCATTCTAAACAACTATTCAGCAAACCACACAAACCCTTCAATATTTATACCACCGAGGCGCTGGAGCTGTAATATCAGGTTCTGATAACATGAAGGTTAATGAATTCATTATTTTTTTTTACATGTGGGAGTCCACCCACTAGGAACCCCACTTATCTCAAGAATGTAATTGCTGTTTCGGAAGCGCCCATAAACTGTAATGCAAAGTGACCGTGCAGCCACAACTCTGCAGGAAATTTGGGACCAGGCACCACCATTTTAAGAATTAACTAGGGTTGCAGGGGTTCCAGCGGTTGGATACTCTTCAATTGATATGTCATCAATTTATTTGGTTGGAGAATAGTAAGAAAATACAGTTGTAGCCATCTTTATCTTGACTTTTACCACATTAAATACACAGAGTCAAGAAACTTTACCTTGACTTTTTTTTAATGGCTTTGCAATGGCTTTTGTTGTGTGATATCACGCTGCAGCAAGTTATCAGAGTCTAGATAAAGATGGCTACATCTGTACTTTTTTTTTTTACCCAGAAAATGATAATCTGACATGCTCCCCAATATTACTACACGTTTATGCATATCTACGTTTTGGCATGGGTGGTGTCACAAACTACACATGGAAATACTCCAGCTGCCAGTAGAAGGCGTACAAGGAAGAAAGAGCCACACAAAAAAAGCAAAAGCCATCCAGCTAATGGCACATACAATGTGTAATGTCAGAGTATGCTATAGTACCTCTTTATAAATGTGCAGAATATTAGATATACAGAAGATATGACACATACTGTCTATGTGCCAGTACAGATGCTCTAGGGTGTACCGCTTCACATACAACACAATTGTGTCATTTCTTGAATGTAAACTTCCATACTCTAGATATGTGTCATCAAACAATCAAGAAATGTCAAACATTTTACATGACAATGACTTACCCTTACTGCAGGCATCATAAAGGGAGCTTAAAAGGACCTGTCAGTTCTCCAGACAAGTCTGTTTCAGTTAATAATTGTATTTCCTATAAAATAACAATTCTGGAACATCTTTTCTTAGAACTCTACATTGTACCGTTCCTCCGTTATCCCTCCTATAAATGTATGAATAAAATGATAACTGGAAGTTACCATTCCCCTTTACAAAGGGGCGTAGTCTAAGACTGCCAGCACTGATTGGAGAATTTCAGGTTGTGTAGGGATACACCCCCAACTGGTAACACCCAAGTGTCAATTTATGAATACATTTGTAGGAGGAATAACAGAGGAACGGTCTAACACAGAGTTCTAAGAAAAGATTCTTCGTAATAGTTATTTTATAGGGAATTATATATTGATAGATATAGATATTGTTTTGTAACGAAGTGACTGCAGCTGAAGGATATGGGATAATGTGGTATTGAGAAAACATTGATCCCCTCCACTTCCCAATTTAAGAGTATACTGTAGGTCCTGTTGGAGTTGTGATCATCTGTAAAGTCTTTTAATATCCTATTCATCCATCATCTCCATTTTTTAGGTACATCTATCTCTATAAAAACTTCACGATAACCGACAAGACTATCACCACTCTCTCAGTGGGTTGTCACCCAGCTTAACCAGACACCAGAATGTCACATCTGCAGTCACACACTTCCATATCACTTCTTAACTAGACACATTTGTCATTCTGAAAATCTAGGTGACAACCCCTGTAACACAAACAGCAATTTTAGTAGTCACCCAGCAGTCCTAGAACCCGATATAGCTAATGAAGAGTTTAATTGAAATATTTTGGGGTGAAGGGATTTATCATTAACTCTATGATTTACTATTATCTATTATTAAATAAATGTATCAAAGCAATCAAATGTGTCACCTATTTATGTTATAATTTTATTTCCCACCCATTTGAAAGACCACATGGAAATTCATAGAAACAATATAACTATACTTCTTCTGCCAGGATCATTCATGCATTATAAACAGGGGGCAGTGCCATGGTCGACTTTATAAAAGAAAAGTATCCGAGTACATGTAATTATAGATGACAAGCTAAGGATAATTAGTTTGCAGATCTCTACCATGGGAGGAAATATCTTACACCCCACTACTGTCATTACACTAATGCCCCCCCCCCCTCCTCCCAAAAAGAAGATGTGGTACCCACCGCATATCAATGCAACAGGCTAAACTGGGTGCATCAATCTGGGTGGTAAATGGTAATTAACTGATCACTGCCTGGCAGCCTGTAGATGGCACAAGTGTTCTATCTTTGCTGGGCATTAACCCTTACTTGCACAGACGCCAATGTTTTATGTTCTCCTGTCCCACACTAAAGCAACTTCTTTGCTGTTCTAATTAATCCCCCTCCCCATTATTGCTCATACATCCTCCTATTGCATATTCTCCATTACCCCCCCCCCCTCTACATGGCAATGAGACTTCCTCACATTTATCCTTTTTTTTTATTATTATTATTAATCCTGGCAAAAGATTAACAGCACCAGAATATATTCCAGCTCCAAGTGCAGAATTGATAGCTTTTATTATCTTCTGTATTTCTCCTTGAGGCGTCAGTGAAAATTCCAGACATCTATTACAGTAGTGGATGAGGAGCTCTGCCAAGCAGCATTGATCCTCCTGTTGTGCATTGCTTTGCTCTGCACATGCTAATTATCATCCTTTTTGCGTCCACAATTGCGCACTGATAGGTGATGCTTAACCCTTGCCTGCTCTTCTAGTGTGATTTAGGATTTGGCCAGGGGAGGAGGGAAGGAGGGAATGGGAAGAAACAATCTAGTATCTTGATGCCCCTGTTGGAGAGATGGTTGAGTCCTCGTCAAGGTTGCTTTGGTATCTCAGAAACACCATTCACTCTGAGCTGTGACCAACAACAGCAACAACTGCGCTGCTCCTTGGCCAAGGGAAGAAGAAGAGGAAGAAGAAGGAGGAGGATTAGAATCTAAAGGATAATATGAAAGCGATCTGCACCTGCACTCCAGCCAAGAAGACAGCAGAGCACTTGTGCAAAATAGGATGTATTAAATGTGGACCTGTGCACTCCCTATGTCTAAGGAAAATGGCAATGCAAAGTGGATTTACATTGTGTTACCTGGTTTTTATACTGACGCTTACATGTGTGAGAGGTAAGAACATGCACATAGTATCTTCTGATTATTTCTAGTAGAATATTGCTAGGATGTGACTGCTGCTGCTGCTACTGCTGGTGCTGGAATAGGAGATGCATTTGCTTGCAAGCCTTTTACTGTTCAATGCAGTGATTGTAGCTGGGGCTGGATAAATATTCTTGCAGTATACTCAATGGGGAGACGTGAGTTGGTTCATACAGGCTGGAGAATCTGTGCAGAATTCCCTATATGATCCATGCTATGGGTTCTCCATGCAGATCCAAAAGCTTTGCCTGTCTTTTCATTGTCCTATAGGAGATTGAGTTAACCCTTCACTGCATGGTGTAAAGTTACAAAGGTCTATATGGCAACGATCCTCTATAGCAATGATCCTCTAAGACAATGAACGTGTCCTAATGCTGAAGAAGCATAAGGCAAATGGGAAGATAAGGTGCTGATGGAATACAGGGATGGCACTGCTAGTTATTGGGACCATATTAAATGTGGGATATAGAGGAGTAGCAGCATGCATGGCAGGGTATAGATCCATAGTGATAGATCTGCAAATGGTTTGCATGTCCAGATGCTAACAGGACAGGGGATGAGTGTGCTGCTGGTTTCACTGGAGAGTCTGTGGATACAGGTGCTTGGAAATGTCATGTCACAAATTTCATATGTGTAATTCAGGTATAGTGATGTATCAGGGAGAGATCTGTGCTCTGAATCTTAACACTGATCAGTCTGCCCAATGAATTGGCTGTCAGAAGGGGATAGCAAATGGCCACTATATCCAACAACCAGAGCATTATGTGCAGCATTCTGCCCATATTCACATTCAGATGAAACTCTGCTCGCCTGCACATATCATTGTCAGACCAGTCTATATGGATCATGCTGGATTGTCTGCAGGCATTTTCAGAACCTCAGGCTCGTGACTGTGTAGGCAGGAGATGATGGAGAACAGTTGTGAGAAAGCTGATGATGGAGAACAGGGCTCCAAAGCATCCAACTAAATGGTCATTTTAGATTATAGAAGCTTTTTCTAAACTCCATTGTGACTGTGTCTTTCTCAAACAGTTTATTGTGGAGCTTTGCAGCTGGGTGTCCCCTCACAGAGAAGCAGCCCCATTTGCATGCAATGGAAATGATAATTCGTGTTCCAGGGGCTGGGGGTTACTTCATTGCATGCTATCTGACATTATATCTGAAGATAGGTAGCATGCCTGGAATTTTAATCTCCATCCTAATTACAGGAAGCTTTTCCTTTGATGCAGGTCCGGCTATGTAATAAAGGCAGTCAATAAACGCTCATGTTTTTGATCAAATCATATTCATGGCAAGAATTGGAATCTATAGACTACCCTATATAATACAATATAAAGTATATTCAGTTCTGAGACATGTCCAGTATTTAGGATAAGGGTTCCTGGCAAACTACATTGAGAATTATTTTATTTCCCCCATCTTCTTGGTATTGGTTTATTTTTGATACATTGTATTTTTGTGGATTTTAGGTATTTGCAATTCCCGGTGACTTTTTCCTGATGTAGGGACCTTGTTATAACAGATGATTATAGGGCTGCTCTGTGATTTGAAGACACAGGGAGGCAGCATCTTTCAAATTGAAAGGACTAGTCTAGGAGAAGGGGTTTAAATTGTAATATTTTACCATTGGAACAAAGTAACTTGTAATGAAACCTGTTGATGGATGTAAAATCATTATCTGGATTTGACTTACAAAGCATCAGATAAGAGTGTAAGGGTAAATACATCATTGCCAAACCAAGCAGTGTCTTATATGTTATTTAAACCCACAATTGATTCCTAGTGTGTTTGTATTATTTGTTTGCTGTTATATTTATTTATATTTTAATATTATGTTATATTATAATTTATGTTGAGTTCATTCAGTGTGGAAATTTGTGATTATTTGACTCAGGGCAGTTGCAGAGTGTCTAAGGGCAAGGAAAGGGGGCGTCAGGGACAAAGAGGTGGATGGCATGGGAATTTGGGAAATTAGGAGTCAGAAAACAGGTGGGGAGGAGGGATCTGAGGAATGTGGTGTAAATGAGACATGGAGATGAGCACACTGTGGGGAATGAAGAGGGAGATGAGCAACAGGGCGTCACATAGAAGGGATATGCTGGTGAATGGAAGTCAATTAAAAAAATGGATTATGTGAATATTCAGAATGTAATCAACACTAATGTACAAAGATATTTATTAAATAAAATCATCCAGGGGGAATTTAGAAAAATAATTCCTACTAGTACTGATTAAAAAGCTTGAGTATACATGAATATATATATATATATATATATATATATATATGTATGCACATATATATATATACACATATATGTGTATATATATAATAGAAACTATATATATATATATATTTCATGCTGTAGGAATATATATATATATATATATATATATAGCTATGTATTTGTGTATATGTGTGTGGGGGTATTTATAGCCTTGTATGTGTGTGTCTCTGCATGTTTATGTGAATGTGTGTGTGTGTGTGTATATATATATATATATATATATATATATGTATATATACAAATAATGTATATATGTATGTATATATATATATATATATACTTAAATACATATGTATATATACACACGTATGTATGTATTATATATATTATCTATATTACATGAAATAAGAAACTAGATAGATAGATAGATAGATAGATAGATAGATAGATAGATAGATAGATAGATAGATAGATAGATAGATAGATAGATAGATAGATAGATAGATAGATAGAAAATAAACATATAGATAGATAGATAGATAGATAGATAGATAGATAGATAGATAGATAGATAGATAGATAGATAGATAGATAGATAGATAGATAGATAGATAGATAGATAGATGTGTGCATACTACTGTAGCATTAGCAATTTATCATGTGTAGTATTTTTTGTTTGCTTCCCATCTCTGGGAATATGAATATGTAACCAGGCTCTTCGCTTTATTAATTAATTCCTTGGATATTTCTGCTCTGCTAGTAAATGGCATGCTCTGTGCAGCAGTGTGCTGGTTAATATGAATAGAACAGAACAAAATGCATTCTTGCTGTGATGAACTTGATTTGAAAACTGATTTTAAACACATTGGAAGCTGCTGCTTATGCTAATCTGCCCCCTATATTATGAATTATTCCTTACTGGTGCAGAAGTAAAACCAGATAGGAGCGTGCTCCATTTCAGATGAAGGTAATGACTTGCCCTCTAAAGAATAATCAGTATTATGAATAGCAGGCAAGCATGTAATGCAACACAATGCCCAAGATTCAGAAGAGAAGACAGTGGCGATCAGTAAAATGACATCTATTTTCCCATAGGGGGCCAAAATCAGAAAGCATTATATGTCTTCTGCATTCATCAGGAATCTCAGCAATTGTTCAAAATATTTATCCGGGCTTATTAAACTCCAGCGCGGAATACTGCTCCTCCTGAAAACTACTGAATGAGTAGGAGAAAAGAAATGCCAAACCACCTACAGCTAATTTTAAGTCATTTTTATGTAAACTTGTCTGTACTGCAGTTGACAATTGAAGGCCAGAGATGGTACGTGGGCCTATGAACATTAAAAGTCTGCATACGTGAGTGATCCAGGTTCAGTATGATGATGAAACCACAGATTACGTGGATATTACTAATGCATAGCTCTACAAAAGCTTTCAAGATATCACAATTCAGTCATGGTCTACATGTCTTCAAAGACTGCACATGATGTGTGATGAAGTTGAAATTTTAGAATAAGTAAAAGGATAATTCTTCTGTTTGAGATGGGCATGGTAAACTATATTAAGTCTTACCTAAGAAACATGGGCAGTGTTGGGCTGGCCCAATAAATTATCACCGTATCCTCCAGTAGTTTTAGGCTCGAAAACCAAAAACAGGACCCAAAAACCTAGGAGAAGACAACCGCTGAAGACAACCCCATCTGAATCTGAAATTTCTTATGGGGTCTATAACCTATTAGACCTTATTGATGTATGTATGTAAGGAATTCAGAATGAGTTCTTCTGGTGGGCACAATCCGACACTTGTTCCCCACCATTGACGAACAGACCATAGTTTGTTGAAAGTAGACCAATGGTTGAGAAGATTCATGTTTGGAGTTGCAGATAAGTTATTATCGGCCCTTGTGGTGTTATGATGATCAACTGGTGCGAATTCAGTCTGATACGAGTCACCAGTTTCATCTAGTTTTCGTCAGGGGACGCGCAGATTACGTTATCTTCATTGGGAAACTATTGTTATACCGGCCAAGTTGTAGCTAAAGATGTAACTTGCCTCAAAATGTTTTGGGCTTTTCAATTCGTCATCCCAATTTCATCCAGCTCCAGTCTTATGCCCACAGTTGTTTTGGTCAATACTGCCACAGTAGTTTTGCTGTGAGTCGTCTGTTTCATGGTTCCAGATTAATCTAGATTAAAAAGACTATCACAACAGCTACGTTTGTACTTTAGGGTTGGCTGACAACATCGAGGGATCTATGATAGATTGTAGGTATTCTTAAACAATTTAGTTGAATAATGCTTTTGAAACCTTTCCAAATTTTTCAAAGATTTACAGGGGTTTTAAATTAGACTTAATAGATCACATGAAAGGTATTGAAGCTCACTAATAATACAGCATCCAGTAAATGTGTGGCATATCCATACAACACTTAGGGTATGTGCACACGACAACGCCAATTATGTCTGAAATTACAGAGCTGTTTTCAGGAGAAAACAGCTTCTAAATTTCAGAAGTTTTTACAAGTGCACGCGTTTTTCACGGCGTCTTTTACGGACGTAATTGGAGCTGGTTTTCATTGGAGTCAATGAAAAACGGCTCCAATTATGTCCCAAGAAGTGTCCAGCACTTCTTTGACGCGGCCGTAATTTTGTGCGCTGTCTTTTGACAGTGACGCGTAAAATGACAGCTCGTCTGCACAGAACATCGTAAGACCCATTGCAAGCAATGGACATATGTTTGCCGATGTATTGGTGCCGTCTTTTCAGGCATAATTCGAGGCATAAAACGCCTCCATTACGCCTGAAAAATTGGTCGTGTGCACATACCCTAATACTCATTGGTGATAAAGTCCAGGCTCCTCAACTGTAAAAGTCATGAAATAAAAATGTAATCAACTTTAGTTCTGCAAGTGGAAAAATCTGCCTCAAAATTCCTCCGGGAATTTTCAAGCAGATTTTGAACTTTGGCTGAACACGTGCCGCATTTTTTGCCATTTAATTTGCTGCTTTTTTTGTCCGTGGCCATTGAGCGCCGTGGGCAAAAACGCAGCAAAAACTGCTTTCTCTGCGTCCCGTTGTTGTCAATAGGAGGTCAGAGATGGAAATGCCTGAAGAAAGGGCATGACGCTTCTATTTCCCGTGTTTTTCCGTCAATGGGAGGCGTTTTTGGCTTGTTTTTGGCGCGGTTTCTGACACAGTATCCGCATCAAAAACAGCGCCAAAAAAACTCTGTGTGAACAAGGCCTTAAAGAAAAACTTCAGTCATTACATACTTTTACTTTGGTAATAAATGTAATGGCAGGAAGGAGGTGAAGGGAAAGTGAGCCCTAATCTACCCACTGCCCTGTCCCTGCCTACTTGCAACGACCCGCCCTAGGCGACGAGGTACAACTGGGCGGCGGTCCCTACGCTGTCTAAGTGCACAGGAAAACAAACAGGGAACATGCAAGGGAAGGGGCAGTAGCCACGGAACGCCACGAGGAAACGGAGCGGCGAACGGACAGTCAGGACCAGGACGAAGTGAGTACACCCAAGCGGGCAAGGAGACAGAAGCAAGCCAGGGGCAAAGCAAGCAGGTCAAGCAGAACTGCAGCAAGGCAGAAGCACGGCAGAAGCAGGCTGGAGCAAGCAGCAGTGGGGCCAGGAGTCCAAAAGAATTACAAGCACTGAGGGAGAGAACAGGGCAGGTAATAAAGGACAGGCGGCGGAGCTAACTCCGACAGACCAGGCCGCGATAGGCTCTCCCACTCCTGAGCCTGCCACCCTGGTTGGTGGGAGATGGTGTCAGTCGAACAGGTCTGGCCTCAGGTGTGGATTGATTAATCCCAGGAGTATACCTAGATGAAGTACCTGGCAGATCCCTAACAGTACTCCCCCTTTTATGAGGGGCCACCGGACCCTTACTAAGGGGACCCGGTTTAGTGGGGAAGAGAAGGTGGAACCTCCTGATCAATACCCCAGCGTGAACATCACGGGCAGGTACCCAAGTCCTCTCCTCCGGCCCGTATCCTCTCCAATGGACCAGGTACTGGAGGGAGCCCTGGACCATCCTACTGTCCATAATCTTGGCCACCTCGAATTCCACCCCCTCAGGGGTGAGAACGGGAACAGGGGGTATCCTCGAGGGGGACCAGGACGGGGAGCAGCGTTTAAGGAGGGAGGCATGGAAGACGTCATGTATGCGAAATGATGGGGGGAGCTCCAGACGGAAGGATACAGGGTTGAGGACTTCAATGATCTTATAAGGTCCAATAAATCGGGGAGCAAACTTCCTGGACGGGACCTTAAGGCGCAAGTTCCTGGACGACAACCAGACCAAATCCCCGACGACAAACCGGGGGTTAGCAGAACGTCTACTATCCGCCTGAATCTTTTGTGCGCTCTGGGACGCCTCTAGGTTCTTCTGAACCTGGGCCCAGACAGTGCACAGTTCCCGATGAACATCCTCTACCTCAGGATTATTGGAACAACCAGGGGAGACGGAGGAGAATCTTGGGTTAAACCCGAAATTACAGAAAAACGGGGAGACCCCTGACGAGTTACTGACCCGGTTATTCAAGGAAAATTCAGCAAGGGGAAGGAATGAGACCCAATCGAATTGACAGTCAGAGATGAAACACCTTAAATATTGTTCCAGGGATTGGTTGGTCCTTTCCGTTTGGCCATTAGTTTCGGGATGGAAGGCGGAGGAGAAGGACAGATCAATCTCCAACTTTTTACAAAAAGCTCTCCAAAATAAGGAAACAAATTGTACCCCTCTGTCAGAAACGATATTGACTGGGGCCCCATGGAGACGCAGGATGTGTTTCACAAACAAAGAAGCTAACGTCTTGGCGTTAGGTAGCTTCTTAAGGGGCACAAAGTGGCACATCTTGCTGAAGCGGTCGACTACCACCCACACCACCGACTTGCCCTGAGATGGAGGCAAATCGGTGATAAAATCCATGGAGATATGGGTCCAAGGTCTCTGGGGAATGGGCAAGGAACGTAGTAGGCCCGCAGGTCGGGACCTAGGGGTTTTGGACCTAGCGCAAACCTCACAAGCGGCGACGTAAGCCCTAACGTCTTTAGGCAACCCAGGCCACCAATAGTTTCTGGTAATGAGGTGTTTGGTGCCCAAGATGCCAGGATGACCAGATAGAGCGGAGTCATGGTTTTCCCAGAGTACCCTCAGCCGGTATTGCAGGGGAACAAACAGTTTGTCCCCAGGGACATTCCCGGGAGCTGCACCCTGATCAGCCGCGATATCAGAAGCTAAATCAGAATCCGTGGCAGAGACGATTATACCAGGGGGTAAAATACAAGCAGGATCCTTCTCGGAAGGAGGATTGGCCATGAAACTACGTGACAGAGCATCAGCCTTAATATTCTTGGACCCAGCCCTATAGGTAACCAAGAAATTAAATCTGGTAAAGAATAGTGCCCACCGAGCTTGTCTAGGATTAAGCCTCCGGGCCGATTCTAGGAAAACCAGATTCTTGTGATCCGTAAGGACCGTTACCTGGTGTCTGGCCCCCTCCAGGAAGTGCCGCCACTCCTCAAAAGCCCATTTAATGGCTAGAAGTTCGCGGTTGCCAATATCATAGTTACTCTCCGTGGGCGAAAACTTCCTAGAGAAGTAAGCACAGGGGCGGAGATGGGTGAGGGAGCTGGTACCCTGGGACAAGACGGCCCCCACTCCCACCTCGGAAGCGTCAACCTCCACAATAAATGGCTCCTCTTGGTTGGGCTGAATCAGCACGGGGGCCGAGATAAAGCACTTCTTGAGGGTCTCAAAGGCCTGGACGGCCTCAGGGGGCCAATGGAGGACATCAGCACCCTTGCGGGTAAGGTCCGTAAGAGGCTTAGCGACGACCGAGAAGTTGGCAATAAATCTCCTGTAATAGTTGGCGAACCCTAAAAAACACTGTAACGCCTTAAGGGAGGCAGGTTGGACCCATTCCGCCACAGCCTGAACCTTGGCAGGGTCCATGCGGAATTCATGAGGAGTGAGGATTTGCCCTAAAAATGGTATCTCCTGTACCCCAAAGACACATTTTTCAGTCTTAGCAAACAGATTATTCTCCCGAAGGACCTGGAGCACCTTCCTGACATGCTCCACGTGGGAGGACCAGTCCTTGGAAAACACCAGTATGTCATCAAGGTACACAACAAGAAAATTACCCAGGTACTCTCTCAGGATTTCATTAATAAAATTCTGGAAGACAGCAGGGGCATTACACAACCCAAAGGGCATGACCAGGTATTCGAAATGACCCTCGGGTGTGTTGAACGCAGTTTTCCACTCATCCCCCTCTTTGATGCGGATAAGGTTATATGCCCCCCGTAGATCGAACTTAGAAAACCATTGGGCTCCCTGAACCTGATTAAAAAGATCCGGAATCAAAGGAAGTGGGTACTGGTTCCTTACGGTGACTTTATTCAGGTTACGATAATCAATGCACGGCCTAAGACCACCATCCTTCTTCCCCACGAAGAAGAAGCCAGCACCTACAGGAGAAGTCGAGGGGCGAATGAAACCCTTGGCCAGGCATTCTTGGATATACACCCTCATAGCTTCGCGTTCAGGACATGAAAGATTAAATATCCTACCCTTAGGAAGCTTGGCACCAGGCACCAAATCGATAGCGCAATCGTAATCTCTATGGGGGGGCAACACCTCGGAGGCCTCCTTAGAAAACACATCGGCGAAGTCCTGAACAAACTCAGGAAGCGTGTTTACCTCCTCCCGGGGAGAAATAGAGTTAACAGAAAGACATGACATAAGACATTCATTACCCCATTTGGTGAGATCCCCAGTATTCCAATCAAACGTGGGATTATGCAACTGCAACCAGGGAAGGCCTAAAACCAGATCAGACGATAATCCCTGCATCACCAGTACAGAGCACTGCTCCAAATGCATGGAGCCAACACGGAGTTCAAAAACAGGAGTATGCTGAGTAAAATAACCATTAGCAAGGGGAGTTGAGTCGATTCCTACTACAGGGATAGGATAAGGTAAATCAATACAAGGCATCTTTAGAGACATAGCAAATTCCACAGACATGATATTAGCAGATGAGCCAGAATCCACGAAAGCACTGCCCGTGGCAGCCCGGCCAGCAAACGAGACCTGAAAGGGAAGCAAAATTTTATTGCGTTTCACATTAACGGGAAATACCTGTGCGCCCAAGTGACCTCCCCGATGATCACTTAGGCGCGGAAGTTTTCCGGCTTCTTATTCTTGCGCCTGGGACAGGTGTTGAGTAGATGCTTGTCGTCCCCACAGTAGAAGCAGAGGCCATTCATTCTGCGAAACTCCCTACGTTGTCGAGGGGACATGGAGGCCCCGAGTTGCATAGGTACCTCCGAGTCCTCCGTGGAGGGGCGAGGAGACGGGACCTCGGGGGGGATCGCAGAAAAGTCAGAGGGGAGCACACTGAAGCGTTCTAGCTGACGTTCCCTGAGACGTCGGTCAAGTCGTACTGCTAGGGCCATAACCTGGTCAAGGGAGTCAGACGAGGGGTAGCTAACCAGCAGATCCTTCAGGGCGTCAGATAATCCTAACCTAAACTGGCACCTTAGGGCCGGATCGTTCCACTGAGAAGCTACGCACCACTTCCTAAAATCAGAACAGTATTCCTCAACCGGTCTCCTACCCTGACGTAAGGTCACCAGCTGACTCTCGGCTAAAGCAGTCCTGTCAGTCTCGTCGTAAATGAGTCCGAGGGCAGAGAAAAAACGATCAACAGAGGAAAGTTCAGGGGCGTCAGGAGCCAAGGAGAAGGCCCACTCTTGGGGCCCTTCCTGGAGTCGGGATATGATGATACCCACCCGCTGGTTCTCGGAATCTGAGGAGTGAGGCTTTAGGCGGAAATACAGTCTGCAACTCTCCCGGAAGGAGAGAAACGTCTTACGGTCCCCTGAGAACCGGTCAGGTAACTTGAGGTCGGGTTCTAGAGGTGAGGTGAGGGGTACTACTAAAGCAGCGTCACCCTGATTGACCCTTTGGGCCAGGGCCTGGACCTGTAGGGAGAGGCCCTGCATCTGCTGGGTCAGGGTCTCAAGGGGGTCCATGATAGCGTCAGCGTAGGAGAAATGGTAGACTAGGTAAGGGCTTGTAATTATGTAATGGCAGGAAGGAGGTGAAGGGAAAGTGAGCCCTAATCTACCCACCGCCCTGTCCCTGCCTACTTGCAACGACCCGCCCTAGGCGACGAGGTACAACTGGGCGGCGGTCCCTACGCTGTCTAAGTGCACAGGAAAACAAACAGGGAACATGCAAGGGAAGGGGCAGTAGCCACGGAACGCCACGAGGAAACGGAGCGGCGAACGGACAGTCAGGACCAGGACGAAGTGAGTACACCCAAGCGGGCAAGGAGACAGAAGCAAGCCAGGGGCAAAGCAAGCAGGTCAAGCAGAACTGCAGCAAGGCAGAAGCACGGCAGAAGCAGGCTGGAGAAAGCAGCAGTGGGGCCAGGAATCCAAAAGAATTACAAGCACTGAGGGAGAGAACAGGGCAGGTAATAAAGGACAGGGGGCGGAGCTAACTCCGACAGACCAGGCCGCGATAGGCTCTCCCACTCCTGAGCCTGCCACCCTGGTTGGTGGGAGATGGTGTCAGTCGAACAGGTCTGGCCTCAGGTGTGGATTGATTAATCCCAGGAGTATACCTAGATGAAGTACCTGGCAGATCCCTAACAATAACCATTTTAGATGCTAGTGAAGACAGGGCTGGTAATATATAAGAAGGAAATGTTTAAGTCGATATATATATATTTTTTTTTCAGATAAATCATATGATTCACCATTCACTGCCATTTTTTTTTCAATCTTTCCTATTCTGGGTGGAGCTTAAGGGCATGCCCCCACGTGGCGGATTTCCTCCGCAACTGTCCGCATCAATGCCGCACAGAATCTGCGTTGCAGATTCTGCGGCGGATCTGCCCAAAATGTGCAGTAAATTGATGCGGACTAGCTGCTGCGGACTGCGGTAAAAGTGCTTCCCTTCTCCCTATCAGTGCAGGATAGAGAGAAGGGCCAGCACTTTCCCTAGTGAAAGTAAACAAATTTCATACTTACCGGCCGTTGTCTTGGTGACGCGTCCCTCTTTCGGCATCCAGCCCGACCTCCCTGGATGACGCGGCAGTCCATGTGACCGCTGCAGCCTGTGATTGGCTGCAGCCGTCACCTAGACTGAAACGTCATCCTGGGAAGCCGGACTGGAGACAGAAGCAGGGCGTTCTCGGTAAGTATGAACTTCTATTTTTTTGACAGGTTGCTGTATATTGGGATCGGTAGTCACTGTCCAGGGTGCAGAAACAGTTACTGCCGATCGCTTAACTCTTTCAGCACCCTGGACAGTGACTATTTACTGACGTCTCCTAGCAACGCTCCCGTAATTACGGGAGCCCCATTGACTTCCTCAGTCTGGCTGTAGACCTAGAAATACATAGGTCCAGCCAGAATGAAGAAATGTCAAGTTAAAAAAGCAAGACGCATCCGCAGCACACATAACATGTGCATGACAGCTGCGGACTTCATTGCGGAATTTAGAATCTCCATTGAAGTCAATGGAGAAATTCCGCCATGAGTCCGCAACCAGTCCACCACTGGTCTGCAACAGACAGAGCATGCTGCGGACACCAAATTCCACTCCAAAGCCTATGCTCTGCAGCGGAATTTTAAGCCTCGTCTAAACGAACACTTCTAAATAGAAGTGGAAGTCAATGGAGAAACGGCTGAACCCAGCCTAAACCCAGCCTAAATGTCACTTGACTGTTCACCTGCCATGTGATTTCTGTGTAGGGAAAGTTGATTAACAGAGGACGGACACAATTCTTTGGGTAGGGAAATAGGTATCATGGATAGAACAGGCCCAAACTGTTACAATGTAGAAAACATAATGTAACAGGGAATACAACGTATATTATAATAATAATAATAATAATAATAATAATATTACAAATAATAAATAGCTAGACTTTAATAGCCGATTGTAGTTTGAGTGTATGATGTATGATTCTGTATGACGACAACATCTCAAATTTATGTCTAAGTCCTCAGTTTATGCTTTGAAGGTATGGTATTCTGGTATTAAGTAATCACATTGTTATACTATATAATTACGGTAACATTACAGTTGTCAGATGACATAAGATGAGGCTCATTGGGGTGTATATTGATGGATTTCTAGATGACACTTCTGTTACAGTGGAATGTATCCTTTCCAGCAGGTGTCAGCAGTTCTCAGTGTCACTACTTGCGTACTATAGAAATACAGTGCTTGTGCTTCTTGTGTTACTGTTGTAAATCCTGCCCATAGTACAGTACCTGACATTATTTTATTACATTAATGAAGAATATATTGAAGCCCCAAATATTTTTGAAAGAAAGAAAGAAAAAGCAAGAAAGGATAGATAGATAGATAGATAGATAGATAGATAGATAGATAGATAGATAGATAGATAGATAGATAGATAGATAGATAGATAGATAGATAGATAGATAGATAGATAGATAGATAGATAGATAGATAGATAGATTCAGAAAATCTTGTGTACAGAGGATGAGCTACTATTAATGCTGGGGAGTAGTGCAATTTATTTCATACAACTATCTCACTGTGTAGAGGAGATGCTTGTTTTTTTATTGTATACAGTCCTTTATTTTCTGTTGTTGTCACATGTAAGGTCTCCGCTGTTTAGGTGGTAGCTCAAATATAAATTTTGCATTGGGGCCCAAGAACTTCAAGATACACCTCTGTGTGATGATATTTAAAACTTTTGGTACCCTGTATATTTACTCCACTTCCATTCGACTGTGGATTGTGTTCCCTTTAATCTTTTACATTTACTTTTTATTTTTCTATTTATTTGACTATAGGAAATATACAATAATGAGTTGTGGGTAAAAGTGTTACTTGTTGTGATATTATGATAAAGATAAAAGCAACATTCTACTTTGACCTCGCTGCAACCACTAGAGCCCCTAGTGGTAGCCTTGTGCAACTACATTGTAATATAAAGTTGCACAGTTTGATGTTATTTCCTGTGAGCATTTCTGTTTTTTTCAAACTCAAAGGTAAATTAAGTAGCAAAATAAAGTTGTCAAATTCAGTAAAGCCCTTTGAGTAGGTTTCCTCAGGGCACTGCAGTTATGTCCTATACTCAAAATATATCAATAATCAGCGTGTATCCCCAAAAATAAAACAAAGAGGACTGCAATTGATGTGAGTGAATACAACCTGTGTACAACACTACAGCATGTGAGATGACACGTGAACACACACATTGTATCTATCTAAATAACGGTAAATAAAAGATTCAATGTGTCTGTTCATGTGTCATTTCGGATTTGCCATGGCTGAAGAGCTTGTGGAGGTTTTACAATTGAGAGCCACTATGTTATAAATAACACGAAGACAAAAAATCTATCACGCAACCTTTTCATTTTGACACAAGCGAGCTGTTAAGTCCATAGTAATTAATAAATATCGGGAATATTTATATCGGTCCCGTGAGAATAACTTGCAAAATCCGCATGGACATTGTCCTGGTGGGATGGAGGAGCCTTCTAGTAGTCTAATAGAAAACAATGTTAAGTATTATTCTATATGTTTCATAACTCCGGTTCCTAACCTCATGGGCATCAACATCTAGACTAATGAGGTGATTAATTACCATTCATGAATTACGTATGGCTTTTGTCTGTATATAGCGGAAACTCATTTACCAATATGAAGCTATTGAGCAGTAGCATAGAATATATTAAATGTGCTCACGTTCTTGCTTACATTTATAGATCTCAGCCAAGGAAGATAATTCTGCAATTTACTTGCACTAAAGAATGTTGTATTGAGGAAAAAAACGCCTTCAGGCAACAGCAGACATTAAGATTTTGTCATTATCATGAGTAATGAGATTCACAATGCAGTGGATGGTGCATATTATTTAATTCGGTCCATGCATGCAAGCCTTTTTAATTGAGCATTAATACAAAGACTGAAGTAGGATTTAGGGTTTTAAGTGTTTTTTCTTCCTTTTTCGTATTTTTTTTTTTTAGAGAGCACCATCTAAAATTTGAGTTTCACACTAATACGTGTTTGCCCATTGAGCAGAGCCAAAGGGAACCTATTAAGACGATAAACTTTGGAAAGGTCTGATTAGTAGGTACCTTCCTTACCTTGCTCTTTGTATGCAGTTGAACAGGCAAGTAATGATATTTGGACCACCTAAGTAGAAAGTCCATCAACATCGAGATTTTATTTATGCCTCTGGGCATTATAAAAATGTCAGTCTACTGCTGGTGGGGAGAACAAGCAAGAGTCACCTCAATAGATCCGCAGTATATAGGACTTATAAATGTCTATCAGATAACTATAGTAAAGAACAGGGAGGAATCTTCCAGCTCACTCACAGTTTGTCTTGGTCCAGAAAGTGCTCGGATCCTGCGTGGCAGCACACGGCACAGTATCAGGGAAAACGAAAGAATGATCGAGCGCTTGTTGAAGATGATAAAAAGGAACGGCAGTTCCAAGTTTAATTGAATATTTAAAAGTACAAGTGCAAGGGGAGTGGTAGCAATAGCCAACGCGTTTCGGACGGTACTTCCGTCCATTCTCATGGCTCATGTTATTCCAATTAAATTTGGAACTGCCGTTCCTTTTTATCATCTTCAACAAGCGCTGGATCATTCTTTCGTTTTCCATCTACCAGATAACGACTGTGTAGTTGGGGCTCCTTGGTTTCCACCAGGGTGGTCAAACTCATTATTTTATTTTCAGGACTTGTAAAACCACGTCGATTACAGTAAAATAGAATGCTGGTGTCGTTTTTGCTCGCAGTGAAGAGCCGAAACGTGCCTGTTATGTGTGGCCATTACCTTAATGGTGAAGAAATGGATTAGTGAGATGGGTGTCAGAATCGAATTCATAGGGTAGTGGTTGACGATAAAGTCCAGCAGCCTCATTTCTTCAATTTATAAAATTGCTTCAGAGTTTTTTTATTTGATTTATTTTTTGCTTAATTGACTTTTTATACGGCCATAACATTTTATTTCTCAGTCTCTACAGCAGTGGTACACTTTTTATTGTAGTTAGTAACAGGCTGTACTGTCTTTAGCAGTGTACTGGAATATTTTTACTTTTACATTTTGTCCTTATTGAAATATCCAGAATAATAGGTGGAAATTAACGGTTTTGTACCTTGGTTGTACACAGTTAGTTATTCCCCCATAATTAAGTTAATCCTAAATATAGCTATGCTTTGTGATGTTTAAAAGGGAAGGGAGGAGATGTTACACTTTTGTTAAAATTATATATTTTTTTTTATATAATAATAATAATAATAATAATAATAATAATTTGTGTTTACATTTTTTTAAATATTCAAAACTTCCTGATGACCCCTAAGAGATTCATTTTTGTTTACATACAGAGAATGAAAACCTACCCTGATTAGGTGCAATGCCAGCCATGAATAAGGACACTGATAGTGTTTGAAACGCGTAGGTTTTAACACATACAACTTGAAACCACCTCGCTACTGCGTCTGTTCATATTTGAATCAATTTTTTTTCTACTGCAATAAAAGTGGAAATATCGATTCCCTTTTAAACACCAAACAGCGCTGGATCGATTTTCCTTTGTTTTTCCATATTACTCACCGTGGGCCGTCACGGAGATCCGAGCGAGGTTTGAGTGCAGGACGCAGGACTGGTGAGCTGGAGGTCTCCTCCCCTTGTGTTTTTTTCTTCTAGGTGCAATTATTGTTACAAAAGAGAGGCCTGACTGTTTCTATTCACCAACAGCAAGCAGAGATTTTGGAAATAAATTGTAAACTGAATGCAAAGTATTTTAGAAAAATACAGAATTTTATTTACATATAACTAGAAACATTTTATCATTATTGGTTTTAAAGTAGGCATTTTATTGAGTGTACGGATAAGTAAATCCAAGTGATGACACTACAGTTTCTGGAGAAGGATGCCAGAAAGCCAGATATAGTCTATGAAGTGGTACTGTTTCTAGAAAAAAATGTAAATGACATCTCATCATGCCAAATTTTTTGGGAAGGAAGCTGGCCTGGCGATCAGCTGATTGCCGTGCGAAAAATGGGGAACTACTATTACATGAAGGCCATTTAATTGAATGCACATGCAATCAATACAACATCGCTCTAGTCAACCAGAGCGGGAGCTGAAGATACTAAGGGGATAGAAAGTTTTTTGTTTTTTTTTAAGGTGATACAACCCCTTTAGTACAATGGACATAATATAATTGTCAATGATCCCCTCACTTAGATGCAAAGTCAATGTAGTGATGCTCATAATAGGGTTAAACAAAAGGTACTGAGCTGAAAGACATCCTTTTTTGCTTAGAACAAATGCCCACCGTTGTTCGATAGCCCCATAGTCATTATATTGTCAACCACTCAAATCTTGGATTATAGCTTGCTGAAACGCTGTGACAAGTTGGTCAATATTAGGAACCTGCACGTTGGAAAATACTACGTAGGACTGTCTAAAGAGTATTGTCCTTTAACCAACATAAATTTCATGATTCAAAAAGATGTAATATTATGCTGGCTCCTTACATAAAGGGATAGTGATAGATCATGAAATCATTTAACATGTAGTAATAATAATAATAATAATAATAATAATAATAAGTTGGGTGACAATTTCTGTAATGGTGGTCTTATTGGTTGTCACTCAGGTTCCTAGAATGTCTGAATAAAATTAAAATTACAGAAGAAAACGTGATTGTCCATATTTACTGGGAACATGCACATATAGTGATTGACCCATGGACTCAACATGGCTGTTGTGTATTGAAGGGGCTGGACCAAGAAAAATATTTCTTACTTATCCACAGGATAGGTGATAAATGTATGTGGTTCGCCCACCGATCACGAGAACGTGTCTCAGTTTGTCCTCATCTATCTCTAGGCATTGAATAGAGCGGTAGTGGGCACACATGACGGCGCTCCTTTTAAACAGGAGACACGGGACCCTTGTTCTGGTGGTGGGACCCCCAGCGATCATACATTTATCCTATGAGTAGGGGATAAATGTTTTTCATGGGTCAAACTCTTGTTTTTTCTCTTTGCTGTTTGATGTAAAGGGGATTGTTCTTTTTAGACAATCCCTTTTTTTGTTAGAGGGGACCCCTAACGATGAGCTGATTAACGAAAGTGTTACTGCTGAGTCAAGCAACATGCAGATGTAATCTGTTTGGTGGAATCTGACACCAAGTGCTTCATTTCCCTTGCAACGCCACCACAGGGAGATTGAAGTATTACACAGTTCCCACTGTAATGAATGACCTGTATGTGTAATGCACAGATGTGCTGGGTCCTCCAGAGCGGTGAGATGCTCTTTGCAGCCACTGCCAGCTATATCTTATTGACTGAGGTGCTGAATGTAGGATTTTCATCTGTTAATTAAGAATTCCCTAATGGGGTGTTAAAAATGGGTTTAAATCCCTTTAAAGGAACACTCCAATGATTATTTTTTATCATGACCCCTGTTTGGAAAGTACACCCGGTAAAAGGTAGTGCAGGTAATTATTTTACTGGGCGCTATGTTGTCGAACTATCTCCTCCGATCGCCGCCACCGTTATGTAACGTGACCGTCATGTGACTGCTTGATTCCATATAGCACTTGCTGTGCACACCGGAAGTCACTTTCTCTATGCATTTCTATGAGATGCTTAATATAATTTTAGTAGAAATGCTTAAAAAATGTGACATTCGGTCCACATAGCAGAGCTGTAGGTATCGGGCAGTCACATTGCAGACACGTGACATAACAGCAGGCAGGATCGGAGAACAAAGCACCCAGTAAGAGGATGACCTGCCTTAACTTTTTTGACTGTACTTTGCATACAGAGGCCACGCTAAAAGAATTGACCAAACTGTTCCTTTAAATTGGCCGGTCCATGTTCATTTCTCATGTATCTATAAGACAATCAATCACACACTTTTAACATAGCACTGACATACAGTATTGTACTAAGTGTATACTTTCTGTCTCTTGAAACAGTGTCTATTGTTATAGCATGTGATATTTTATGATATATATATATATTACTAGTGCTTCCTTGTTATATTACTGGTGTAATATGCTGTTTTGTATATTGTAGTCCCTCCCACCACCACCATGCTGTTTTAACCTGTGTGTCATTTTAGGTCTTGATGGCCATTGTTTTCAACATTTGATTAAATATAATAAAAGTCTTTCGTATGGTACCTATGGTGTGCTATTATGTTACTTCAGTCTCAACATGGTAGTATCTACATATATATTATAGGAATTGTGTTTATAAATTGATATACGTAGATCATTAAATGAATTTTGTGGCCTTGTTTGGTATCGGTATCAACACACTTATAACATAGGTCTTCTACATCCTGCAATATTTTCTTTGTTAATACTTAAAAAAAAAAATACTGAGCCAATCATTTAATTTCTTCTAAAATCTAAAAAAAAAACATTAACAATGACACTTGTAAGAATTGACCTTTTATATTGTGATTTTATTTCAGCACATAACAATTGTTTTTGGATCTGTAATCTTCTTTGTCTGAATCTGTGATATTTCTCACTTATGTGTGTCTAATTTAGCAGTTAGCATGAAAATATTTTTGCTGACATTTCCAGTTACTGACCGTGTTAGCGGTTTCTTTGACTTCTCTCTTGAAGTGTTACAGTTACTTTCAAATGACTCAAAATGGTTTAGAGAAATTCATTTGCTCTTTATGCAAATAGTTCCAAAAATGAACAATTATTTAAAGAACTCGAACACGGAAATGGAATTCCCCTTTGTAGCCCAGAAGAGAATTAGTAAGATGAGGAACATACAGTGAAAACTAAGGGCATAAGTAGAATTCAAAGGGCCCCATAACAAAGTCAAGAACGCCCCCCATCTCCCTCCACCAGCGTTCCGATCCCATCCTTGGCACACTCATGCATAGAGTTGTGTGACTCAAAACTTAGACAGCCATCGATGGATACTAGTGCCGTATAGCAGATCTTCCTCAACAAAAAGAGTACTAAATTAGTGCATTTGAGTAGACCCCCTGGGTCCCGTAGCACCTGAAACGGCTGCTATTATAGATGCGCCCCTGGAGATAACCTGGTATCGGCATTGGGCAGCATCGGCCATCTTGTCATCTCCCTATATGTTACAGCGATATTTCCAATTAAGGGTTTCCTGGCAGTAAGATCCAATTTAAACGCGGATAATGATGGTTTGATCTTCATCTCCTTCAGAAATGCTTTGAATGGGACGACGACAAAACAATTTACAAATCTGAACTCACATTGACTGTCACAATCCTTTATTTGCCCTCACATTGACTGGGATTGCGCGAAGATAAGTGCAGTGCACACTGTGGTAGATTTGGCCCAATGTTATGTTATATGGTGGTTTAGGAGGGAGTTTGGGAAATGCATGAGATGTCCATGCAATGAGGTTTAATGTGTGCATTATAGTAGTAGTTCCTCGGTGCTCTCATGGTAAACATGATTGGGAACCACTACATTTGAGCATTTGTAGGACTTACGATGGGACTAACAGTGAAATATAATCCTATTACGATATAAAAGACCTGTACGCTGGCAGCTTTTTGTCTTTAACACATGGACTTCCACAGCCATGGGTGTAACTATAGGGTTGCAGATGTTGGGGTCGCACCTGTGCCTTGGATCCTGAGGGGGCACAAAAAGTCCATCTAGACATATGAGATTGCCAGTACTGCAGATGATGCATGATATGTGGGGGCCCTGTTGCAGATTTTGCATTGGGGCGCAGGAGCTTCAAGTTACGCCTCAGTCCATAGTCTAAAATACAACTAAAATGATTACAAATTCTGTCGCACAGTAATGCAATGTAATATCTCAAACACAATTCTAGGATAATTCTAGGGATATTGGTGGAGATTTATCAAAATTGGTGCAAAGAAAAAAGTGGAGTAGTTGACCATAGCGATCAATCAGGTTTCAGATCTCATTTCTCAGAGGACTTTTGGAAAATGAAAGCAGCAATACATGGGTCAATATTAATATATACAGTAAAACCTCTTTGAGACGTTCTCCCAGAAGGTTGATACTCTAAAGAAGAGGGCCAATATACCTAGGCTATAAGGGCATTGTAATGAGGTGGTGTTCTCAAGGAGGTGTCTTTTTGGAGAGGTTTCACTGAATGTGGTTTTGCATTGTCTAGTTTTCGGTTAGTGGTGGGGCTGTGAATGGGTCCTTGGCCATGCAACTGCTTTCATTAGTAAAGTATATGCCTAGCAAGAAACCCAAAATCCTTTTTTGTGGGAACCTTAATTCCCTGAGGTCCCACAATGGGCTTGAGTATTCTTTATGTACGCTTCCTTCATACTACGATTCCCTTTATGGCTATTAGGCCAGGGTCACACACAGAGTTTTGATGCAGTTTTTGTGGCGGTGTTTGGCTCACACTTTTGACACAAAGCCAGAAGTGGATTCAAAAGGAAGGAAGGTATAAAGAAAAGACTGATGCATCTTTTTTTCTTTTGTCCACTCCTGTGTTTGGCGCAAAAAAATTAGCAAAAACAGCCACAAAAACTGCATAAAAAGTCTGTGTATTATCCTGGCCTAATGGTGGCGCCATTTTCTAACTGGTCATCTGTATAATGAAATACTCCCGATTCTAGATACCACAACATCCAGTAGAATTATTGAGCATATGATTGGGCTGTCCATGAAAATACTATGCATCTGTTGTGGGTGCAATGCTATGGAAAAAGCAGACAGGAAGAAATCCCAATATCTCCTCATTATGGGAACTAGGTATTAAGGATTATTATTTTATTTTTTTAAAGAGGACCCACCACCTTTCCAGACATGTCTATTTTATTAAATACTTTTATTTTCCTATGAAATAATTCTGGTACAAATTTACTTAGAACTCAGCATTGTCCCTTTCATCCTAGAAATTGATAACTGGGTGTAACCATTTCTCTTGTCAAAGAGGAGTGTCCCAACATATTTACTCGGTCAGCACTGATTGGATATTGTCAGTCTATGTAGGGACACACCCCCAACTAGTAACACCCAGTAGTTAATTCGTTCATATATATTCTAGGAGGCATAACAGAGGAACGGCACAACGTAAAGTTTTAAGGAAAGATGCTCCAGAATCGTGATTTCATGGGGAATGTAATTATTTACAGTAGTGACAGGTCCTCTTTAATGTTAAAATGATCAAGAGGGTTATTTTGGTGCCAACACATCTGAATTTGGGGATGCAATTCCCAGTGCAGGGCAGTGCCAGCTGTTAACATGAGAAGACTTGTGCCATCCTTTGCAGTTCTGTCCTGTTGGCTGTTAATATTTACACCTGCAATGTTTGTATCTCTGGTAAGTCATTTTCAAATACAGATAAATCAGCGAGTCTTTGATGTTGTTCGGCTTTTGCCCACTAAATAGATTCAGTCTGATCATTAGATTAATAATGGATTTTGAATATCAGTGGTGCATTGCTCAACCGTACAATTTTATTTTAGGATTATTGATAGTGGCACAACAAAAGATATCATATCCCAGGTGTCATGAAGAAGAATACATAAATAACAATGAAACCCAGGACATTATATAAGCTGGAAGAGAATGTATTTGCAACTGTGTTTCTCTAACTTGTTTTAAATTATAGGTTTTTTTTTAGCCCTTTCTCAGTTAGAAGTAATAGATTTGCCCATGGCTTTTTTGTTTATTAAATTATTTTTATCTAAAAAATATATGACGGTGAAAATCTGTGGCTACTTGGGTATTGTAACCTAGTAGTTTTGGGATGTAGTGTACCATAGTGGCAAACCTCAAGATCTGTTCTAGGGGTCCTGTCGGAAATGGGCCTGGTAATCAGCTGCATCCTGTTACACAGTCAAATAATTTCCTGCAGCTGCCACTAGTGGGAGCTCACTGCTGTTTTTACAGCCCCCACTGAATTTTATGCTAGATATTTGAATTGATATGCAATGAGCTCCACCTAGTGGTGGCTACATGTAACCATAATTGTATCATTTAGCTCAACGATAGTGTGAAGGGAATCGAGATTTGGAGCACTAAGTGTGAAAAACACCCCGACCCTAAGATATAATGAAATCATGGTAGACACTAACTTTATTTTAAAAAAGTAGTACATTTGATGGATCTCCTAGCATGGATGGGATTCTTTTTAATTTTTGTGTACACCTCTAGTTTTTAGGTAATTTGTTGCTGTTTTTATGTATTTACATATGTGTAGGTCATTTCTCTGAAACCTCTTTCCTTGCTTTGTTAAGCATATTTACTGCAGAAATGTAAACCAGTCATTCAATGTGGTACATATGGTATACCTTGTTTTATTTTTTATATTTACTTCCCATTATTTATATAGTATCAACATATTCTGTGGCATCTTACAGCAAAGTATATATCCACTTATATTAGTGCCAGCGGGCTCACAAACAAAGATTTAGAAAAACACATTCCATACAAGACTAATAAATTCAATAATAATAATAACAACTATATATCTATATATCTATATACAAAAAATAGAGACCAGAAGCAGCACTCAAAATAGCAAAAAATGTGAATTCACATTTTTTGCTATTTTGAGTGCTGCTTCTGGTCTCTATTTTTTGTATATTCATGAGGAGTGCGTCCCTCCTTTTATTGAAGCTAGCACCAGCCGATTTTGGTATTCACACTGTGCTGCTCCTACTATCTTTTTGAGCCTATATATCTATATATATATATATATATATATATATATATATATATATATATATATATATATATATATATATATACAGATTAATATCTGATAACCCCAGCCGAGCTCCCAAATCTCAGCTGTCAAATACTGATAGGCTTGACTTCCTATTTCCCTGCATGCAATATCACGACTGTATGCTTATATATTGCGTTGCCCTCCTCATAATTTGTATTCTCATAGAGCAAAACATGTCATTTTACTTAATTCATTATGTAAGCTTGAAAATTGATCCATGTAATTAAACTGAAATCAATTGGTGATGAACAGCTATAGTTAATGTCCATAGCAAATCAGGGAATAGGGAGCTAATTATTTCCTTAAAAAGTACAATAGCTTCCGCACGCTACACCAGTCGTATTACTGATTCATGTATGACTGGAACAAGAGTTCACTTCTTGTTGTACTTTGTTTGCTACATTTTGAGTTTCCAGTTCCACTAAAGTCTTTGTAAGCAATTGCCTGAATAGTTGAGTAATCCTGGCCTACACTGAAAAATAATATATATATATATATATATATATATATATATATGTACTGTATATATGACATCAGTCACCTCTGCTGAAGGGGGCGCCACAAATGGGCTGTCACCTGAGGCTTGTGACTATCACAAATGTTAGTATTATTTGTAAAACAGTATTATATAAACATTGTTATACAATGTTACAAGATTACATTCAATATGAAGCTGTTATTTGGTGACTGTACTGTATGGTGGTATTATTTGACCACTGTATGTTGCTATTATTTGAGCATTGTATGTTGGTATTATTTTAGCACTATATGTTGGTATTATTTGAGCACTGTATGATGGTATTTGAGTGCTGTATGGTGGTATTATTAAGCACTGTATGGTAATATTATTTGAGCACTGTATCTTGGTATCATTTGGTGACTGTATGGTGGTATTTGAGCACTGTATGGTGGTATTATTTCAGCATTGTATGGTGATATTATTTGAGCACTGTAACTTGATATCATTTGGTGACTGTATGGTGGTATTATTTGTGCACTGTATGTTGGTATTATTTAAGCACTATATGGTGGAAGTATTTCAGCATTGTATGGTGGTATTATTTGAGGACTGTATGGTTGTATTATTTGATCACTGTATGTTGGCATAATTTGAGCACTGTATGGTGGTTTTATTTGAGCACTGTATGGTGGTATTATTTGAGCGCTGTATGGTGGTATTATTTGAGCACTGTATGGTAGTATTATTTGGTCACTGTATGTTTGTATTATTGAAACACTGTATGGTTTTATTATTTGAGCACTGTTTGGAGGTTTTATTTGAGCTCTTTATCGTGATATTATTCGAGCACTGTAACTTGGTATCATTTGGTGACTGTATGGTGGTATTATTTGATCACTGTATGTTGGCATAATTTGAGCACTGTATGGTGGTTTTATTTGAGCATTGTATGGTGGTATTATTTCAGCGCTGTATGGTGGTATTATTTGAGCATTGTATGGTGGTATTATTTGGTCACTGTATGTTTGTATTATTGAAACACTGTATGGTTTTATTATTTGAGCACTGTTTGATAGTATTATTTGATCACTGTATGGAGGTTTTATTTGAGCTCTTTATGGTGGTATTATTTGAGCACTGTATGTTGATATTATTTGAGCACTGTATGTTGGTATTATTTGGTCACTGTATGGTGGTATTATTTGAGCACTATATGGTGGCATTATTTGAGCCCTGTATGGTGGTATTATTTGGTCACTGTATATTGGTATTGTTTGAGCACTTTTTGGGGGTAGTATTTGAGCACTGTATGGTGGTATTATTCAAGCACTTTTTTGTGGTATTATTTGAGCACTGTATGGTGGTATTATATGAGCACTATATGTTGGTATTATTTAAACACTTTATGGTGGTATTATTTGAGCACTGTATGGTGGTATTATTTTGGTGGTGTTATTTAAGCACTCTATGGTGCTATTATTTGAGCACTGTATGATGGTTTTATTAGGGCACTGTTTGTTGATAATTACTTAGGCTTTATGTGGCACTGCTACTTAGGCACTGTACAATATATTATTTTGCAGTGTATTATGGTAACGCCACTGTATAGCATTGCAATTTATGCAACTGTATAGCACTGTTATTTGGGTACTATAATGTATGGCACTGTATGATATAGTTTTTTCCACACTGTATAGTCATGCACCATATAGAGGGCACCCAGAGTCGGTACTGCACAGGGCATTATCCATCATAGGGTTGGCCATCATAGTGTATCCTTACTACTGTCTTTATTATTACTTTGCAGAAATCCCCCATACTGAACTGATGCGCCCCAATAAGAACAAAGCAGACATCTGTACAACTGTATTAATATATAAATCATTTCAGATATTCTTTAATCTCTTAATGTTTCATAAATGATGATATGTTGCTTGCTGCCTTTTTCAATAGACATTTTAATGTTATTGTATAGTACATGTCGTAAGATATACCTCCTTCATGCTCTATTACCTTAATTCATTACTTTTGGTCTCTTTATATTGTATGGTTTAAAAGACGTTTAATGGCCGAGCCTCTAGTATTAGATAATGTTAGCTTTCCTCATTTTACACGTACAAATGTAGCAGAGCTGGATTTATCATTTGACTATTTTGATAACTTACTGAGTAAAGATAATGTTGTATAGTAGAAAATCAGCGTTAAGCAATTGTAAGATCATAATTGGTCATCACAAATAACAAGTTTCGTTTTAATACATTGACAAGCTCAGCACTGCTACATGTGTATAATTTTTCATGTTTTTTGTGTTAATACATAAATGTCATGTTGGTTGCACCTGCTCAGATAAAATCTGTGCTTCCAGCGTACCTGCATAATGGGTACACTTTAATCTATAACCTTCTGGTTTCCTCTCTTGCCATTGTTTGCTTGGTACGGTGCCTGCTCACTCAGTTGGATAAAATGCAATGTCTCGTTCTGAAGTCAGCTAAATTCACTAAATGAGTTTTTAAAATTTGCATGGAACAACAAAGTAAAATGTAATAAAAATTCTGACTTGTTTGATTTACACATGAGATAAAAATTTCTGGCTAGATCTAAATAATTCATTTGTAGATAAGAGATCTATAAACTAGAAGACCACTGTTAATATATTCTTTAGGGTATGTTCACACGCAGTGTTTTCAGACGCAATTCAGACGAGTTTTGCGGCGCGGTTTTGGCGTCAAAAAACTCGTCAAAAACCCCCCGTGTGAACATAGCCTTAGTCTTAAGAGTGGAAACTGGAGACAGCAGCCCACATTTTCTAATGCTGTCTTAGGGCACATTCAGACGTGGCAGAATTTTTCCGCTGCAAATGTTGGTGCAGATTCGGGGCAATTACGCAACGAATCTGCAGCAACATTTGCATATTTGACAGGTAATTCAGACGTTGCAGACATCACAGCGGACTTGCCACAGATTCCAGTTTTTGCATTGCAAAGGCTGAAATTCACAGTGAAATTTCGCTTCTTCTCCGCAACATAATGAGCATCCTGCGGAGGGAAAATTCTGCACCGCGACCTGATTTCCACACAGTTATTTTCTGCAACGTCTGAACTAAGTTTCCTAAAAATGTATAGAAAGAAATGTAAAGAACGGCTGCTGCAGAATTCCACTGCGGACTGTCCGTAGCGGAATTCAACAGCTATTCCGCCACATGTGAATGTGCCCTTAGGCCTCCTTCACACGCTGCAGATTTTAGTTTTCGTTCTTGCAGTAGAAACAACCCCTTTTAAATAAGTGGAACTGATTTTGATGTGCAGACATTTCTGCAGCGAGTACATGGGTTAGACAGCGTAAACTTAGACAAGGCAGTCACAAAATGTGCCAAATTTATCACAGTGGTGCATGCGGTATAATAATTTTGATGGCCTGTTCAACACCTTTCTCTTCCTTATACCACTTTTGATTTGGCTTATTTTGCAACAGAATTGTGTGCCGTTTTTTGGCGCTTCCCTTTTTTGGCAAGCCACGTGCCTTTGTACTAGGTCTATTAAGTCACAACACTTTTTGGACTACTTTTAAAAAATATCTAGTGAGATGCAAACATTTAAATCGTGCCAAACTCCGACTAACTGCGCCAATAAGCGCCAAAATGTCACATTTTTTTTTACACTTTCTAGACCCAGACATAGTAGTAAATCTACTCCAGTAACTGGAAACAAATCTCTTAGGCTAGATTTATAATACAAAGTTGCCCGCCCATGTGTCGCAGTAAAATCTTGAGGCAAATTTAATGTTTCCCTAAGGAAAAAAATGTTGCAACCATCACAAAAGAATGGTGTTGGAAATGTTTTGAAAGTCGCTACTCACAAATGTGATACCAAATACCAATACCAAACAGCCTATAAAGAGTAGTGTTGTAATCCGGGGGAAAAAAAAGCAGATCTTTGTTTCTAATCTTGGACAACCCTTTCATGTTGGGTGGAGCTAAAGCTTTTTTCAGATGACTAGGTGTCAAATCGGCCGTGAAAACAGCAGTTTTTGCACCCGTGCGGGACCCATTTTCACGGATCCCTCGCAGATTTGAGTCTATTGAGGGACACGGGAAACCGGGCAAAAATAGAACATGTCCTATTATTCCCCAGGCCGTTCACACGTCCATTAAAAAACTGTCTGAATAGCCCCATAGAGATACATCGATTTTAACCGGTTAACCCCTTAAGGACCTGGCCAAATTTCGCCTTGAGGACAGAGCAATTTTTTTACATTTTCCCTCTTTGCATCCTGACGCTCATAACTCTTTTATTTTTTGTACGACGTAGTTGTATGAGACTTTGTTTTTTGCGGGACAAGTTGCACTTTATGTAGATACCATTTTTTGGTACAAATACATTATCGTTTAATTTCTATACATTTTTATTTTGGCGAATATGCAGAAAAAAAGCAGTTCCGCTGCAGTTTTAATATTATTTTTTTTACACCATACACCGATCATCATAAATAATGTTATAAATTTGTTGTACAGGTTGTTACGGTCGTGGCGATACCAAATATGTCTATATTATTTCATGTTTTTGGACTTATATTTTAAAAAGTTTATTTATTATGAAAAATGTGTGTTTCTGTGTATTTTTTTTACTTTTTATTTATTTATTTATTTATTTATCATTAAATTTTTTTACATTCATTTAACTTTTTTTTTTAATCCCATAAAGGGATTTATCATTTTGATTTTGATTTTGTAACTGTAATGTACTGGCATAGATCTATATGCCAGTACATTAGCCTGTGTACTGATTGTACACAGGCAGTTGTTAGGGCATACCTCAGCAGAGGCGTAGCTAGGTTCTCCAGCACCCGGGGCAAAGATTCAGTTTTGCGCCCCCCCCCAACCGCTTTCCCGACATCTCCTTCCCCCTCGCCGTGTTTGTTTTCTCTACCAATCGACGTGTCATTTCTTTTTATGTAACGCGAGCATAAAATTATTTGTACATTTCACAAGCAATATGGTTCTAAACACAACACCAGAACCAAGCTCAGTACATATATACAGCACCAGAACCAAGCTCAGTACATATATACAGCCCCAGCACAAATACAGCTCAATTTAGTGCAACCCCTACTGTATAGGTATGTACGGCGTAAAACTACAGCTCCCAGCATGGCCCGAACAATGGTAAGGATATGCTGGGAGATGCAGTTTCATAAAAAAATAAATCCTACACACACACACACACACACACACACACACACACACACACACACAAACACACACTGTGCCCCCTGTAGATAGTGCCTGCCATAGAGCCCCCTGTAGATAGTGCCTGCCATAGAGCCCCTGTACATAGTGCCCCCATATAGACCACCCCTGTATATAGTGTCCCACAAATAACTCCCCCTATAGTGCTCGACAGATAGCCCACCCCTGTATATAGCCCCCTGTAGATATAGCACACCCCTGTATATAGAGCTCTACAGATAGCCCAACCATGTATGTAGCCCCCCTGTAGATATAGCCCACCCCTGTATATAGTGCTCCACATATAGTGTTTCACAGATAGCCCACCCCTGTATATAGCCCCCCCTTGTACATATAGTCCACCCCTGTATATAGTGCTCCACTAGATAGTCCACCCCTGTATATAGTGCTCCACAGATAGCCCACCCCTGTATATACTATATACAAGGGTGGGCTATCTGTGGAGCACTATATACAGGTGTGGACTATATGTACAAGGGGGCTATATACAGGGGTGGGCTTTCTGTGGAGCACTATAGGGGGATCTATTTGTGGGATACTATATACAGGGGTGGGCTATATCTACAGGGGGACTATATCTACAGGGGGACCATATCTACAGGGGGACCATATCTACAGGGCTGGGCTATACACAGGGGGGCTATATCTACAGGGGTGGGCTATACACAGGGGGGCTATATCTACAGGGGTGGGCTATACATAGGGGGGCTATATACAGGGGGAATATATCTACAGGGGGCTATATCTACAGGGCGACTATATACTGGGTAGGCTATCTATGGAGCACCATATACAGGGGTGGGCTATATACTATATAGCCAACCCCTGTATATGGTGCTCTATAGACAGCCCACTCCAGTATATAGCCCCCCTGTAGATATAGTCCCCCTGTAGATATAGTCCCCCTGTTTATAGCTCTCCTGTAGATATAGTCCCCCTGTATATAGCCCCCCTGTAGATATAGTCCCCCTGTATAAAGCCCCCCTGTAGATATAGTCCCCCTGTATATAGCCCAGCAGATATAGTCCCCCTGTATATAGCCCAGCCCTGTAGATATAGTCCCCCTGTATATAGCCCCCTGTAGATATAGTCCCCCTGTATATAGCCCAGCAGATATAGTCCCCCTGTATATAGCCCAGCAGATATAGTCCCCCTGTATATAGCCTCCCTGTAGATATAGTCCCCCTGTATATAGCCCAGCAGATATAGTCCCCCTGTATATAGCCTCCCTGTAGATATAGTCCCCCTGTATATAGCCCAGCAGATATAGTCCCCCTGTATATAGCCCAGCCCAGTAGATATAGTCCCCCTGTATATAGCCCAGCCCTGTAGATATAGTCCCCCTGTAGATAGACACCCCCCCCACGTAGATATAGTCCCCCTGTATATAGCCCCCTGTATATAGCCCAGCCCTGTAGATATAGTCCCCCTGTAGATAGACACCCCCCCGTAGACAAAGTCCCCCCCGCAGATACAGACACACACGTCTATTACAATTTAAAAAAAAAAAACATTTCAAACTCACCTTATTCCCGCTCCCACGCCGTCCGGCAGCCATGGAGACCTGCTCTCTTCTGCGCAGGTCTCCAGGGGGTGCCAGTCAGTCAGCGCCTTTCATCGACGGAAGCGTCACTGGTACAAAAGGTACCAGTCGCTTCATTCGTGGAGAGGCGCTGAATGGCCGGGCACGGAACGTGCCCGGTCATTCATTGCTTCTAATTGTACCTGTGTCCTTGCGACACAGGTACAATTATAGTGCAGGAGGAGGGGGTTTTGGCGCCCCCCTCTGAACTGCACCCGGGGCACATGCCCCGCTTGCCCCCCCTAACTACGCCCCTGACCTCAGTATGCCCTAACAACAGGAAATATGTTCAGACAGCCCTGGGGTCCTTCAATGGACCCTGGGCTGTCTGGCCATATGAGTTGTGGGCTTTGATCGAGTCATAGTTATCTTCTGTGACGCGATCAATGTGCAGTCCCCCCTCTTTGAACGCCGCGATCAGCTTTCATCGCGGCGTTCAAAGTGTTAACAGCGGAGAGAAGATGTATTACAGCCGTTGCCCCGCTCTCGATCGCGCGCACAGACGCGCGCAGAGACGGCTGTCACACGGGACGAGTATGCTCGTCCAAATGCACGAAGTGCTCGCCGCTCAGGACGAGCATACTCGTCCTTTGTCGACAACCAGTTAAGGACTAGGCTATTTTACAGCTAGATGACCAGAGCAAATTTCACAATTTTGCTATGCGCTTCTTTAGATGACTAGAACTCTGCAGGTGAATAAAGTTAATCTTTGAATTTTACACTCTTTTGAAAGGACAGATAGGGCTTTGTTTTAGTGACATTTGTCAATATACATAATTTTTGTTTTTTTCTCTAAAGTGGGCAAAATTGGAAAAAATGCAAGAATTTATCAATTGCGTCAGTTTATGCTAGCATTTTTCACACACAGTATAGACCACAGACAAAATTCATCTCCTTTCACATTCTGCCACTTGGGGATACCAAATATGTGTGTCTTATTTATCACATAGAGAAGTAGGAGGGCGGACGATAGAAGAAGCTTATTTCACAAATCGCCTTTTTTCAAAGCTGGTTTTACAAAACTCAACAGATTTTCTATAACACGTCCAAAATATCTGCTCTTGAAGCAGAGATCCCAAAATATTCATCTAGGGGTATAATGGGAATTTATTTTTTGGGGTTTCCTAAAATAAGAAATTGCAGGTTTATGCAAATGGAGCTCTCCAGCAGATGAACTTTAGAAAATATGCAAACATGACATCCACCCCCCACCCATTCCCTCCCTCACCCTTGGAGTAAAATCGAGTAAAAAATAAAAATGTAATGTAGGGCAAATATATTTTCAACTAATTAACTAAAATCTAATAATTCAGAACAGTGTGGTATATTTTAACCCCTTCCAGCTCCTGGATGTACTATTAGGTCATGGTAGCTGTATCGTTGGTGCTCCATGACCTAATAATACGTCACGGGAGTAACGGCCATTTCGGCTGTCCTCCCGACACATACAGGAGCTGTGGCAGCTGATGTCTCGTACAGCAGTTGCTGCAGCTCCTACAGTGGGGACCGGTCGTTGTGTCCCCGCTGATTAACTCCTTAAAAGCCGCATTCAATAGTGATCTTGGCTTTTTAGGGGTTAAGCTACCATCGGCGGCCTGCTACACGATAGCGGCCGGCGATAGTGACTATGGCAACCGGACACCTAACAATGGCGTCCGGCTATGCCATCGACGGAAGCCTAGTGGGTCCTGGCAAAGTCAGGACCCACTATGCTTGCTGTCAGTGAGTAGCTGACAGCTCTAATACACTGCACTACGCATGTAGTGCAGTGTATTAGAATAGCGATCAGGGCCTCCTGCCCTCAAGTTCCCTAGTGGGACAAAGTAAAAAAGTAAAAAAAAAGTAAAAATAAGAAAATAAATAAGAAAAATAAGAAAATAAAAGTTTTAAAAGTAATAAAAGTAAAAATCCCCCCTTTTCCATTATCAGTACTTTATTATTAATAAAAATAGATAAATAAAAAAAAATAAACTATACATAATTGGTATCGCTGCTTCCGAAACGGCCTGAACTACAAAATTATTTTGTTATTTATCTTGCGCGGTGAACGCCGTAAAAGAAAATAATAATAAACCGTACCAGAATCACAATTGTTTGGTCACTTCACCTCCCAAAAAATGGAACAAAAAGAGATCAAAAAGTCGCATGTACCTAAAAATGGTAATGATTGAAACTACAGTTCGTTACGCAAAAAATAAGTCCTCGCACGGCTTTATTGATTGAAAAATAAAAACGTTCTGTCTCTTAGAATATGGTAACACAAAAAGTGAATGATTTTTTACAAAACGTATTGTATTGTGCAAACGCCATAAGACATAAAAAAAAAATAAACATCTGGTATCGCCGTAATCGTATCGCCCCGCAGAATAAAGTGAATGTGTCATTTATAGCGCACGGTGAACGCTGTCAATAAAAAGGAATAAAAAACAATAGTAGAATTGCGGTTTTTTTGTCACCACGCCACTTAAAAATGGAATAGAAACTGATCAAAAAGTCGCATGCACCCCATGAAAACTACAATGAATTCCTCAAGGGGTCTAGTTTCCAAAATAGGGTCACTTTTGGGGGGGGTTTCCACTGTTTTGGCACCAAAAGACCTCTTCAAACCGGACATGGTGCCCAATAAAAAGGAGCCCTCAAAATCCTCTAAGTGCTCCTTTGTTTCGGAGGCCGGTGCTTCAGTCCATTACCGCACTAGGGCCACATGTGGGATATTTCCCAAAACTGCACAATCTGGGCAATAAGTATTGAGTTGCGTTTCTCTGGTAAAACCTTCTGTTTTACAGGAAAAAAATGGTATAAAGAGGATTTTCTGACAAAAAAAAAAATGTACATTTCACCTCTACTTTGCTCTAAATTCCTGTGAAACACCTAAAGGGTTAATAAACTTTCTAAATGCTGTTGTGAATACTTTCAGGGGTCCAGTTTCTAAAATGGGGTGTTTGATGGGGGTGTCTAATATATGGGCCCCTCAAAGCAACTTCAGAACTGAAGTGGAACCTAAAATAAATAAATTAGGCAATACTTCGCTTCTTACATTATACTGATAATGAGCAGTGCCCACCCCGAGATGACCCCAGTTTTGACCGTTTGTATAAATGGAGACCCCTATTAGACCGTTTCAGTGCCCGGTTTTCCCAAGCATACACCCCAAGAAGTGTATTTCTATTGATGAGTCCTTGGTAGATTTTAAAAGGAGGGTTCAATTCCGCCAGTACCTGCCGGGTAAGAGGGCAAGGTATGGTGTGAAGATGTATAAGCTGTGCGAGAGTGCATCAGTTTATACCTACAAATTTAGGATGTATGAAGGGAAGGACACCAGTATTCAGCCCCCAGAATGCCCCCCCTTACTGGGAGTTAATGCAAAAATTGTGTGGGATTTGGTGCACCCACTGCTGGACCAGGGTTACCACCTCTACCTGGATCATTTTTATACCAGCGTCCCACTCTTCAAGTGCCTCACTTCCAGAAGTCCTGCGGCATGCGGCACTGCTAGAAGAAATCTGAGAGGCCTCCCTAAGACTCTGCAGGGCAAACACTCAGAAGGGGTGAGAGCAGGGCACAATCTAGCAGACAACATATTGTGTATCGAGTATAAGGACAAGCGAGATGTCACACCAGTACCCATGTACCTGTAAGAGGTACCAGTACAGAGACCCCCAAACCAGACTGCATCCTGGACTACAATAGGTACATTGGAGGGGTGGACTTGTCAGATCAAGTCCTGAAGCCCTACAGCGCCATGCGGTGTGGTATAAGAAGCTGGCTGTGCACATCATACAGATGGCATTGTACAATGTGTACGTGCTACATCGATGTGCAGGCCAGAGGGGAACTTTTCTGGAATTTCAAGAGGTGGTTATCAAGAACCTAATCTTTAGGGACCAAGAAGGGGGACACCCAGTACTTCTGGAACCGAGACCACATGCGTCATACCAGGGCAACACTTTCCAGAAGAAATTCCCCAAACTGGCAAGAAGGGGAAAAAGTCAAAATAGGTGCAAAGTCTGCTATAAGAGGGGGATAAGGAAGGACACAATATATCAATGTGACACGTGTCATGAAAAACCAGGGATCTGTATGAAAGAGTGTTTTAAAATTTATCATAGATCCCTTCGATTTTTCATCTGCCCTGACGCGCTCCGCACAGCTTATCCCCCTCATCTTTCCCTTCTGAGCCCTGCCGTGTGCTCAGGCAGCAGATAACAGCCACATGTAGAGTATTGCCGTACTCGGGAGAACCCACATTACAGTTTATGGAGTGTATGTCTTACGTGGCGCATGCTGGGCAATATATATTGGACACTGAAATGGCATATATGTATAGAAATTTGCAAATCTCACTCTGCACCATCTGCTGCGCATTACCTTTTACACAGTACCTGTGGGATCAAAATGCTCACTACACCTCTAGATGAATGCTTTAAGGGGTGTCGATTTTAAAATGGGGTCACTTCTTGGGGGTTTCAACTGTACTGGTACCTCAGGGGCTTCTGCATTCACGACTTAGCACCAGAAAAGCTCCAGTAGGCCAAATGGTGGTCCTTCCCTTCTAAGCCCTGCCGTGTGCCCAGGCAGCAGATAACAGCGATATGTAGGGTAGTGCTATACCCAGGAGAACCCACATTACAATTTATAGGGTGTATATCTCCGGTGGCGCATGCTGGGCACAATATATTGGACATGAAATGGCATACATATATAGAAAATTGCACATCTCACACTGCACCATCTGCTGCACATTACCTTTTAGACAATACCTGTGGGATCAAAATGCTTAATACACCCCTAGATGAATGCCTTAAGGGGTGTAGTTTCCAAAATGGGGGTCACTTCTGGTGGGTTTCCATTGCTTTGATACCTCTGGGGCTCTGCAAATGCGACATGGCACCCAAAAACCAATCCAGCAAAATCTGGACTCCTAAGAACACATAGCGCTCCTTTCCTTCTGAGCCCACCCATGGGCCCAAACGGCAGTTTATCACCACAAATGGGGTATTGCCGCACTCAGGACAAATTGGGCAACAAAATAGGGTATTTTATTTCTTGTGAAAATAAGACATTTTGATCAAATATGACATCTTATTGGAAAAAAAATCATTTTTTAAATTTCACATTACAATTCAAATACGTGCTGTGAAAAAAACTGTGTGGTCAAAATGGTAACAACAACCATAAATGAATTCCTTGAGGGGTGTAGTTTCCAAAATGAGGTCATTTTTGGGTTTTTCTACTGTTTTGGTACCAACACCTCTTCACACCTGGCATGCTGCCTAAAATATATTCTAATATAAAAGAGGCCCCAAAATGCACTAGGTGCTTCTTTGCTTCTAGGGCTTGTGTTTTAGTCCACGAGCGCACTAGAGCCACATGTTGGACATTTCTAAAAACTGCAGAATCTGGACAATACATATTTAGTACTGTTTCTCTGGTAAAACCTTCTGTGTTACAGAAAAAAAATGGAATAAAATTGAAATTCAGCAAGAAAAATGAAATTTGCAAATTTCACCTCCACTTTGCTTTAATTCCTGTGAAATTCCTAAAGGGTTAAAAAAAACTTTCTAAATGGTGTTTTGAATACTTTGAGGGGTCTCGTTTTTAAAATGGGGTGTTTTATGGGGGTTTCTAATACATAGGCCCCTCAAAGCCACTTCAGAACTGAACAGGTACCTTAAAAAAAAAGCTTTTGACATTTTCTTAAAAATATGAGAAATTGCTGTTCTAAGCCTTGTAACGTCCAAGAAAAAGAAAATAATGTTCAAAAAACGATGCCAATCTAAAGTAGACATATGGGAAATGTGAACTAGTAACTAGTAATTTTGGGTGGTATAACCATCTGTTTTACAAGCAGATGCATTTAAATTCAGAAAAATTCAATTTTTTCAAAATTTGCTCTAAGTTTTGCAGTTTTTCACAAATAAAGACTGAATATATCGAACAGACTTTACCACTAACATAAAGCCCAATGTCTCACAAGAAAACTATCTCGGAATTGCTTGGATAAGTTTAAGCATTCCGAATTTATTACCAGATAAAGTGAAATATGTCAGATTTAAAAAATGGGCTCTGAGCCTTAAAGCCAAAACAAGGCTACGTCCTTAAGGGGTTAAAACATGGCTCAATGCACAGGCCTGGTTGTGAGGGACATGATGGACAGAAATATCGTGAATCTTTGCGGTGCCCGTCTTTTCTGCAGACACGGCACTTTTTCTTCGGGTTGTTTCTAGTTGGTGTTGGGGGAATGTGAGTGATGAAAGGTCTTTCAGTCAGTCGCGTGACATCCTCAGACTGGGGGCATTCTCTGGTGTCCTGAACGTAAAAAATGAGGCCTTCAATAATTTTCTCCTGGAAATCCAGATGTGTCTCTGCCTCTGTTTTTTTTGTAGAGCACAAATGAGTTATGGATTGCCACCTGTAACAGATAAATGGCCACTTTTATGTACCAGGTTTTTGTTTTGCGTTTTACTAAATAGGGCAGTAAAACCTGGTCGCTTAAATCCACCCCCCCCATGTACTTGTTATATTCGGACACGCTCACTGGTTTGTGCTTGTCCGATATTGCCCCCCTTTCCCTCACTGCTACTGTTCCTGCGGTATGAATCGTGCTTAGCACATACACATCTTTGCGATCCCTGTACTTGACCGCCAGATGCATAAGCACAGGAGTCCCGATTTACCATGCGCTTCCCCACTAATTGCTGCGGAAAACCAATTCGGTTTTTGCGCATGGTACCACATGCCCCAGTCCTTGCAGCATGCAAATGCCTAAACAGGGGCACACTGGAATAAAAATTATCGCAATATAGGTGGTACCCCTTGTGAAGCAGAGGCTGCATTATCTCCCACACGATCTTACTGCTGGTGGAAAGATCAGGGGAGCATCCAGGAACATTTATTGAGCGGTCCCGCCCTTCATAAATCCTGAAGGCGGTGGTATATCCTGACCCGCTTTCACACAATTTATAGAGCTTAACGCCATATCTTGCCCTTTTGGAAGGTAGAAATTGGCAAAAACTAAGTCTTCCATGAAAGTTGAGAAGGGATTTGTCCACGCTTACATTCTGCTCAGGGGTGTAAAGTTGCAGAAATAAATTATTGAGGGAATTTATTAGCAGTCTAATTTTGAACAACCGATCACGGTTTGCATCGGTACTTGTAGGGGCCTGTGCGTTGTCACTGAAGTGGAGGAACCTCAGTCTTACACTGGGGTGGCTTGGGCGGGTCTTGTTGAGGGCTTTTTGACAATACCCATATTTAGGGTGAGCCACAAATAAAAATTTAATTCCTGCAAATTGGTGGGCGTCCAATCTCTGGCATGGGTGCATGAAGGTTTCTGCCTTATATACTGAGCGGCATATAAATTAGTTTCCTGGACAATGATATTTAGGAGGTCGTCAGTAATAAATAAATGGAAGTAATCAATTTGGATAAAATTTGTATTGTCCACAGTTATGCCAGGAGTGGCAGTAAATCCGTGGATTCTAGGCCAAAAAAGATGGGGCAGGTGCCCATACAAGAGCCTGAACTGGAGGGACCAGGCTGTCCCGTGCTACAGCGCTACTAGGTCCTGCGCTTCCATATTCCGCTGTTTCTACTGTGTCAGGGACAACGTCCCCTGAAGATGAACCTGAAGTGACGCTATCATCGTCACTACCTAAAACAGGTTCCATCTCTGACGCCATCTCTGATGAGGTCTCAGACTCAGACCACAGCACGGCGTATGCCTCCTCAGCGCTAAATAACTTCCTCGCCATAATGTCACTAACACTAACACTAACTAAACAAACAATTATTACAATTTATTTTTTATTTTTTTTATAAACAAACACAAACTAACTGGTGTATATATATATATCTACACTACCACTAACAAAAAAATAAACCGCTATCGCTTTATATATTATATATATATGTGGATAAATATATAATTATATATTCCCTACCTGCCTATTCTAATATAAGAAAAGATGGAAAGGTAGATAGATGGATAGATTGTATAGATAGATAGAAATCTATCTATACAGAGAATGTATTGATGTGTAACACTGTATTTTTTTTCACAGTATTTTTCTGGCAGCAATTCTCTCGAGTCTCTTCTTCTCCTCACACTGAAACAATGTTTGAGGAGAAGAAAAGAGGCAGGAGATTTGTTGCCAGAAATGTCAAAATAAAATAAATGTGATCGCTTTTCACAGCGACCACATGTTCAGGGACCATCAGATTGGTCTCTGATATCTGCCCAGTGCCCAGAGCTGTTAGTACAGCGTGGACACAGGGCTGTGTGCACGCGCTCGTGCATGCACACTCTCTGAAGGGCCGCCGTAATTAGTCTATACGGCGGACTTCAGAGACCCTGACCGCTGACAGGGAACCTGTTAATGAAGCCGCGTGACAGCCGTTAAAAAAACGTCCGTCATCCGGCCGATTATACCTGTCAGGTGAATAAGGCCCAAAGCTATATCTGCAGGAAACAATGTGTTGCCAGATGGTGCTATAAAATGTTACGTTTGCCATCAGGTGGCCAAAATAGAAATAGTAACATTTTACTTTTCCCCTAGTTTTGTGTTGTGACATTTTTCAATAAACCATTGTAATAAAATATTAATGAGATTTCCACAGAGTTTGGATTTGTTTTTTAAGTTTTGCTACTCATATTTCATATCATGTACCAATGTTTTTATTACTAGGTGGCACTGTAGAGTTTTTCGGATACATACTTAAATAAAAGCTTCTTGTTGCCCATTTTGAACTCATACGTGAGTTTCTCCTAAATAGTACTCTATGGGGCTAAAGTCATGTTGCGGTTTTCATACATAAATTTATAATATCCTTATTAGGTAGATTTAAAATGCTTTAGTCTTGTTGTCCGTTGCATGTTTGTACTATACACACACCAAAACCATCCGAATCGACTTGGTCAACGAATCAATGTCAGAAGCTTACATAGTCACACATGTAGCAGAGCTTAGTCATGATGGAAAAAAACAAATTACTCATGGTAATATCACAGCAATTGTGCTAATTACAAACACAGCTGTCCTACATTGACGGAAACTCTGTGCTGCCACATCTCCCATTCGGATTATTGAAAATCCCAAGTGCATAGGTTCCCTGGAGGCAGCCCATGCAACTACTATGGGGCCCTTGGAGAGAGGGGGCCCGGTCCTGGTTGGTCCCACTACTCTTGCTATTAGGTGACAAGAACCTATGCAGAACTCCACTCTCCCGAGGAAATGTATTGTCAGCAAACAAGGGGTTGGTGGGAGATATGGCCCAAGGGTCATGGGCAGAAGGTGGAGGGTACAACAAACACCAAGCCCTTCTGTCCTGGGATGAAAAATTTGACATCAGAATTGGGGGCCCATTTTGATCTTTGCTATGGAGCTCTTGCTCTACTGTGTACAACACTGGTAACTAAGGGGCATTGTATTACCAAAATTGGCACCCCTTTAATCGTACTTGTGTACAGCACAGCTTTTCACTTACTCACGCTTGATTCCATTTTACAATTACTTTATAATGACTTTTTATTACATCTTTACTTAAAGGGGTAGTCTCATAGTCTCCTCTTCTTTTCTTATTGTAATCTCTAACTTGCATATGAAGGACTTCTCAACTACCCTGCACTATAAGGAAATCTCCCATATACAGGGTGATCCAAAAAGGATGGTGCAAAATGATAGCCTCAGTACTCATAACCGAGAGAACATAACACAAATGTATTCACATGAAAAGACACACTATCTATCCAAGATTTATCTATACACTACAAAGGTCCAAAGTGATTTCCACTGGTGACAAGACAGATGTCTAGGCGGTAGTCCAGTTCTGTCCAGACGCTTACCAGCATTATCCTCGGATATGGACTCCACTGTTTCAGTGATGCGTTGTCTCAGGTCGTTCAGATCCTGTGAATGGGGGGGGGGGTTCAGATACACTGAGTCCTTGATGTAGCCCCACAGAAAGAAGGTGCAGGGGGTTAAATCTGGCGATTGTGGAGGCCAGCGCAACATTGGTGAACCGTTGTTTCCGGCAATCCAACGTTCCGGTAGAGTTTTTTTCTTATTCTACAAGCACTATAACTACTGATAATCCCCAATATTTTATAATGCAGCACAATTCCCTACTTTTTTACTCTAGTCAACACCGTCATTATTATCATTATCATCTTTATTCAAATTCATTTTATTTATAGTGTGAAATATCTGATGTTTATAACTAGAATTTCTTGCTGTATGAAACTTAACAGGAAATGTTCTGTAGGAAATATAATTAGAAGAAAAAAAATTCAGTGGCCTTATAAATATGTGTCACTGACTTCTCACATTAGAAATATAATGAGACTTTTATTATACAATATATTACAGCTAGGTATCCTTTGTGCTTTCATCGCTGTGAAATGCAATTAACCTTTTAACGTTGACAAAGCCATCAGATATCGGTTGTATGTCATTTGCAGATGCTGATTTACAAATGAAAAACAACAATTTTACTAAATTACCTGCATCTCTGAAGAATTTTTTTTTCATTTATTATATCATATATTAATTTTCTTATTATATGTTTTACATGGATATTATGAATAATCTATTATAATTAATTTGTTTTTATTATACATTAATTTATTATGTGTTTTTTTTTCTTATTTTATAGTATTTTGTGAATTTTGTGAAAATGGATGAAAACATTTACTACCCCATTTAAGCCTCTATAATATTTAACCCCTTAACGACATGTCACGTACATTTACATTTACGTTAAGGTGAAGTATGGAGGGGGCTCACGAGCTAAGCTCTCTCCATACTTAGGAGTTAACGGCTGTGTCATTCAGCCAAAACCTCACTGCAATAGGTGGAATCAAAGATCACTTTAAATCCGCCCATCTAAACCCCAAAAATGCCACGGTCAGTCACAACCGTGGCATTAAAATCGTTAGAATCAGGGGACAGCCCCCTCCGACGTGCCATAGCAACCGCCGATCACACCATCATGGCAGCCTGGGGTCCTAGAGAAGACCCCCAGGTCTGCCATCTTAGCACTCTTGAAAGGGCTTCATAGGAGACTGTCAATATCACCATATACTGCAATACATTAGTATTGCAGTATATCATACAAGCAATCCAACGATCACTGGTTCAAGTCCCCCAGGGGGACTAATAAAAACAAAGTTAAATAATGTTGTTTTTTTTAATGTACCAAAAAATATATATTAAATGTTCAAAAAAACTCCCTTTTTCCATTTTTTCACTAATGCAATGTTAAAAAAATAAAAGTTCACATAACTGGTATTGCCGTGTCCGTAATAGTCTGAACTATTACAATATAGCATTATTTAACCTGCTCAAAGAACACCGTAAAAGGTTTTACGTCCCCTTAGCTCAAAAAGTGATAAAAAAGATGTGTGTACCCTAAAATGGTATCAATAAAAACTACAGCTTGTCCTGAAAAAAAAACTAAGCCCTCACATTGCTCAACCAATGGGAAAATAATTGAAAGAAATAATTGCAACCAAATATTTTCTGTAATTTTATATTTGTCTTTCATGTTACTGTTAATCAATTTCAGACTGCTCTTCTTTGCAGAGCTATTTTATTTCAGATACATTGGTATAGTTTGGTATATGAATTGTTTGTCTTAGGTCCTGCCACAACAGATACAAGTTGGGATTTGACTAGGCTAAAGCAAAACATTAAAGGGGTTGTCCATAGTTAGAAAATAATGGCTGTTTCCTTGCAAAAACAGTGCAAAACCTGTCCACAACGCCATTCACTTCAGAGGAGCTAAGCTGCAATAACACACACAACCAATTGACAGGTGTGGTGATGTTTCTGGACTAAAGCAGCCATGTTTTCTAATCATGGGCGGTCCCTTTAAAACTCTAACTACTGACTTATTTGGATTTTTTATTTTAGACATTTCTTTTGCTTTATAACATGAGTGGATATTCTCTGTAAGACCTTTCTGCTACTACACAAAAGTCATGGTTCCTTTAATATTGACAGATCCTGAGTGAACAATTTGTCCTTTCACCATCACCTTGCGTCCGCCATCATCTTTGGTGTTTACTATGTTATTCTTCCTTTGTAATGTTGTGTTGGCTTTTTGGGACCTGAGTTGTCCAGAGAGTTTCAGGTTTGACTTATCTGTCCTTAGAACATTATTTCAAACAACTTGAGGACCATCCAGCTGTGTCTAACAAATGTGAGTTGAGCTTTGGTGTTACTCTTGGATAGCAGTGGTTTCGGTCTCCCCCCCCCCCCATGACCATGTTTGTCATGAACACTGCTCTTAGCTGAATCTAGAGATGCATGCAGCTCCACCGGGGGAATGTAACAACATTTCTAAGCCTTTTCTGGCATAGAAATTGTCCAAAAGTCTGAAAAAAATGTGTCTTTTGGGCTGTTTTCAACGTTCTCACTACTTTTTAAAAGTGGGTGGAGCAAAGCGGAAGGGGGCATGGCAACAGACGGCTATAATAATACTAATTACTATTAAAATATAGCGGAAATTTACGCCAGTTCCTGACTGTCACAGACAGTGGAAAACGTGACAAATTTATTAAAAGGCGCGTGCCTCTTGAAAAATTTGTCACACCTTACTCCAGCTTGATTACTTCCCCTATTTCTTCTGTATATCTCTTGGTATTTTTGTGAATTCCCAGATGAGTTCTTGGTGTACCCTTATTGAATTAATTTTAGTAAGTTGGTCAATACTTCTCTATTTACACATAGAGGCCCACATTTTTTACACAATTTACATACGTTTTGGCATAAACCGTGTGAAAAACTCACAGCTTTCAGGAAAAACTTCCGACTTCTCTCATCACTCAAGAAATTTGGAAAGGGATAAAAAGAGCGGATGTGGTCTCCAAGGATATTTGTTTTAGGCCACATTTATGAAGAAATAGAGGTTTGAATGTTTGGTACAAATTTACGCTTGATTTAATTTCCTCACTGTTAAAATGCACCAAATGTATTATAAGGTGTATGTCATTGTTTCTAGGGCAATGTATGTAGAAAAAAATATATTTTCTTCTGTTTTTGGAGTTTCCTTTGACTCGAGGCATAGTGTATCTCTAGAAAGTTGTGGTGACTTCTTTGTTCTCATATAAATATGCTGAGGTTTGGATGCAATAATCTGGCTGAAATCTGCGTTGTAAGATTTGTCGCAGATTCCGTCATATATATATGTGATGGGAAGAATATTGCTTCATGCAGCGCTATTCTTCCTGTCAAAATGACGGACACCATGATGAAACGCGACATACCCCATTATAAGCAGTGGGTTCTTTCATACGCCATTGGTGTCCGTCAATCAACGTATCCGGCACTCCACCAATTTAGTTTTTCCGCTCTAATGATGTAGCAGAACAACGGAATTGACACTGAACTGAAACTGACTGCAAATTAAATTTTCGCAAATGGCTGATTAAGTAACTAAGGGGGCAGTTTGTTTTTTATATGGGTAATATGTATGATGGATAACTTTGTTCCTTAAATAAATACAGAAAAAATTAAATTTAGGTTCCTTTGGCAAATACTTTAATGGTCCATTGTGCTTTACGTTGCTGTCGCCAAGGGGCTGAGCGCGCTCCATACTCGACGGGTCACGGCTGTGTTATACAGCCGACACCTCACTCCAGGGAAAACCAATTATGAGATTAATCTGATTAAGAAATGAAGCTATAGTGTCATATTTCATGTTCACATTTTATTTTTATTTCTTTTTTTTAGAGACTCTCTGTTCTTCCAAATACATGTTATATATTGTTCTATGATCTGGTGCCTATCAGTAGGGCTGCTGTCAGTACCCAGCAAGAACAGATAAATGCCAGGGCCCACCGCTGCCAGCCCCGCTGGTGATACTGTTTTTACATCCGGCACAGTGTCTCCTAGTCAAGACACTGAGGGAGGGGGCCCGAGCTATAATTGCTTTCTCCTGTCAGAAATGTAGTGTTAACTAATTAACTCCTTCTCTGCTGGAGAGAAATGTCAGAAAAGATTTATGAAGAACAAAAAAATATGGCAGAATTGCTCTTTTTTCTGCATTTCCACCATAATAAATGTTTTATTACCATAATTAAAATGCTAATTTGTGTGTATTCCAAATGTCCCCTAAAAACTACAGCTAATCCTACCAAAAATAACACTCTATACTGATACATTGATGTAAAAATACAATTGTGTCACGATGGGTGCTTCCCGCCGTAGCGGGATAGCAGCTGGCCAACAGGATATTAACTCAAAGTCTATAGTTCGGATAAGGGTACCTGTGGCAATACAGACAGTAGCGATGGCAGGCTCGGATGGGACCTTGGCAGCAGGCGGACACCAGGCGCGGTGTAACATGGAAGGTGTAGTATACAGCACAACACGACTCCAACTCTCTATGGCACAGGAACAAGGTAGCACGGGATACAGGATACAGATAGCAGAAACGGGAACACTGGGAACTGGAAAACACTAAGGGACCATTTGCAAAGACTAACACGGGTAACACAACAACACTCAGGCAATGAAAGAAGGGGCAGGGCTCTTCTTATAGTCCAGGGTGATCATGGGAGCAATCAGTCAATCTAAAACATGTGTGTGCTCTGGCCCATTAAGGCTGGGAATGAGCTCGAGCGCGCACCCTAGTGGTCACTGCAGGACAGGACGGCCACATGTGCTGGCATCTCTGGGGAGGAAGACGTCTGCAGGATGATAGGACTCTGCAGGCTGCGACCACGGACATTACAACATGTTATGTTATGACTATATGAATGTGGTAAAGCAAAAACAACAAAATTCTTCTGGCCACATGAAAGAATTCAGCACCTTATTTATTATCCAGCAGTGAAGGTGTACAGTATACTGTGTGGATAAAAAGAATAAAGGTGGCCCACGATGACTCTATGGCTCAAGGGCCCTCTGAAATCTGGAGCTAGCCCTGCCCATCAGGTCCCATTACTTCCAGATTAGAGGAATTTTATTACAATAATAATTATAATAAATCTTTGACTTTTTAAAGCAGCACAACAACAATTTTAAATCCTTATTATATTTTTCTTCCTTAGTTTCCAGTTCGATTTATCTAGATTTTTCTTTAGTAACTGGGTTGCATTATAAACTAATTATTTTTACGTTCTAAACAAATGTGTTTCAAATCTTCTAAAATATGAAATGGTTCAGGTTAGTGAGTATGAAGTAGAATTTCTCTTTTAGAAAATATAAAGCAAAAAAAGGATGTAGAACAATTTTAACATGAGCAATAAATCCTTTGATATCAGTAAAAACACGATGTATTCAAAATTTATTGTTGGAGGTTATGTCTGTCTGCAGACTATAAATATTCAACATACAAGGATGTATTTCATTCTTATATAATTGAGCTATAATAGCAGGGAGGGAGCCATAAATACTACATAAAATATCAAATCCAACTATTTACCACCAACCAATACAAATATAACAGAGTAATTCAAGCAAAATAAATAAATAAATTAAAAAATACAAAAAAATAAGGAATTACTGTGGTTCTTGTAGACATTTTTTTTTTCCATTTGATCTACTATTTTGCTGATTTGTTTGCACAATTTTTTTTTATTTTATTATTTTACTATATGGCCATCACTGACTCACATGTCATTGGTGTCACAATACAGAGACATCATGGTGTCTAATGGTAATTCTCGGTATGGCAGCAGTTCATGACAAAGATGTCACATCTACAAACGTATTAGGGCACGTTCAGATGTGGCAGAGTTTTTCCCGCTGTAAATGTTGATGCAGATTTGGGGCAATTACGCAACGAATCTGCACCAACATTTGCATATTTGACAGGTAATTCAGACGTTGCAGAAAAGACAGCGGACTTGTCACACATTTCAGTTTATGCATTGCAAAGGCTGAAATACATAGTGAAATTCCGCTTCTTCTCCGCAACAGACAGTGCATGCTGCAGAGGGAAAATTCTGCACTGCAGCCTATGGTCCGCAACTGAGTTTTCCGCAACGTCTGAATTAACTTTCCTAAAAATGTATTGAAACAAATGTAAAAAACGGCCGTTGGAGAATTCCACTGCGGACTGTCTGTAGCGGAATTCCGCAGCAATTCCGCCACGTCTGAACCTACCCTTAATATACTATTTTTTGGCAAGTGGGAGATGGATTATGTGCTCCCTCATTGTTAACACCCTGTCTATAATATTATATTTGAACTATTGACTTATGCAGAGTACCCCTTTGATTCTGAAGGTTGGCGCTATATAAATAAAGATTATTATTAAGGTGTTCAGTCCTTATCTTTAGCATCAATTATTTGTTACTGGGAAAAAAAGTCTTTTTAATCCACCACTTCTTTCTCTTCAGTAAATCTTGGTACTCACTTGCAACAAAAAGAATCTGGTGCCAGCGTCACAGTAATTTAGTAGACAACAAGCGCAAACCCGAGCTGGAAGGAAGAATCAAAGCTTTGCAAGTTTCATCTGGCAGCGGATACACGTCAATCCGGAATGTCAATAATCTTAATTGGAGATCAAGAAAAGAAGAAAGACCCACGCCTAATAGAGTAGTGCGTTCAAAGAATATTATCTAAGCAAATGCACTTACAGGATCCACATGGAAAATAAGCTTCTCAAAATGGCAGGTATCCCGGTTTCCTCAGCGCCCCTTGTCTTAATGGATCTGGTCCTCGGATTGCGAGATAAAATTATCCACTTCTCTATTTAATTTTTAATCTTGTTTTATTGTGATTTCCATAACATAAAATAACACAAAAAAACAAGCCTGTCATTTTGCAATATCACATTGCTTTCTCAGGAGTCCCCGAGTAGTATGAGTCTCCTGAGAAAGCAGTGTTATATTGGGAAATGTCAAGCTCTCTTTTTAGTCCTCAAAACAAGAGGTGATGGAAAACCCAGAATATGTGCTACTTTGATAAGTTGTGCATTCCTTTTCATACTATTGTTAGAACGCAAAGTACCATAATATCTGGCGTCTTTCTTCTTTACTTGCTGTCTAAGTTAGCTAATACCCTGGCCTTTGGTGGATCTTCGGCAGGTCAATTGCATCTCCTGAAGATCATGAAGTCCCCAAGACATATAGGAGCATTGACATATACAAGCCTCATGGAAGTCCATATATCTACTCTACAATGTTCTTTAGACACAACACTGATGTGCTGATGCTAGAACACGCATGCTTGAGCATTGATGGTAGCTTGTGCATCACAGACATCACAAGATCTTTAAGAGGTATCAGGGAGCAAATAAGTACATATACGTGTGTATGAGTGTGTAAGTAAATATAAATATATGGTTCCGAATATTCGATAATGCAACAGTCCCAAGTATTGCCAGTCCCAAGTTTTCTCGATTATTCGATAATTGGAATTTTACCTTAGCCTATATCTAATCTATTATGGACTGAGTAAATTGAGACATGCAGTAGTTAGGATACTTGCATCCTGACCTGTTTCCCTGCGGTTTCATCCATGAAAGAAGAATGAACACATTCCATATGACAACAGAAGACAGAAGAATTATTTTTAGCAATTTTGAAATCTTTTTTATGCCACTTTTAATCCGGTTTCTTATTATCGCTCCACATTATTGCTCATCTTTCTCCTCATGGAACACATCTCTCTAGAGAAAAAATGCAGTGTTTTGACACCTTGCGTTGCTGCCATCTCCATTTGTGTTGACATTTCCATCAATATACCAATGCATCTACACCACGGAGGCATCTTCTTAGACATTGTCATCCTGTCTTGATGCAATAATTAAGATCTCTCACCTTTACCTTCAAAATGTATTCACATAACTCCCATAGTGCAGACATTTTTATCAAAGTACTCAGGATTACTATATCACCGTATGAATAACGATTTCCATAGTCATAATAACATCCAAAGTACAGAGAATCTTATCAATACAAGTATTAATGTTAAATCGGTAAGATGATTTTTTTTTCCACCAATATTGGGTTAGTGACACTGTTGGACTGTGGTTCTTCAGGCCCACCTGAGGGAATGATTCTTAGGGTCCATCGAAACAGAACATGTACATGTCCACTTTTAATTTCATTCTAATCATTGTTGTTATCATTGCACACAGGAGACAGGACATATCATCAATAAGGTTTAATAGGTTATTTATAATTTAACCCACAATAAATAGATCCTAGTGGCAAATTATTGGGTCCAAAGTCAGCTCTGAATATTTTTTTATATATATACACTAACGTTCAAAACTTTAGGGTCACTTAGAAATTTCCTCATTTTTGCAAGAAAAGCACAGTTTTTTTCAATAAAGATAACATTAAATTAATCAGAAATACACTCTATACATTGTTAATGTGCTAAATGACTATTCTAGCTGCAAACGTCTGGTTTTTAATGCAATATCTACATAGGTGTATAGAGGCCCATTTCCAGCAACCATCACTCCAGTGTTCTAATGGTACATTGTGTTTGCTAACTGTGTTAGAAGGCTAATGAATGATTACAGAACACTTCAAAAACCCTTGTGCAATTATGTTAGCACCGCTGTAAACAGTTTTTCTGTTTAGAGGAGCTATAAAACTGACCTTCCCTTGAGCTAGTTGAGAATCTGGAGCATTACATTTGTGGGTTTGATTAAACTCTCAAAATGTTTAGAAAAAGAGAGCTTTCATGTGAAACTCGACAGTCTATTCTTGTTCTTAGAAATGAAGGCTATTCCATGTGAGAAATTGCCAAGAAACTGAAGGTTTCCTACAACGGTGTGTACAACTCCCTTCAGAGGACAGCACAAACAGGCTCTAACCAGAGTAGAAAGAGAAGTGGTAGGCCCCGCTGCACAACTGAGCAACAAGAGAAGTACATTAGAGTGTCTAGTTTGAGAAATAGACTCCTCACAGGTCCTCAACTGGCAGCTTCATTAAATAGTACCCGAAAAACGCCAGTGTCAACGTCTACAGTGAAGACGCAACTCTGGGATTATGACCTTCAGGGCAGAGTGACAAAGAAAAAGCCATATCTGAGACTGGCTAATAAAAGGAAAAGATTAATATGGGCAAAAGCACACAGACATTGGACAGAGGAAGATTGGAAAAAAGTGTTATGGACAGACGAATCGAAGTTTGAGGTGTTTGGATCACACAGAAGAACATTTGTGAGATGCAGAACAACTGAAAAGATGCTGGAAGAGTGCCTGACACCATCTGTCAAGCATGGTGGAGGTAATGTGATGGTCTGGGTTTGCTTTGGTGGTGGTAAAGTGGGAGATTTGTACAAGGTAAAAGGGATTTTGAATAAGAAAGGCTATGACTCCATTTTGCAACGCCATGTGGACAGCGCTTGATTGGAGCCAATTTCATCCTACAACAGGACAATGACCCAAATCACACCTCCAAATTATGCAAGAACTATTTAGGGAAGAAGCCGGCAGCTGGTATTCTATTTGTAATGGAGTGGCCAGCGCAGTCACCAGATCTCAACCCCATAGAGCTGTTGTGGGAGCAGCTTGACCGTATGGTACGCAAGAAGTGCCCATCAAGCCACTCCAACTTGTGGGAGGGCCTTCTGGAAGCATGGGGTGAAATTTCTCCCGATTACCTCAGCAAATTAACAGCTAGAATGCCAAAGGTCTGCAATGCTGTAATTGCTGCAAATGGAGGATTCTTTGACGAAAGCAAAGTTTTAAGGAGAAAATTATTATTTCAAATAAAAATCACTATTTCTAACCTTGTCAATGTCTTGACTATATTTTCTAGTCATTTTGCAACTCATTTGATAAATATAAGTGTGAGTTTCATGGAAAACACAAAATTGTCTGGGTGACCCCAAACTTTTGAACGGTAGTGTATATACTTTATTACATTTTTTCTTTAAATATATTAGAGGTACTGCAAATTGATTTAATCATATGCAAAAAGAAAGAAAAAGATGATGTGTAAATAAATGCACACAAGCTCTATACCAAATGTATAAAGACTAGATTTGAGTACATAAACATACACCAGACAAAACAAAAATAGATTAAAAACATCTAAAACAAAAACCAAACAACTACATGCAAAAACATGGCAGTGCAAACCCTGATAAGTCTCTTCTTCTAGGACCTAACCTCACAAAAATGCAAAATATCTGGCAAATGCAAAACAATTGAGGGTGCATATGACATCTAATAATATGATTATATATAAAGATAAATGAATAATATCACTAAAAGTCATGCTATTTACTGACACAAACATATTATATTGCTATCTTATCTTTATGCTATCTTACCTCTTAAAACCAGTACCCAACCCCTTACCCCCTTTCCTGTTCCTCGGTCCCATATATTTTTCTCTGTGTTTACCATGAATTTTTAAAAAAAAAGTTCAAATATATTTCCTCTTTCTTTAGCAGGGAATATGTATTTGATTCAAGAAGACCATCTCTTTTGGAAGATTTCCCTACGTTATTATTATTCAATCTTGCTCATATTTAACCCCTTAATGACCGCCGATACGTCTTTTTACGGCGGTCATTAGTGGGCTTTATTCTAGAGCGCCGCCAAACTACGTCGCTGCTGTAGAATAAAGTAAACAGAGCAGGGAGCCGTGAAATCTCCCTGCTCTCAGCTGCCAGAGGCAGCTGAGGGCTGGGGGCGTCCCTGCTCTGCCGGGTGAGGTCGATATTAGTATCGATCTCACCCGTTTAACCCTTCAGATGCGGTGCGCAATAGCGAGCACCGCATCTGAATGGTTTTGGAGAGAGGGAGGGAGCTCCCTCTCATCCCACCGACACCCGGCGATAAAATCGCCGAGTGTCTGTGTCTTCTATGGCGGCCGGGGGTCTAATAAAGACCCCCAGGTCTGCCTGGAGCGAATGCCTGCTAGATCATGCCGCAGGCATGACCTAGCAGATGCCTGTCCGTTTTAAACGGACTGGCAGTAATACACTGCGATACAAAAGTATTGCAGTGTATTACAATAGCGATCGGAGGATAGTGAAGTCCCCTAGTGAGACTAGTAAAAAAGTAAAAAAAGTTTAATAAAGTTAATGAAAAAAAAAAGTGAAAAAAAAAAATGAAAAACCCAGCTTTTCCCCTTACAAAATGCTTTACTATTAAAAAAAACTACAATAAAGCAAAAAAGTTACACATATTTGGTATCGCCGCGTCCGTAACGACCCCGACTATAAAGCTGTTACATTATTTAACCCGCACTGTGAACGCCGTAAAAAATAAAATAAAAAACAATGGAAAAATTGCTGTTTTCTGTTAATCCTGACTTAAAAAAAATGTGATAAAAAGTGATCAAAAAGTCGCATCTACTCTCAAATGGTACCAATAAAAACTGCAAGTCGTCCCGCAAAAAACAAGACCTTATACAGCTATGCCGACGCAAAAATAAAAAAGTTACAGCTCTTCGAATGTGACAATGGAAAAATGTAAAAAATAGCTTGGACATTAAGGCCCAGAATGCAAGCAGGGGGAAGGGGTTAATATAATCAATTTTCTCAAAATTTGAATTAAATGGGAGTACGTTTTTGTATCCAGTGCGTCAAGATAGCTTTCTTCACAGATAACAATATCAAGTGTAAACTCTGATTGTTGAAAATATGTTGATCATTGAATCCAATTTCATTATGATTGGAGTGCAAAATAAACAACCATGTATCCAAGTTATTATTTTTTGTAACCAGTTATTTTATACACCGCTGTGAATATCTAATTCCAAAATAGTTTTTCAAAGGATGTTGCCAAATACAATGGAAGAAAAAGGAATTTACTAAATCCCATTTTTATTTATGTAATCGTATATGTACTTTTCCTATTCAATATTAAATGCATAAACAGATTGGTTCATATTCTTCCAAAATAATTATCACCATTTTTTCTAGAATATTAAGTTCCTGATTTTTTATACACTTTAATTACCTTATCATATATATCATCAGCAACATCCACATCCAGGCACTTTGCCCATATATATCGAAATATGTTTGTTGATTCCGCTACTCATAATATCTCTAAATAAACCAGAAAAAAAGTATAACAGATCTCCCTCTTCTCTGGATCAAATTTGATGTCTCTGAAATTTAAATACCAGCTATGTCCATTAACTTTTTTAAAGTTTGTTACTCACATTACATAGAAAATCTGACAAGGGAATTTCATACTTATTTTAGCTCCGTGATCTCGCGAGATTTGGTTTCACTTGCCGGAATCTCACAAAAAAAGATTCAGAAGTGTCAGGATTCTGAGTACACATGACGTCCAGGCTGGATGGTCATGTGTATTCATTATCAGGACACTGTAGTAATGTTAGGGTTTGTGTACGAGGCTGCACATAGTGATATATCTATATCGCTAGTGCAGTGTAAATGAATGGAGAGGAGTGCATGATGCCGATTCGTCAGCGTCATGCACTCCTCTGTACAACGTCCACTTGGTCGAAAGTAAAAATACGCCCACTTGGGCATTAAGAAAGCTCATTAGCATAAACCAAAATCGCTCCTAACGTTGTGAAAAAAAATTGTTTTTTAAAATAAAAAGCACTGTTGTCACCTACATTACAGCGCCCATCTCCTTATATAGGAGACAGGGCACTTCTAATGTGGTGACAGAGCCTCTTTAAGTTGACCACTCATATAGTACTCATGAAAACAATAAAGAAGACTGAGGGCCAAATAGAACAACCAAGGGCTTATACTGTATAATAAAATCCTAGATCTGTATTAAGAGTATACAAAGATTTGAAGACAGAGGTAGAATGAAGGTAGGTAGAATGAGAATGGGTAGATTGAGAATAGAAAAAAAAAAAAAAGCAAAACATGATACTGTTAAAGACAACTTTTTGAAAGCCACATTTACAATAGAGACACGTGGATATTCTGCATGGTATAAAAAAGATTGGGCATATGGTTACCTACCATACAGTAGGTATCTGGCAGCTATGATTGCTGTGTATATATATATATATATATATATATATATATATATGTATTCTGAAGCTTTGAATGCTATTGAAGCTAGCCTTTAGCTGTAGCACGGCTTACCATGAATTGTCATTTCGAATTGTAGGAGGGAGAAGTACACATACAATGACCTATTTTTTGCTCTTAGGGACGTTTGCTGCAGTTAAACCTAGGAAGATAAAACTACTTTTGTGCGAGTCATTTTAACCAAACTGTATACTTAACATGAAAGGAGATTATGCTAATGAGAACATGGCTCTTTTCAAACTTTCATCTTTTTAGGGTTATCAAATATTCAAGACAAAGTGTTATATGAATTAGGTTAAGACTATCAAATCAGTATTTAATATGGGGAGAAAAAACAAGCCAAACTAGCCTTGCAATATTAACAAGCTTTTCAGACTTAATATCAAAGACAGCTATATTTAAATATGTCTTTGTCTGCTTCTGGACATAAAGATAATTTAGCTATGTATGTCGCAGGAAAATATCATCAGTGTCCCAGAATAACTTTTTAGAAGTTTCCATATCCAGAATGATATGAGAGATACACAAAATTATAACATTTCCTATAATTTTACTGTATATTGCAGAATTAATTATCAATATTAGATATAAAATAACCCACCAGTGCTTCCTTCCACCATTTATTTAAAAAAAAATTCAAACACAATCTTGAACTTTATTGTCTCCTTTAGGCTGGGTTCACACGAGCATGTTACGTCCGTAAGGGACGGAACGTATTTCGGCCGCAAGTCCCGGACCGAACACAGTGCAGGGAGCCGGGCTCCTAGCATCATACTTATGTACGATGCTAGGAGTCCCTGCCTCTCCGTGGAACTACTGTCCCGTACTGAAAACATGATTACAGTACAGGACAGTTGTCCTGCAGCGAGGCAGAGACTCCTAGCATCGTACATAACTATGATGCTAGGAACCCGGCTCCCTGCACTGTGTTCGGTCCGGGACTTGCGGCCGAAATACGTTCCGTCCATTACAGACGTAACATGCTCGTGCTTACAGTCAAACTAGAATTACTAAAGGGCTTTTTAGGCACCTCTGGAACTTCATCTTTAAGAAAACAATTGTTCCATGATATGCTGTATTATAAAGATATTCATGGAGGCCTCAATAAAGCAGCATACGCAGTGCCAGTGGGTCCATAATACAACTTATACCAAGTCATATGGACTTGTCTGCTGCCAAACAGGGTCCATGCGTATGACCATTCACACAAACTCGCCTTGCCATGTGCATGAGCTTTTGGAATGTAATTGGGCCACTGCATAGCAAATACCGCAACTAAGACGTATTTCACTAGGAAATCTAAGAAACTCAATAATAAATATGAATAATTACAATGTGAATGTCCAGCTTCTTTAAAAAATGACAAAAAATAAGTGGTAAAGACAAAAATATATTTAAAACATGTTAAATTCTAACCTTGAAAAGGCAAAAAAATCCTCTTAAAATCCTGAATAAACCTTTTTTTTTTTACAATTTTTTTTTCAATAATATATATTTTTTATATATTCAAAATTGTATTAATTTGAAAATAAACATATATAAAAAACATTGGAGTTAAGAACTTCCAAAAAAAAAAGAGGAAAACAAGGACCCCAAAAAGGAGGTGAGGACCATATCCTATGAAGAGTGGTGAATAATATTTTTTTTATTAAAGTATTCTTTGCCTTTTTATTGGTTGTACTGTAAACAATTACTATTATTATTATTATTATTATTAATAATAATTTATCCATTTTTTATTTTTTGCCTAACCCTTTATATATATATATATATATATATATATATGAACAATTACCTTGGCACTGTTCTTTTTAATCAATGAATCCATTGTAACATCCATAGAACATAAATTTTTGTAAACAGTGATCAGGCCGAGAGAAAGCGAGACATTAATTCATTATAGAATTAACAAGACAGCCTCCTTATGCTTATAGATTAGCATTTACACTCTTGTAGTTTGGGAGATTTTAGCACAGGTCAGCTCTCTCTGTGAATTTCGAATCAATATCCGTGTTTGCTCTTGAGAATTGTAACTATTCATTCCAAGCCGGGGGACAAAAGAGCAAAGGTCCTAAAAAAAATTATATTTCAATGTTTGCAATTTCCATACTTTAATATATTGTATTCCAATCTTTTCTAGATCAGCATTAGCACAATGCAGAGAAAGAAACATTTACATAACAAGAAAAATCCTGAAAACATATTGACTGCCAATCTGAACTACCTGCTACATAACAATAAATTACATGGTATTTAGAAAGGTTAGTCGCTTGGAGTGCGGTATACATTGTATGGTATTTCCTATGGCTGACATATCCTTTCACACAGTGTTTGGAAACGTTGTATTGATGCCATTCAAGCCTTGACTATAGTCATTCCTTAGTGGGTAAACTGCGTAATATACAATGAATGCACATTTGTACAAATTACACAAACCCTCCTGTCCTCGTGTCAACACGCCGCCCTATTTTAATCTGGAGTTAGAACAAAGTCCAATAATAAAGTAAAAGGATTGCAGCCTGTAAAATAGAAAGCAGCCCATCAATTTAAATTGCTTAAAGGGGAGGTAGAACCTATTTTTTTTTTACCAATTAAAAACATAAGTCGAAACCTATTTTTCTCTAATCTGTTTTTATTTTATTCAAAATATTTTTTCTTGTTTTTTTCTTCTATTTCTTTGATTATGGGGGCAGCCACCTGAGCTGCTGACCTGAGCTCTGAGCAGCAGTTCTACAGATTTGTTTTATCGCAGGCACCTGGTCATAAGAAACCTCAGTCAGGAAATGATTTATTGACTTTTATGGGAGAGTATTTCGGGCATGCACAAACATTTACTGTTCAGGGACGGGAGGGGAGAAGGATTAGGTGAGCTGTCTATCATCTATTGTCGATGGTATGGTCCTGATTTATCGGCCTCCAGCTTTATAATAAAGGTGTTATCTTCTATTGCAATCCTTCCTTGTGATGATAATGAGAACTGCTGACCCTAACCCATTTTTTTTTTTTTTAAATAAAAATTTGGATATATTTGTTCTTAAGGGATTGTTTCACCAAGAAACCCCCGTCCACATGCTCTATTAATGACCCCCCTCAATGTGCCACAACGGAAAACCACTCTGTAATGGTAAAGGTCCTAAGATTGTGGAGATTTTAACATTGCCGTGTTTGTGTTGATGTTATACATGGAGTGCAGTGATTTTGTTAATCTTTATTGTACACTTTTCACATCTGTCATTCATGATTATGGAGCGTGAGTGATACAGTATATGGCCAACCTTGTTCTTTACTTTGGTAGAAGTTCTGACAGTTAAACCCCAACCAATCAGACATTTATATCATATCCATTCGATAAAAATCCTTTTTCGATAAAGTATTCAGAATATTGGTGCGTCTATGTAAACCTTCAGTGTGTTTTGTGCAACTTTAGAATTAGTTTTTATTAAAAAATATTTTTACTTTTTGAGATACAGCTGCTCTGTATTATATACTAGTATATAATACAGAGCAGCTCTATTGTGCGCTAAGTCCTGAATCTGTCAGGTCCTCGGGACTGACGGGTTCAGTGTCAGTGGGTCCTGTGTGTCTCTGACACGCAGGATCCACCTGTAATCGATCACATCTAAGTTATTAACTTAGATATGATGAATAACAGGTGGATCCTGCGTACATGCTGACACTAAACCCGTCAGTCCCGCAGAGCTGATGGTTGCAGGATTCGGTATAAGACACAACTGCTCTGTATACAGAAAACAGAGCAGCTATATCTCAAAAAGTTAAAAAATATTTTTTTTATAAAAAACTAGTTACAAAGTTGCACAAAACACACTGATTGACCTTTTTTATTTAAAAAAAATATATTTCAAAGCCTTTAAATTGTGTACATTTATATTTTCATGCCAACCCTTTACACTAACAGAGATGCATTTGAAGGGCAATGCTCTCTGGGAAAAAGTATTCAAAATATCTCTCCGCTAGAAGGAAGAAATCTGCCTCTCTAGTGTCACCTACAGTATTGGTTAATACTCTGTAAGTCAATGTCTGTCCCTTTTATAGAGCTTTAAAACATGACAATGATTAGTAGACAAAACCAGAGGCAACCATCTGTAGATAGCAATGTTTAGCACTGAGTGGTTTCTCCTCATCAGGACAGAGTACTGGTTGACTGAGTGAGATGCCGTTGATGCATCTTAGAAGGTACTGATTCTCCTGGTGGAGATCCAGCTGGTAGGGATTCTAGAGAGACAGTTTTCTTCTCTTTCGATGAGAGCTATTTTGCATACTTTTCTCAGAGAGTATTGCCCTTAAAGGGGTTGTGCCATCAAAATAAATGGCAATATATAAAAATCAATATACATTTTAGAGTAACTTTGTAAAGTATTGTTATTTAAAAAAAAAGGTTTCCTCACAGATATATGGTAATTATCTGCTTGTAATAGCACCCCCTGGTGTTCACATGTATAGGTCTCTGCACGTAATTCTAGTAAAGCTCTGTTAGTCATGCAGCTTCTGCTCTTATCTGGGAAACAGAGAAAAAGAAAGCCCAGCATGGGAAGTAAGAGGTATACAGTCTGCAAGCAGTGAGGGGAAAAAAGCCATTAGATAAGCACTTCACTGCTTGTGCTGAACAATAGTTCTTATCTCTGTCCCTGATAAGGAGGAGATAAGCACAGACAGGTGAGGAGGTTATCTAATGACTCTAACACTTACTGCTTGAAGTGTGTGTACTCTGAGATGTTGAAGTAAGGCATATATCTAGACTTAAAGATATGCCTGTTTCTTTAACTGTATTGTACTGTGCATGCACAACTGACATGCCGACATTCTCTGGAATGGCGTGCACAGACCTATACATTTGAACACAAGGGGGTGCTACTACAAGCAGATGATTACCGTATATCTGCAAGGAAACATTTAAAAAAACAAAACAAAACAATACTTTACAAAGTTACTCTAAAATGTATATTGAGTTTATATGTTGCCATTTCTATTGATGGCACAACCCCTTAAAAACTCCCTACCAGCTGGATCTCCGCAAATGTAAAGGGTTGGCATAAAAAATAAATGTGTAAAAAATGAATTTAGGCACATATTCTCTCAAGGAGAAATAGTAACTTCCAAGAGCATTGTCTCTAATTGAAACAAAGGCAAGAATTTATACAAAAACTTTAATATGCATTATCATTGTCTCTTCCCTTGAAGGACTGCAAGGTATTGAAATGTATAGGTCAATGTAAAGTATTCATCCTATGTATTCGATCAGTGTAGGTTCAGTAAATCATTTTCCGATATCACACATTAAGCACTTGCTTATGGTTTCCATAACCTTTGCAGATCCAAGTCCACACAACATTATTATTATGGTAACAGGCTTCTTATAGGAGTGTACTGAAAAATATCCATCGCAATATGGTCTGAAATGAGTAACTTGCATTTTTATATTCACTTAAATCATTTGCAATTGTGCAGCGAATTGTCACTCTGCAGTATTATGACATGTCAGTAACCTTGGGCAGAACTTACTCGCTGCCAGCAATGTGCTATGATATGAAATTTGAGAATGTTCGACAATTAGGTTCATGTTAATTGGGTCACTGGCATTTCATGTATTGAAGACTTTCCTGGAGGCTCAGCTGTAAAGAAAACTGTTATATCCATTTCAGTTCTAGAGACTTTGAAGCTGATGCAAAACACAGTGATGTGTGTATTGTATATGTTTTATTACCGCAAAATTATAACTAGGTGTGTAGTAAGTTTTCATTGAAAAGTACTAGCGATAGGAGTAGAATAGTCACTAGGATTATAGATGAACTGAATCAGTATATCAGACATAAACTACATGGATAAAAGTATTGGGACACCTACACATTAAACCTACAGGAGCTTTTATCACATCCCATTCTAAATCCATAGGCATTAATGTGGAGTTGGTCCTCACTTTGCAGCTAAAACAGCTTACACTCTTCTGGAAAGGTTTTCTACAAGATTTTAGTGTGTGTCTGTGGGAATTTTCGCCCATTCATCCAGAAGAACATTTGTGAGGTCAAACAATGGGAGGGAGTAGAGGGCCTGGCTCACAATCTTCGTTCTAATTTATCCCAAATGTGTTGGATGGGGTTGATGTCAGGGCTCTGTACAGGCCAGTCAAGTTATTCCACACCAAACTCACCGGACCTGGGGCACAGTCATGCTGGAACAGAAAAGGGCCGATCCCCTTACTGTTCCCACCAATTTGGAAGCTACAATTGTCCAAAATGTCTTGGTATGGTGAAGCATTAAGATTTCCCTTCACTGGACCTAAGGGGCCTAGACCAACACCTGAAAAAAACAAAACATATTATTATCCCTCCTCCACCAAACTGTGCAGTTGGCACAATGCAGTCAGGCAGGAAACGTTCTTCTGGCATTTGCCAAACCCAGACTCGTCCATCAGACTGCCAGATAGAGAAGCGTGATTCATCACTCCACAGAACACATTCCCACTGCTCCAGAGTCCAGTGGCGGTGGCTTTACACCACTCCATCCGACTCTTGGCATTGTGCTTGGTGATGTAAGGCTGGCATGCAGCTGCTCGGCCATGGAAACCCATGCTCCCAGGGCACAATTTATGTGATGATGTTAATGCCAGAGTAGGTTTGGAACTTTACAGTTATTGAGTCAGCAGGGAGTTGGCGACTTTTAAGCACTCGGCGACCCCACTCTGTATGTAACTTTACGCGGTCTACCACTCCATGACCGAGTTGGGGTGGTTCCTAAACGCTTCCACTTTACAATAATACCACTCAAAGTTGATTGTGGAATATCTAGGAGGGAAGGAAATTCACTAACTGACTTTTTGCAATGGTGGCATCCTATTACAGGACCACACTGGAATTCAGTGATCTCTTTAGAATGACCCATTCGTTCACAAATGTTTGTAAAGACAGACTGCATGGTATACACCTGTGGCAATGGGACTGAATAAAGAACCTGAATTCATTGATGAGTTCCAATACTTTTATCTATATAGTGTATGTGCCCCCTAATGATATAGGTCCAAATTAATATACTACATCACATGATTATAGCGTTCACCTAGGTTCTAAATTCAAGGCACATTAGCATTTCAATACAATAGATAAAAGAGACACATTGAGAGACAGGCTATTCAGGTTAATTATGACTACACAATATAAAATATGACAAAGAAAATCAGTGAGGAAGGCATTCATATGTGTCTATGCTGCTTGATACTAAAAGGAATCTAATCATATCTGCTCTGATAAAGGGAAAAAATAGTCATAGGAATGGTAGTTCTCTATTTGCATGAGGGACGGCTACATAGTCTATAATAGTTGGAGGTTTCTTCCTTTTCAAGCCTGCTCCATAATAACCACAGTTGCGGTTGCGAGCTTATCTCCATTATCATGATGAGGAACCGTGCACAACAGAGAGGACATAATATAAATTTTGTACGCTCATAACAATCCAGGAGTTGAATCAAAACTCTGTTCGGCCCAGAGACTAACAGTACCACCATTGCTACCAATCTACTTGGTCCTTTAACAAAAGGCTGTGGTGCTGTAATCTAATGGCTTTAACCTAAACCTAACCCTAGAGGGTTAGGTTTGTGTGCATAAGGCCATGCAGTATGTTGTGTTTTTGCATACAATTTTTGTTTTGAGTTTTTGTCGGCAGGGGGTCTAACACAGGTGGGTTTTGTAGATGTGGCTTTTCAACCACATCAGACATGCCGGAGTTTACAATGCCTTGCGAAAGTATGCACCACCCTTTTTTCTGTTTTGCTGCATGGCAACCCTGAATTAAACTATTTTTTGGGGGGATTGTGCCATTTTATTTACACAACATGTCTACCACTTTGAAGGTGCAAAATATTTTTTACTGTGACGCAGACAATAATTAAGACAAAAAAACAAAGAACTTTAATGTGCATAAATATTCACCTCCTGGAAATTAATAGATTTGCTGCAATTACAGATACTAGCCTCTTGGGGTATGTCTCTATTAGCTTGGCATATCTAGACACTGGGATTTTTGCCCATTCTTCCAGGCAAAACTGCTCCAACTCCTTCAAGTGAGATGGGTTGTGTTGGCTTACAGCGTCTTCACTTCATGCCACAATTTCTCAATTGGATTGAGGTCTGGCCTTTGACTCGGCCATTACAAGACATTTAAATGTTTCTCCTTAAACCCCTCCAGTGTAGATTTAGCAGTATGTTTAGGGTCTTTGTCCTGCTGGAAGGTGAATCTCTGTCCCAGTCTCAACTTTCTGGCAGACTGAAACAGATTTCCTCAAGAAATGCCCTGTATTTACTGCCATCCATCTTTCCTTCAATCCAGACCAGTTTTCCAGTCCCTGCCCCCACAGCATGACGCTGCCACCACCATGCTTCAGTGTGGGAATGTAGTTCTTGGGGTGATGGGAAGTGTTGGGTGTGCTCCACACATAGCATATTCCATGATGGCTAAAAAAATTACATTTCAGTTTCATCTGAGCAGAGAACCTTCTTCCATGTGTTTGGGGAATCTGCCACACACTGTTTGGTGGAAGAATTGAAAACGTGTTTTCTTATGGGGCTTTTTATGCAATATTTTTTTCTGGCCACTATTCCATAAAGCCCCACTCTGTGGAGTGTACGGCTTATAGTGGTCCTATGGACAGATACTTCCATCACTGTGGATGTTTGGAGCTTCTTCTGTGTTATCGTTGGTGTCTTGCTGAATCTCTGATTGATTCCATCCTTGCCTGGTCTGTGAGTTTCGGTGGGTTGTCTTGTCAGGTTTGTAGTTGTGCCATAGTCTTTACATGTTGTTATAACAGATTTATTAGTAAATTGTTGGATATTTTTTTTTAACCCAAACCTGATCTACTGTATATACTTCTCCACAACGTTGTCTCTGACCTGTTTGGAGAACTCCTTGGTCTTCATGTTACTTGCTTAGTGGTGTTGTAGACTCAGGGGTGTTTTAGAACAGGTGCATTTATACTGACAGATCATGTGGCACACAGGGGGGGGAGACCTTATTCAACTAATTGGTTTGAACAGACTTTATTTAGGGGTTTCATAGCAAATGAGGGGAATAAAATATAGACTTACAGCTTTTTCCTTTTTTTTTTTTTTTTTTTTTACTTTTTTAAAACAAGTTTTTTTTATTTGTTACCCTGTAACAAAATTGTGTAGACTATTTTGTCTGGTCAATTACATAAAACCAAATGTAATATCCGTTTTAACTCTAGGATGTAATGAAACAAAAAAGGAAAAATACAGAGGGGGTGAAAACTTTCCGCAAGGTACTACATTAAAGATTTAAAAGGTAGATTTTTCTAATAAATATTGTCTTATCATAAGAGAATTTTTTTCCCTAGCAAAATGCTAACTAAAATACCTGAAAATAAACTAGTGAGACCGGAAGGCATTTCTTTTGCAGCCAGTGACAAATATGCTGTTCCAGAATAATATAACTTGTCAAACAAACAACCTGTCAAAAAAAATCATTGCTGGAATAGCTTTATTTTTTTGGTGCCATGTTTCTGTTTGGCAACTTTGTAAGAAAGCGAATGCATGTAAATATTATTCCAAGCTTGTCCAAGAATGTGACCAACGTCTTTTTTTTTCCATTGGTACATCTTGTGCTTTGTACACAACTGCTGATGTAATTAGGATAAGGTGGCTTGTATTCATTGGAAAATAGAAACAATCTTGAATAACAAAGTGGATCTCAAAGAAATAAATAAACTCAGATTAAAACAAGGAATCGGATTAAATGGAAAGAGCCATAAAGTGAATACATAACAGGGCTAAACAATATGTTATCTATTTGGACACCTTTGAAAATGACATTTAAAATAAAACAACTGCAATATGAAATATACCTTCTAAGGCAAAGGCTGAGAAATGTATCGCTTCATAGCTTAACGAAGTTATTGAATAGAAGAGGATTATAATTTATGAAAACACAGAGACAGATTCACTTAGACCTCATCTTAGACTAGGCAGTCTGACGCTGCGCCAAATGTATCACAGTGGTGCACTCTGTATAAAAAAATGTGCCGCATCTTGCTATACACCTTTCTCTCCCTTATACCAACTCTTGTTTGGCTTAGTTTTAGTTTGGCGTACTTTGGCACATTTTAAGCATTGCCCCTTCTTGATAAGCCACACACCCTTCCTTATAAGCCACGCAATCGTCCTGATAAGCCAAGCATCCTTCCTTATAAGCCACACACCCTTCCTGATAAGCCACACACACTTCCTGATAAGCCACGCACCCGTCCTTATAAGCTATGCACCCTTCTTGATAAGCCATGCACCCTTCCTTATAAGCCATGCACCTTTCCTGATAAGCCACCCACCCTTCCTGATAAGCCACGCAACCATCCTGATAAGCCACGCATCTTTTCTGATAAGCCATCCACCCTTCCTTATAAGCTACGCACCCCTCCTTATAAGCTACACACCCTTCCTGATAAGTCATGCACCCTTCCTGATAAACCATCCACCCTTACTTATAAGCCACGCACCCTTCCTGATAAGCCACACACCCTTCCTTATAAGCCACACACCCTTCCTGATTATCCACGCAGCCTTCCTGATAAGCCACGCACCCTTCCTGATAAGCTACACACCCTTCTTGATGAGCCACGCACCGTTCCTGATAAGTCACACACCCTTCCTGATAAGCCACACACCCTTAAGATTGATACACTTTTCAAACATATCTAGTAAGGCACAGACATCTTTTCCTAAGTTAGTCTAAAATTAATTGCACCAAATAGCACCAAAGTTTGGTGCATTTTCAACATATTGTATACACAGACAGTCATAATCTGCACAATGTTTTTGATACACATTATATTGGAAATCATTAACATTATGTATCAGTTGTATAACTGAACACCTTATACACCGTCATTTTGCCTGTCGCTAACCTTCCCAATCCACTGCCACTTTGCTTAACAACTGCACCCAACACTATAGACATATACTCACATGCTTCAATAAGGCCATGGTCAGACTGGCACATTCATAGTACCAAAGGATACCCAGCCTCTAATCCAGTAATGGGCACCAAAGGTCCAACATAAGAAAACCCCATTTGTGACTGACTTTGGAGCCAATCTGGTTTATTTCTTATGGGATAATTCACAAATAACCTATTAGACATTATTGCAGATATGTCCTTGGGGAAAAACAAGTTTTATGATGCATTTAAAAATGGACATGTTCTGTATAGATGGATGGTGGGTCCTCCAAATAATTTCCTTTGATGGTCCCAGGGAACCCAAGCCTGACACTTTGGGCAACGAGAACAACAAAGCTTGCAATGCAATTAAAAGTGGACATGCACATGTTCTGTATTGACAGAATTTATACGCTGGTGGGCCTAAGGAACTCTAGTCTGACTGTGTATAGGGGTATATGTGAATGTCCATATTATGTAAGGACACCTTCTTCATTCTCTGGTTGGTCTACAGGGTTTGATTTTATATTTGAGGGACCTTTGGCAATGGTACTTGTTCCAGGTTGTTGGCATTATTGGTCTTACCTCCTCCTAGCCTAGCGCAGATTCCTCTTCTTACACAGAGCCAATAAACAATGGTTTAAGTAAAATTCCAAAATGTTAAATAAAATTGTAATGGCAGGAAGGAGGTGAAGGGAAAGTGAGCCCTAATCTACCCACCGCCCTGTCCCTGCCTACTTGCAACGACCCGCCCTAGGCGACGAGGTACAACTGGGCGGCGGTCCCTACGCTGGCTAAGTGCACAGGAAGACAAACAGGGAACACGCAAGGGAAGGGGCAGTAGCCACGGAACGCCACGAGGAAACGGGGCGGCGAACGAACAGTCAGGACCAGGACGAAGTGAGTACACCCGAGCGGACACGGAGACAGAAGCAAGCCAGGGCAAGCAAAGCAGGTCAAGCAGAACTGCAGCAAGGCAGAAGCACGGCAGAAGCAGGCTGGAACAAGCAGCAGTGGGGCCAGGAATCCAAAAGAATTACAAGCACTGAGGGAGAGCACAGAGCAGGTAATAAAGGGCAGGGGGCGGAGCTAACTCCGAGAGACCAGGCCGCGATAGGCTCTCCCACTCCTGAGCCTGCCACCCTGGTTGGTGGGAGAAGGTGTCAGTCGAACAGGTCTGGCCTCAGGTGTGGATTGATTAATCCCAGGAGTGTAGCTAGATGAAGTACCTGGCAGATCCCTAACAGTACTCCCCCTTTTATGAGGGGCCACCGGACCCTTACTAAGGGGACCCGGTTTAGTGGGGAAGAGGAGGTGGAACCTCCTGATCAATACCCCAGCGTGAACATCACGGGCAGGTACCCAAGTCCTCTCCTCCGGCCCGTATCCTCTCCAATGGACCAGGTACTGGAGGGAGCCCTGGACCATCCTACTGTCCATAATCTTGGCCAAATCGAATTCCACCCCCTCAGGGGTGAGAACGGGAACAGGAGGTATCCTCGAGGGGGACCAGGACGGGGAGCAGCGTTTAAGGAGGGAGGCATGGAAGACGTCATGTATGCGAAAGGATGGGGGGAGCTCCAGACGGAAGGATACAGGGTTGAGGACTTCAATGATCTTATAAGGTCCAATAAATCGGGGAGCAAACTTCCTGGACGGGACCTTAAGGCGCAAGTTCCTGGACGACAACCAGACCAAATCCCCGACGACAAACCGGGGGTTAGCAGAACGTCTACTATCCGCCTGAATCTTTTGTGCGCTCTGGGACGCCTCTAGGTTCTTCTGAACCTGGGCCCAGACAGTGCACAGTTCCCGATGAACCTCCTCTACCTCAGGATTATTGGAACAACCAGGGGAGACGGAGGAGAACCTAGGGTTAAACCCGAAATTACAGAAAAACGGGGAGACCCCTGACGAGTTACTGACCCGGTTATTCAGGGAAAATTCAGCAAGGGGAAGGAATGAGACCCAATCGAATTGACAGTCAGAGATGAAACACCTTAAATATTGTTCCAGGGATTGGTTGGTCCTTTCCGTTTGGCCATTGGTTTCGGGATGGAAGGCGGAGGAGAAGGACAGATCAATCTCCAACTTTTTACAAAAAGCTCTCCAAAATAAGGAAACAAATTGTACCCCTCTGTCAGAAACGATATTGACTGGGGCCCCATGGAGACGCAGGATGTGTTTCACAAACAAAGAAGCTAACGTCTTGGCGTTAGGTAGCTTCTTAAGGGGCACAAAGTGGCACATCTTGCTGAAGCGGTCGACTACCACCCACACCACCGACTTGCCCTGAGATGGAGGCAAATCGGTGATAAAATCCATGGAGATATGGGTCCAAGGTCTCTGGGGAATGGGCAAGGAACGTAGTAGGCCCGCAGGTCGGGACCTAGGGGTTTTGGACCTAGCGCAAACCTCACAAGCGGCGACGTAAGCCCTAACATCTTTAGGCAACCCAGGCCACCAATAGTTTCTGGTAATGAGGTGTTTGGTGCCCAAGATGCCAGGATGACCGGATAGAGCGGAGTCATGGTTTTCCCTGAGTACCCTCAGCCGGTATTGCAGGGGAACAAACAGTTTGTCCCCAGGGACGTTCCCGGGAGCTGCACCCTGATCAGCCGCGATATCAGAAGCTAAATCAGAATCCGTGGCAGAGACGATTATACCAGGGGGTAAAATACAAGCGGGATCCTTCTCGGAAGGAGGATTGGCCATGAAACTACGTGACAGAGCGTCAGCCTTAATATTCTTGGACCCAGCCCTATAGGTAACAAAGAAATTAAATCTGGTAAAGAATAGTGCCCACCGAGCTTGTCTAGGATTAAGCCTCCGGGCCGATTCTAGGAAAACCAGATTCTTGTGATCCGTAAGGACCGTTACCTGGTGTCTGGCCCCCTCCAGGAAGTGCCGCCACTCCTCAAAAGCCCATTTAATGGCTAGAAGTTCGCGGTTGCCAATATCATAGTTACTCTCCGTGGGCGAAAACTTCCTAGAGAAGTAAGCACAGGGGCGGAGATGGGTGAGGGAGCTGGTACCCTGGGACAGGACGGCCCCCACTCCCACCTCGGAAGCGTCAACCTCCACAATAAATGGCTCCTCTTGGTTGGGCTGAATCAGCACGGGGGCCGAGATAAAGCACTTCTTGAGAGTCTCAAAGGCCTGGACGGCCTCAGGGGGCCAATGGAGGACATCGGCACCCTTGCGGGTAAGGTCCGTAAGAGGCTTAGCGACGACCGAGAAGTTGGCAATAAATCTCCTGTAATAGTTGGCGAACCCTAAAAAACACTGTAACGCCTTAAGGGAGGCAGGTTGGACCCATTCCGCCACAGCTTGAACCTTGGCAGGGTCCATGCGGAATTCATGAGGAGTGAGGATTTGCCCTAAAAATGGTATCTCCTGTACCCCAAAGACACATTTTTCAGTCTTAGCAAACAGATTATTCTCCCGAAGGACCTGGAGCACCTTCCTGACATGCTCCACGTGGGAGGACCAGTCCTTGGAAAACACCAGTATGTCATCAAGGTACACAACAAGAAAATTACCCAGGTACTCTCTCAGGATTTCATTAATAAAATTCTGGAAGACAGCAGGGGCATTACACAACCCAAAGGGCATGACCAGGTATTCGAAATGACCCTCGGGTGTGTTGAACGCAGTTTTCCACTCATCCCCCTCTTTGATGCGGATAAGGTTATATGCCCCCCGTAGATCGAACTTAGAAAACCATTGGGCTCCCTGAACCTGATTAAAAAGATCCGGAATCAAGGGAAGTGGGTACTGGTTCCTTACGGTGACCTTATTCAGGTTACGATAATCAATGCACGGCCTAAGACCACCATCCTTCTTCCCCACGAAGAAGAAGCCAGCACCTACAGGAGAAGTCGAGGGGCGAATGAAACCCTTGGCCAGGCATTCTTGGATATACACCCTCATCGCTTCACGTTCAGGACATGAAAGATTAAATATCCTACCCTTAGGAAGCTTGGCACCAGGCACCAAATCGATAGCGCAATCGTAATCTCTATGGGGGGGGCAACACCTCGGAGGCCTCCTTAGAAAACACATCGGCGAAGTCCTGAACAAACTCAGGAAGTGTGTTTACCTCCTCCCGGGGAGAAATAGAGTTAACAGAAAGACATGACATCAGACATTCATTACCCCATTTGGTGAGATCCCCAGTATTCCAATCAAATGTGGGATTATGCAACTGCAACCAGGGAAGGCCTAAAACCAGATCAGACGATAATCCCTGCATCACCAGTACAGAGCACTGCTCCAAATGCATGGAGCCAACCAGGAGTTCAAAAACAGGAGTATGCTGAGTAAAATAACCATTAGCAAGGGGTGTTGAGTCGATTCCTACTACAGGGATAGGATAAGGTAAATCAATACAAGGCATCTTTAGAGACATAGCAAATTCCACAGACATGATATTAGCAGATGAGCCAGAATCCACGAAAGCACTGCCCGTGGCAGACCGGCCAGCAAACGAGACCTGAAAGGGAAGCAAAATTTTATTGCGTTTCACATTAACGGGAAATACCTGTGCGCCCAAGTGACCTCCCCGATGATCACTTAGGCGCGGAAGTTTTCCGGCTTCTTATTCTTGCGCCTGGGACAGGTGTTCAGTAGATGCTTGTCGTCCCCACAGTAGAAGCAGAGACCATTCATTCTGCGAAACTCCCTACGTTGTCGAGGGGACATGGAGGCCCCGAGTTGCATAGGTACCTCCGAGTCCTCCGTGGAGGGGCGAGGAGACGGGACCTCGGGGGGAATCGCAGAAAAGTCAGAGGGGAGCACACTGAAGCGTTCTAGCTGACGTTCCCTGAGACGTCGGTCAAGTCGTACTGCTAGGGCCATAACCTGGTCAAGGGAGTCAGGCGAGGGGTAGCTAACCAGCAGATCCTTCAGGGCGTCAGATAATCCTAACCTAAACTGGCACCTTAGGGCCGGATCGTTCCACTGAGAAGCTACGCACCACTTCCTAAAATCAGAACAGTATTCCTCAACCGGTCTTCTACCCTGACGTAAGGTCACCAGCTGCCTCTCGGCTAAAGCAGTCCTGTCAGTCTCGTCGTAAATGAGTCCGAGGGCAGAGAAAAAACGATCAACAGAGGAAAGTTCAGGGGCGTCAGGAGCCAAGGAGAAGGCCCACTCTTGGGGCCCTTCCTGGAGTCGGGATATGATGATACCCACCCGCTGGTTCTCGGAACCTGAGGAGTGGGGCTTTAGGCGGAAATACAGTCTGCAACTCTCCCGGAAGGAGAGAAACGTCTTACGGTCCCCTGAAAACCGGTCAGGTAACTTGAGGTCGGGTTCTAGAGGTGAGGTGAGGGGTACTACTAAAGCAGCGTCACCCTGATTGACCCTTTGGGCCAGGGCCTGGACCTGTAGGGAGAGGCCCTGCATCTGCTGGGTCAGGGTCTCAAGGGGGTCCATGATAGCGTCAGCGTAGGAGAAATGGTAGACTAGGTAAGGGCTTGTAATTATGTAATGGCAGGAAGGAGGTGAAGGGAAAGTGAGCCCTAATCTACCCACCGCCCTGTCCCTGCCTACTTGCAACGACCCGCCCTAGGCGACGAGGTACAACTGGGCGGCGGTCCCTACGCTGGCTAAGTGCACAGGAAGACAAACAGGGAACACGCAAGGGAAGGGGCAGTAGCCACGGAACGCCACGAGGAAACGGGGCGGCGAACGAACAGTTAGGACCAGGACGAAGTGAGTACACCCGAGCGGACACGGAGACAGAAGCAAGCCAGGGCAAGCAAAGCAGGTCAAGCAGAACTGCAGCAAGGCAGAAGCACGGCAGAAGCAGGCTGGAGCAAGCAGCAGTGGGGCCAGGAATCCAAAAGAATTACAAGCACTGAGGGAGAGCACAGGGCAGGTAATAAAGGGCAGGGGGCGGAGCTAACTCCGAGAGACCAGGCCGCGATAGGCTCTCCCACTCCTGAGCCTGCCACCCTGGTTGGTGGGAGAAGGTGTCAGTCGAACAGGTCTGGCCTCAGGTGTGGATTGATTAATCCCAGGAGTGTAGCTAGATGAAGTACCTGGCAGATCCCTAACAAAAATCTTATGAATTTTATATAATAATTGTTTTTTTTGGTCAAACAGTAAATGATTTTGTAGATTCTCACTTTACTGTTCATTTACATTACTGCCGGATTAACTACTCCTAGTGTTACAGTATAAATAGAGTATAAAAGGAAATCCATCAAGTACTGTAGCGCAATATGATGTCATGACTGCTACCCAGATAACGAAAGAAACTGGCAGGGAAGTAAATTAAAAGCGATGGATAAATGGGATTTCTGATTGACGGCTGAACTGTCTCTACATTGACATTGATGGCTCCCTCGTCTGCTGGCTGCTCGGTTTTGCTGGATGCTCAATTATAGAAGTAAAAACAAAGCCAAAATCTATCTAATGGAAAAGAAAAACCTATGGTATTGTATCTTATTTCTAACTTAAACTAGTTTGTTTTAAAGTACAGATGTAGCAGAGCTGAATCTGTTTATTTTTTCATTGTGATAACTCATTGCGTAAAGGTGCATTAGACACCTTTTAGCTGCAGACCTGTAAAATACCACTGGTTTCACATTATGATATATTGAATGACAAAGTCAGCTCTGCTACAGCTATACAAAACACATTTAAAACCAACTATAAATATTAAGAGTATAAATTGAAGTATTATGTAATTTCGATGTTTCCTATATTGAGGATAAAAAAAACCTACTACAGTTTATTCTTGGCACTTTATTCTACAGTGTCGCTTTATTATAATTTGCAGTATATATACAGTGGTCCCTCAAGTTACAATGGTGTCAGTTTAGAATATTTTCATCATATAATGGTAATTTCTGGGACATTGTAACTTGAAATCACATTCAAAATACAATGCCACAAAAAGTCTGGCTCTCGAGCGTGTGTGATTGGCTGGAACATCCAGCCAATCAGCATGTGCATTTTACTAGTTAAACACATGCTGTAATGCAGTGCATGCCCTGATTGACTGTCTAGTAGCGCCTCCCTACAGTACTGTACTACATGTGCTTTGCTCTCTTTTGGGCAAGGTGAACTAAGTGGCTTGTGATCTAAGTGGAGTTATTAAATCAGAGTTAAAAAGAGGAGTTAAAGTCCCTGTAATTCTTCTCTTCTTCTTCTTGTTCTTCTTCTTTTATTTTACTTTTTGAATTGTTCACTGGTTTTTTTTTGTAACTGGGATAATGAATAGCAAGATTGGAGGTTTTCTTCAGTGCACAGTCTGCCATATGCATGCAGGACTGGAGCCGGAGTTCCAGGGTGAATACCTCTGTGGCAGATGTGAGTATGTTGTTCACCTGGAAGCTCACATTAGAGATCTGGAGGAGCAAAATGCAACACTGAGAATGATAGACAATCTTGAGCGGAGAATGCTGCTCACTGAGCATGCAGTTAGTGGGGTAGACCTGGAGGGTGAAGACATGGGTCAGCAGGACCAGGCAGGTAGCTGGGTTAATGTAGTTAGGGACAGTAGAAAAAGGTCCAAGAAAAAAAAGGCCAATCCTGTTTCTGTTATTCCAAGTAAAATTGCCAAGTTGGGTGATGATGCGAGGGTGTTGGTCTCAGAAATGGCAGCGCTAGTGGATACTGATCTCCCTAACAGCCGGGAGAACAGCCCAGCTAGTAGTCGTGGGATGGTAATGCAGGTAAGGCAAGACAATTGGTAGTTGTAGGGGATTCTATAATTAGGAAGACGGATAGAATAATTTGTTGCCAAGACCGCCTCAACCGAATGGTTTGCTGTCTCCCTGGTGCCAGGGTTCGGCATGTGGTAGAACAGATAGATAAACGACTGGGAGGGGCTGGTGATGATCCAGCTGTCGTGGTCCATGTGGGTACTAACGACAGAATAAATGGTAGGTGGAGGAGCCTTAAGAATAATTTTAAAGAACTAGGCTACAAGCTGAAGGAAAGGACCTCCAAGGTTGTATTCTCAGGAATACTGCCTCTGCCATGCGCATCACAGGAAAAACAGCGGGAGCTCAGGGAGTTAAATGCATGGCTTAAGTCTTGGTGTAGAGGAGAAGGCTTTGGATTCCTAGAGCACTGGGCTGACTTTTCATTGGGGTGCAAACTGTATTCTGCAGATGATTTTCACCTAAATGGAAGGGGTCCGCTGTGCTGGGGGAGATAATTCTAGCAGGGGTGGCAGAGTATTTAAACTAGGGCTGAGGAGGGATGTCAATGTAGAAAATAAAGGGGTAGTTAGGTTAGGGAGGGGTCAGACTATATTGGTGGGGGGATAAATAGACAGTGGTGAGAGAATTAGGCAGCAGGATAAGAAGATCCTTATGTTACAAAACAGCAATGAAAATAAAAATGCCCAAATAATGTGAACATGGCTAGACTCTTCTCATGACTGGGCTGTAAATCTAAAGGGTTATACACTGTTTCTGAAAGACAGCAGAAATAGGAAAGGCGGTGGTGTATGTCTGTATGTGAGAAGTGATATGAAGGCAGTGGTGTATGTCTGTATGTGAGAAGTGATATGAAGGCGGTGGTGTATGTCTGTATGTGAGAAGTGATATGAAGGCGGTGGTGTATGTCTGTATGTGAGAAGTGATATGAAGGCGATGGTGTATGTCTGTATGTGAGAAGTGATATGAAGGCGGTGGTGTATGTCTGTATGTGAGAAGTGATATGAAGGTCAGTGTGAAAGAGACAATAGTGGGTGAAGATTGTGAGGAGGATGAAACCTTGTGGGTGGAATTACAAAGGGAGGTAAACACTGAAAAAAAATACTTTTGGTGTAATCTATAAACCCCCCAATATAACTGAAGAAATGGAATGTCAGCTATATAAACAGATGGAGTGGGCTGCACAGGCGGGTACTGAAGTAATAATGGGAGATTTTAATTACCGGGATATTAATTGGTCTCACGGTTCGGCTTCAACTGGGACGGGGAGAAATTTCCTCAACCTGTCGCAGGAAAATTTTATGGGCCAGTTTGTGGAAGACCCGACTAGAGGTGAAGCTCTGTTGGATCTGGTCATTTCTAATAATGCAAAGCTTGTTGGGAATGTCAATGTTCATGAAAACATCGGTAACAGTGATCATAATATAATTATATTGTACATATACTGTAAAAAACAAACAGGCTGGGAGGGCAAAAACACTTAATTTTAATAAGCCAATTTCCCCAGGATGAGGAATGCAATTCAGGATATAGACTGGGAAGAACTGATGCCAAATAATGGGAGAATGATAAATGGGAAATCTTATAATATACTTTATATAATTATAGTGCAAAATTTATTCCCATAGGTAACAAGTATAAACGTCTAAAATTAAACCCCACATGGTTTACACCTTCTGTAAAAAGGGCAATACATGACAAAAAAAGGGCATTTAAAAAATACCAATCTGAGGGTACAGTTGTAGCCTTTATAAATTATAAAGAGCGTAATAAAATCTTCAAAAAAGTAATAAAATCAGCAAAAATACAAAATGAAAGGCAGGTGGCCAAGGATAGTAAAACAAATCCCCAAAAATTCTTCAGGTATATAAATGTGAAGAAGCCAAGGTCTGAACATGTAGGATCCCTAAATATTGGTAATGGGGAGATGGTCACAGAGGATCAAGAAAAGGCAGAGCTGGTGCCAGTGCTGTTAATATGTCAGTTGGTATACAGAATTGGCTGAATGTAGATATGGTCCAAGGTAAATGAAATAAAAAAAAATGTGCACAAGGCCCAGGACCGGATGGGTTACACCCTAGAGTTCTTAAAGAACTTAGTTCAGTTGTTTCTGCCCCCCTCTTCATAATATTCAGAGATTCTCTAGTGACTGGTATAGTGCCAAGGGACTGGCGCAGGTCAATTGTGGTGGCCATTTTCAAAAAGGGCTCTATATCTTCCCCGGGTAATAATAGACCAGTTAGCTTAACATCCATTGTGGGGAAAATGTTTGAGAGGCTATTGAGGGACTATATACAGGATTATGTGACAAAAAAATAGTATTACAAGTGACAGCTAGCACGGTTTTACTAAGGACAGAAGTTGTCAGACCAACCTGATTTGTTTTTATGAAGAGGTGAGCAGAAGCCTAGACAGAAAGGTCACTGTGGATATGGTGTTTTTGGACTTTGCAAAGGCATTTAACACTGTCCCTCATAGACGTCTAATGGGTAAATTAAGATCTATAGGTTTAGAAAGTATAGTTTGTAATTGGATTGAGAATTGGCTCAAGGACCGTATCCAGAGAGTTGTGGTCAATGATTCCTACTCTGAATGGTCCCCCGTTATAAGTGGTGTACCCCAGGGTTCAGTGCTGGGACCACTATCATTCAACTTATTTATTAATGATATAGAGGATGGGATTAATAGCACTATTTCTATTTTTGCAGATGACACCAAGATATGTAGTAATGTTCAGAATATGGTAGATATTCATAAATTGCAAGCTGATTTGGGCATCCACTTGGCAAATGAGGTTTAATGTAGATAAATGTAAAATTATGGATCTGGGTACCAGCAATCTGCATGCATCATATGTCCTAGGGGAAGCTACACTAAGAGGGTCACTTGTAGAGAAGGATCTGGGTGTACTTGTAGATCATAAACTAAATAACAGCATGCAGTGTCAATCAGCTGCTTCAAAGGCAAGCAAGATATTGTCATGTATTAAAAGAGGCATGGACTCACGGGTCAGGGATGTAATATTACCACTTTACAAAGCATTAGTGAGGCCTCATCTAGAATATGCAGTTCAGTTCTGGGCTCCAGTTCATAGAAAGGACGAAAAAATAAAAAGAAGAGCAATGAAGCTAATAAGGGGCATGGAGAATCTAAGTTATGAGGAAATATTAAAAGAATTAAACCTATTTAGTCTTGAAAAAAGACGACTAAGGGGGGACATGATTAACTTATATAAATATATTAATGGCACATACAAAAAATATGGTGAAATACTGTTCCATGTAAAACCCCCTCAAAAAACAAGGGGGCACTCCCTCCATCTGGAAAAAAAAAAGGTTCAATCTTCAGAGGCGACAAGCCTTCTTTACTGTGAGAACTGTGAATCTATGGAATAGCCTACCGCAGGAGCCGTCACAACAGGCACAGTAGATGACTTTAAAAAGGCTTAGATAATTTCCTAGAACAAAAAAATATCAGCTCCTATGTAAATGTTTAGAGATTTTTCCCTTCCCTTTTTCCATCCCTTGGTTGAACTTGATGGACATGTGTCTTTTTTCAACGGTACTAACTATGTAACTATGTAACTATATTATGTTCTGTACTGCTCTTTACCTTCGCCAGCATCAGTTGCTCCTTTGGACACCAGGTGAGGACGGCTCCATGCTATATTTCTGGTACACTGTGTACTGTACAGGCTGCTGAAGAAGCTCCTGTCCTTATCATAGAAAGTGATTTACAGCCTCCAGCAGCTGCAGTATTTATGACTTCTATGTGTGAGAACTTGCTTTATCTGTATTAGTTATCTGCAAAATCATCTTCTTTTCTTATCTGTTGTCGACATTTTGGGGGTTTTGGAACCAATTCCTAGTTTTCCATACCACTGTATATATATACACAGAACTCCTCTTTATCAACTTAGCATAACTCCCAACTTTGTGCATATAACCACCTTTCGTTCTACTTACCGGCAGTCCATCCCCTAATTCAAGAATCCACCCTCCCAACTAATCCCAGGACTAGGAATCATTTTCTATATCTGCATCTGGCTTTGTAGGTGAAGCCTCCCTGCCATGTTCTCTCGACAGTTAGAAAACTATTCTACGTGATCACTGAGATAGGAAGTGATGTCATTTGATTGACAGATGCTGACAGGAGGAGCATAAGGTGATGTCATACAGGAACAAGACTGCAATAATGTTACATGGCATGTCGAATCTGTTACATAATTCACATGTTCTTTAGTCACTGAACATAAGTTTTAAGTCAAGGGCAGACATAGAAAACAGATAACTCCTATTTAGACCACAAGATGCTCATCATAAAGTGCCTCTTACATGGCGCTCTAGCAAATCCATGTCCAATGTGCCAATGTCTCTTGTGCACTTCAATCCACCAGTAATCGATTATGGCCGGACCCCTAAACAAGACGTCAGGCCTCTATCCACCTGTAGAAAAGGTATTTGGGATTTCATTGTACCTGAAATTGTGCATCATTTATGAAGTGAAGTCTACTTACACAAAAAAAAATTTTTTAATTAGGTAGGTACAAAACACCTTGTAACCAGTCAAAGAAGGAATGATAACAGCATTAGAAGAGGGGTTTGTAGGAGACAGTGACCTGTTTAAGTGATTATGTCAGTTAAAGGTGTTGTCTACTTTGGACAACTCATTTTTATTAGAATCGTCCCGCAGCAATAGTCTGATCAACATCTGTCTTGCTGCTGAGACCACAAATGATCTACTATACTCTGTGGGACAACCTGTTTATTTATCCTGCAGCACCGCCACAGGAGAATTGGAGCATTACAGTTTGCCAATTGAAATGAATAGGCTGTCTATGTAATGTACAGATGTGTTGTGTCCTCCAAAGGCAGAGACTGCTGTCACTAATACATATGGGTCCTTTCTCTGTTTACGCCTAATGATATAAAAATGTTAACATAAATACTCCCGATACATACATTAACCTCTTAAGGACAGGGTTAATTTTTACCTTGAGGACCAGAACAATTTTGGGATTTTACCTTTTCTGCATCCCGGCAGTCAAATATTTTTTCTTTTTGTTCGACATAGCTTTATGAGGCTTTGTTTTTTCGCTATGAGTTGCACTTTATGCCGGTGCCATTTTTGAGTACATATACATTATCATTTAATTTATGTTAATTTTCATTTTGGCAAAAAAAAATAGCAGTTTCGCTGCAGATTTAATTTATTTATTTTTGAAGCATAGACCGATCAGCATAGATTATACTATAAATTTGTTGTGCAGGTTGCTACGGTCATGACGATACCAAATATGTGTATGTTATTTTATGTTTATGACTTATTTTTAATAAAGGTTATTTATTATAAAAATGTAAATGTGTGTGTACTTTTTTGTAATGATTTTTTCATTTAACATTACTTTTCTTCAATGACTTTTTTTACTTCATAGAGGAAATTTTTATTTTTGGCTTTATTTTTTAACTATAATGTACTGATATGTATTTATACCAAAGTATGCCCTAACAACAGGAAATATGGTCAGACAGGCTTGGGGTCCTTCTATGGACCTGGGCTGTCTGCCCAAACATGGTATGGGCCTCGATTGCTTCACAGGGGAAGGTGTCCCTCTCACGCCATTTCTTTGAATGCGTCAATTAGCGTTGATCGCGACATTCAAAGGGTTAACAGCGGAGATCAGAGGTTTCTCTGACCTCCGCCGTTAGAACGGGGCTGCAGCTGTGTGTTACAGCCCTTGTCCCGATGGGGATCACATGGGCACACTTGGTGTCCCCACGCGATCAGCAGGGGGACTATGCTCCTCCTGATGGGACAACGTCCTGGCGCTCATGACAAGCATAGGCGTACTTCATCGGCCACCAGTTAAAAAAATGTAGCCTGTGACAGATGCCTAACAGTGACATTTGTCACCCATAAACTATTATGGCATCTGTTTAATGTATACGTTATGAACTGCTATAACCCTTTTCATAACATATACATTAAATGGATGCCATAATAGTCTATGAGTGACGGATGTCGCTGTTAGGCATCTGTCACAGCCTACAGCCGAGCTTTCCTTGGGCATACATTAAAAATTCAAACCCTTATGGGTAAAGAGAGGCACAGTTATTTGTCACACATACACTGTTATGGCATCTGTTTAATGAATACGTCATGAAAATCTTGTGACTTGTACTGTAGGTTTAATAGATGCCTGTGACATATGCTATACAATAGCATACGTTATCCATAGGCTCCCATGTTAAAAAACTACTTTTATCGCGTGGTATATATTTCTTTGCGGGATCCAGTTGTATGGAATAGTGTGGTCTGCTACACTAGTCCATACAGTACCTAAAAAATAAGGTATTCCAATATATATCAGCCCGATAGAGGCCGAAAGGACACTGTCTTGGCCTCCGTCGGGCTAATGCAGCCCTTTAGACACATTCAGCGTGCACTTTGGGAGCTTTCCTGGCAAACACGATAAACGTACAACGCAAATATTATGTGAACAGTCGTGAGGAAGGGAATGGGGGTTGATGGAAATTTAGGGTCAGGTATGAGGGAGGTTCAATATAATTCTGCCCAACTCAGTACAAGTTGTCTAAAACCTTTGAAATTGATTGACATAGATTGTGATGTTGAATATATGTCTTGTTTTCAATATTCTTTTTGTTTTATGTAGAAAAAAAAAATAAAAATCTTCTTTTAAAAACGAATGAAAGGTTGACAGCCATAGAACATCATTCTTATTTTTTTGGCCTTTATAAAACGTCTGTCAGCAAATACAATAGGATTCACAGCACTTTGTAATTAATTACTTGCTTACTTAAGTGAACAGTCTCGTTTTCTTTTATATTATTTGCATTGTTATCAGGCGCTCTATTATCTTGTCCAATGTTATATGGACGTCCAGTCTTAATTAAGATGCAATTGTAATCCTTTCTCAATAACAGCTTTGTCATTTTAAGAACAATGCAGAATACACAGAATATAATTTAAGGTATGATTGATGAAATCCTACAACCCCCTGCTGCTCAACGCTGTGAATATTTCTCATCAGAATACACTAACAAGAATACAGATTAATTCACCAGGCTATAAGAAAAAAAAACATAGAAATAGGAACCATGTTTTAAATATAGATATGCAAGTCTCAAATCTTATTATACTTTTAAAATACCCCATCTCAGTGGCATACTTATTATAGAGGTAGGCCATGCCATTGCTATGGGGTCAAAAAGGGGGTGAAAAAGTGTATGCCTTTCTTAAGCACCTAAAAAACTCTGATTCTTCATTTTAAGAAGTGGCACTCGAGCTACGTTTGAAATGTCCAATTTTTCCACAGTGCTATGGATTCTGGGTAGTATAATTAATGTCAATGCACTATCAATCATCTCCTAAGAGGAGACAGGGTTTGCCATCAGTGGAATGAATGGTCACAGTAGGCATTTAGAGAGGTTTGGTTTTGGATTGTGTAAATTGGTCAAAAGTCAATAGCGCACACCATCTGAGATTAACCTTGCTCTTAATCTTCCTTTAGTAATCATACACCTCACCCCCAAAAAAAATAAAAAATAAAAAATTGCCACTTATTCTAAGTGACCATTCCCACAGATGAATCTTACCATCTTCCGGGCACATGCTCTTGTATTTCAGCTACTTAAACTCCTTGATGCATATAAACATCTCAGGAGTCCCCTTGATGAGCCAGAGAGCTTCTGCAAAGAACGTCTCCCACTCTGGCGGACATAACACAACCAAACTAATCTCCCTTTCATTTACATGGGTACCATGTAATACTATATTTCCCATGTAGTGGCCACTGTAAGGGCAATGTGTAGCCATCATGCAATGCACTAAGCATAAAACAGTAAACCTTATTTTTTTCCTGGAGTTTTCCTTTAATATATATTACTTTTGCAAACTTTTAAAGGGGTTGTCCAGGCAGGGGGCACTTTCTTATACTGATGACTTATCCACAGAATAGGTCATTAGTATATCATCTGTGGGGGTCCGACACCCGGACCCCGCACCGATTAGCTTTTCCGGCTGCCTCCGGGCACCGAAAGCTATGCAGTGGTTGGTGTTGGAAACAAATGGCTCCGTACACTGTATAGCGGCCGAACTGCAGTACAGCAGCTCTGCTCTTACTCAAGTGAATAGGAGAAGAGCTGCAGTAACCCAGCATGGCCATCTGCTTCCGACACCAACCACTGCATAGCTTTCGGCGCCCGAAGGCAGCCGGAACAGCTAATTGGTGCGGGGTTCAGGTGTCGTACGCCCACAGATTATCAGTATGAAAAATGCCCCCTGCCTGAACAACCCCTTCAAGCACACAGCACTGTTACCTTGCAACCCTGGGGTCCTGTTTTTTTTTTCTGCATAGAGTTTGTATGTTTGCCCCATGTTTGCATGGGTTTCCTTGGGTACTCCTGTTTCCTTCCACACTCAAAAAACATACAAACATACGATTAATAGGTTAATTTGGAAATTAGATTGCGAGCCCCGATGGGGACAGGAACCGAAATAAGTGATGACCTCTGCACAGTACTGCAGAATGTGTTGGCGCAACATAAATGAATAAAATAAATAAAAATAAAATAAACCTACCGTACAAAAGGGATTGGTGTACTTTATAATAGAGGTATATAATAGGTATTCTAATACATGTATCTAGAACAGATGTTTATCCCTTTGTTGTCCTACCTTGTACCCGTGTTTGTCTAGTAGCATTAAATCACATTCAGAACTGTTTCGATTCTATGAAAGTCGAATAAAAAGTAGAAGAGTCAATAATCTTGCAGTTATTTTAATTGAGACACTGAGGTGAAATGGATGATAAGGCAAGGTATTAATCAGAATTGTTTGTTTAGCTGCAGCATCGGTTCAGGGAGGCAAATTACAGATTGTTCGGGGAGACAATGACTGAAAAATGATCTACAATATTAAGTATTTATAGTCGAGTTTACTTCCCATTCATAGTTGCTATCCATATTGAAAAGAACATAGGAAATAGCCTTATACCGGCCTAGCACAAGGAAGAGTTATACCTAGAGAGTAGGACACGGCAGGTTATCTTGTTATATTTATGTTTATTTGTGTCAATTTTATCATACGTGATGTGCTTTGATGTTAATTTTATGTTGCCATATTTGGTTTTAGACTAAGGCTAAGTTCACACTAGCATCAGTATATGTTTAACTCTCTTCCGTCAGAGGAAGAGAAGATCGATACATTAAACGGAAAGCAACGGTTCCGTTAGAATTACTTTGATTTCAATGGTAATTATTTTGTTTCAGTTGCTTTCCATTTGTCTCCGTTCGCTAGGTTTCCGTTTTTTTTGACAGAAGCAAAAGTGAAGTCTGCAGAAGTTTTGTTTCCGTGAAAAAAACGGAAATCTAGCGAACGGCGACAAACGGAAAGCAACTGAAACAAAAGAATTACCATTGAAATCAAAGTAATTCTAACGGAACCGTTGCTTTCCGTTTAATCTCTCGATCCTCTCTTCCTCTGACGAAACAGAGGTAAACGTGTACTAACGCTAGTGTGAACTTAGCCTAAAGAAATGCAAAGAATCAGATTTTTTTCACTTTTGTCTGTATATAATGCATGTGTTGGTCAAAAATGGAAGTTTTTCCATCCATGGTTCCCACATTAAATTTAATGCAATGATGGATGTAAAAATGGATGTAAAATATGACTTCCATCACATTTGTTTTCCACATTCATTATTTCTTTGGTTCAATGTTAAAAATGAACTGAACAGCACAGGTCGTCCCATTGACTAAGTAAACACAATGGATATTTTGTCATTACGGTCAATGGGAAACTTGAAGATATAAGACCCCATAGCCTTACAATGATGACTGTTATATATCTTGTTCTCTAATAATATCTAAATGCTACTGAGATGTGGTTGGCTCTTACTTTTTAATATCAGCTTGTTGCTTATACTATGTCACAAACCTGGTGCTGCCTCCAGGCTCAGTAAAGAAAATATATTTTCTTGTTGTAGACAAACGTAACAATATCATCCAGGTTAATCATGTGCTGCCGGTCACAGTTGGGTATTGTCAGTGTCTCCCTCCAACAACTGCAGGAATCAGTATATACTGTATATACATATATCCTACACAACAGTACAGAAACATGGATCCCTGACTGAGCAATGTAAAAGCCTTGGGCTCACTGTTTCCACTGATACAGTATGGTCTCTATATTGTAGCAGCCCTTGGCTGTTGTCTATAACACATAATAGGGAAGCTAACAGATTGGCCGCATACACCTTGACTCCATTTTTCTCTTTATCTGGACAAAGCATCATGGTATTCTTATCACCGACAATGAATGGAAGCTCATTAGATTTAGCAAACCCCAAGCTTTTGTCTCAGGAGTGGTGGAAACTTGAACTATCACCATAAAGATAAAAGGAGGGTCTATTTTGGCTTTTTCTTTTAGGCACCCTCTCTTTTATGCACACACCTGGTTTTTACTCCTGCTTCCTTTATGTGCATCTATCGCTGATGTATACCCAAAATCATTGATGAATTCCTAAAGAGATTGCCTATATAGATGATAGACAGTATAGATCTAGCAAAGTTGAGTTTCTGATCTGAATTTTTCTTTTGTGCATTGCAATAACTTCTGAGAGGGTGCCATGGGCACAGCACTGCCGACATGGAGCCATAGGGAGCCATAGGCACTTCATATGTCATCACATGTTGCCTCCGTCTGGCACCATATTAAGGAGGTATTATTTCCTAGAAGCAGTGACATCCGATAGAGCAGGCCACAATTTATTTCTGTTGGATTCCATATGGATCTGACAAAAAAAAACCCACAAAAAAACAGTATGACCCCATTGACTATTGTAGGTGGTAGGAAGCCCATATTAATAATTTACCTGCAGTACTATGGAAAATTAGAAATAACACAACGAGTTGTATCAAATAAAGTTATCTGTTTGTGTGTAATTGCAGAAATTATTCCCTTAGATATCTCTCATCAATTTTACATGATATAATTATTCTTATTAATGTGTATTTTATGTGATTTTTGCATTATGAACATGCATTGTATAATAGAGAATGCTTTATATTATTAGCTACTGTGCTATTCCAGCTCCAGTTCATATGAGGAATACAATACCCCAGTATAATCTATATTTTACAAAAGCCTCAACAGATACTGTAGATATTGCGTTTAGATGGATTTGGCTCACTACAAGTAAATGTCTATTTGAGAAGACCAAACAAAAACATTAGTGACCCTCAAGTCACTCTATAAATGTTTTATGGTGTCTGAGATGTTTATTAAATATGCAGTTTTCTTTTAATGTTTTATACATAATAATCTTACGCTCTGTCTTGTGAAAACATTGTTATCATTAGAAAGCTATTTTCCCAATTCTGTTATGAATATCACTGCGGAGATTAAAACTGTGGCTATGGATCACCGAAAGCTTTTCTTCAGCTGTAGGTCAATGGATAGCAGCCGAGGCGTTCTGAAGAAAATGATCTGGCTTGCCTTCTGAAATGTTTGCTTTTTATCAACACGGCCGGACATATTCTGCATAGAAATGATCTTTAATGGTTTGAGAAAGAGTTACATTGTTTGCTGCAAGCAAATATTAAAGATAAACACAAAAAATAATATCTAGTGAGAGAGGAAAGCTTCTTTTCCCTGAGCCTGGCTGCATCTAGATCCAGCCTAATCAGTTTCACCCTTTGCATGTTATGGCCGTGGCGCTCATCCATGCAATGTAATCGCTAAAAAGATTTTTTTTTAAATGACTTACTTAAAAATTAAAGGTGTTCTAAAGGTTTTATTGAAATATTGCTAAAAGTACTGAGTACTCGAATTCCATAATAATTTATTCACCATCTCCACTTCGATATTAGCGCCTCAAGTTATTTCCTCCTAGACCAGGACATTTTTGCCCTGACATGTTCCTGTTAATAAGAGCTTCCTTCTTCAGGTTTTCTTTTTACCTATTCCACTTTTAGAGTTCTACGACGGGCGGCATTTTAACCCGAGAAGCTCTAGCGCGTTTTGCTTGAGCTTCAGTGTTTGCCCTTACGATAGAGTTTTAGTCTTCTGCCATTCCTGGTTCCTAGTTCTTATCTAGGTGTGTTCTAAGGTCTAGAATTCGGTCTTTTCATTGATGTTGTTGCTTTGGTTCATTGGCCTTAGACTTTGTGTATGTGGCCGTAGTACAGCTCCATGCATGAGCCGTATTTATTTGATTCCCATTAGATCAGGAAAGCTTTTCCCAAAGTTGACATTGAGAAAGGTTTTCCTTATCCCATCAAACATAATCCAATCTTGCCCTTGGCACTACATATACAGTACGTGCTGAAGCACAGATCTGTAATGGTCCCTGTTCTTGGTTCAATCTTGACTCTGTGTCTGGTTGTTCAATGGCAATTCCAGGATTATCAAGAGTTACTGTTTTTACCATTATTACAATATGATAGCAAAAACAGGGTTTTATACTGAAAAGATCACTAGGCCTGTCCTGTGACATACTGTATTATTATGTACAGACATGCTTTACTGGCATATGATGATATTCCAGTACATTATTTTAAACAAAAATATCAAACGTTAAAATTCTGCATCGGGTCTAATTTAAAAAAAACAAAACATGTAAGTAAATGTTGCAAGTAAATAAACAGTAAATAAAAACTTTATTGAATAAATCTCACAAACCAATACATAAAAAAACAACATATTTGCCATATCTTCATAGTAAGAACTGAACGGCATAAAATATATAATAAAATGAGCAATGACAGAACAGTTTTTTATGCTTTTCCAGTCATAATAAAAGTTAATATGAATTAAATGTGTTTTTTAGCAATATCACTATGGGTGGTGGGTGGAGAGGGAAGACCGACCAGAGGACTTGATAACTCTCTGCCATGGTTTTAATTCTCTTCTGTAATTCGAATTTGGAGACATTCGAATGTATGTACCTTGCTCCATGAAATAAGAAAAATATGACTGCTTTCTTCCAGAAACAGCGCCACTCATGTCTATTTGCAAAGTCTGGTATTGCAGTTCAGCCTCATTCAAGTGAATGGGGCTGAGCTGTAATACCAGACATGGCCGATGGACAGGATTGTCACTGTTTCTGTAAAAAATAAAATTTTTATATATATACATATATATATATATACACACACACACATATATATATATATATATATATATACATATATACGTGTGTGTGTGTGTGTGTGTGTGTGTGTGTGTGTGTGTGTGTGCGCGCGTGTGTGTTTTCTATTCCTACACAACCCCCAATAGATAAAACCTGAACAATACATATTTTATGGCTTGTAATAAAACAATACAATAAGGGAATATCACTGAAATACAGCACTGATGATGCATACAAGATGGAATAGTGAAAATCTAGGAAGAGCTGCTCTCACCCCACTCATATAATAACTCATTAACTAACTTTTTATAATTACCGCTCCATTCCTTAATCAAAGTCTTCAACCTGCTGAATGTAATTAGACATGTAAGATATCACAGAGAAGAACAGGCCACCTCCAGCTGATTCTCCTAGGTAAGACTCTCAAGCAGGGAACGAGCTGGAGGGAGCCTTATTTTCTCCTGTTCTTTTCCATGTAGAATGAAATTTTGCTTCTCCTGTTTTACTGATTACATTTAGCATATTAAAGATGTTAATGAATATTCATGTATCTAGAACCTGCGTTAACAATTATATGACATGCACATGAGGTTGTAGTTATTATTACCATTAATTAGAGTTTTCTTTGTATAAAAAGTTGCCCCGGAAATACCTTAATGTGTCACTAAAGACTATTTTTGAAGAATGTTACATTATTGTTATTATTACTATTTTTATATTATTTTTCATGTATTATAAATGGGTTGTCTCATGGTCATACAATGCACTGTATTACATATCGGCAATTTAAAGATTTGGTGACCATGTAATACAGGACTGGGCTGGGTCAGTCAGAGCGAGTTCTGCTTTTTATTAGTGGTTCTCTGCTCTGGCTCATAGAGAAGGGTCCAAATGAGTGATGAGCGAATTTCCTCATAAGGTTGATAAGGCTGAAAAATTACACAGGTCCATTAAGTCCAACCTATAATCCTAACGGTCCACATAAATTTGCCACTAATTGTAAGTCCCCCAAAGGCCTGTCAGATTTAGACAGTCATATTTTATGATTCCACAAAAAAAAAAAAAACATACCACTTATCATACCACTTTCCCTGGTCTTCCGTAGTGACGTATTCCTGCCGGAAGGTGAGATGAGGTCGTTTTGTCTCACCTGTCGGCAGAGACGCGTCACTACGTAAAAACAGAGGAGATGGTGAGCATAATTTTTTTTTTTAAATCTCTATCCCCCTCTTTTTTCCTATAATCTGCAAAATGTCGGGCAACGCTCGCCAGCGGCCACCGATTCAATGTTTTGTGTGCCGCAAACCCCAATAGTTTCAGGTTTCAGCAGTTCCAAAACTTTTGGGAAATTCGTACCAAATTTGATTGGTGCCGACTCAGTTAGCTCATGTCTAGTCTCAACAAAGGAAAAAATGGTTGTCTTCATGACCATTATTTTATTATTATTAGTAGTAGTATTTTTTATCTGTAATAGATGACCCACATTCTATACTCTACCATCCATTTTACTAGAATTGTGGGTGGTCTCCAAAAAATCATCAACCAAAAAATAGATAGATAAGTGTCCATCTACTCTTGTTGTTCTACCATAATTATCCAGTTGGATAAATCCCTTATTAAGGGACCATGATATCTGAGCTACCAATAAATATGTTCAACAGAATTCTCCCTAATTCTACATATTTAACCCCTTCAGGACCCAGCCTGTTTTGGCCTTCAGGACCCAGCCGATTTTTTCAAATCTGACATGTGTCACTTTATGTGGTAATAACTCCGGAATGCTTTTACCTATCCAAGCGATTCTAGATTGTTTTCTCGTGACTTATTGTACTTTAAGTTAGTGAAAAAAATTGGTCGATAAATTCAATATTTATTTGTGAAAAACACCAAAATTTAGAGAAAATGTGCAAAAATTTGCATTTTTCTAAATTCAAATGTATCTGCTTGTAAGACAGATAGTAATACCACACAAAATAGTGACTAGTTAACATTCCCCATATGTCTACTTTATGTTTGCATCATTTTTTGAACATTCTTTTATTTTTCTAGGACGTTACAAGGCTTAGAACTTTAGCAGCAATTTCTCATATTTTAAAGAAAATTTCAAAAGGCTATTTTTTCAGGGGCCAGTTCAGTTCTGAGGTGGTTTTGAGGGCCTTGTATATTAGAAAATCCCCAGAAGTCACCCCATTTTGAAAACTGCACCCCTCAAGGTATTCGAATCAGCATTCACAAAGTGTTTTAACCATTTAGGCATTTCACAGGAATTAGAGCAAAGTAGAGGTGAAATTTACAAAATTTTTTATTTTTTGTTTTTTTATTTTTATTTCATTTCTAATAAAAAAAAAATTTGTAACACAGAAGGTTTTACCAGAGAAATGCAACTCAATATTTATTGCCCAGATTCTGCAGTTTTTAGAAATATCCCACATGTGGCCCTAGTGTGATAATGGACTGAAGCACCGGCCTCCGAAGCAAAGGACCACCTAGTGGATTTTGGGCCTCCTTTTTTTTAGAGTATATTTTAGGCACCTTGTCAGGTTTGGAGAGGTCTTGTGGTGCCAAAACAGTGGAAACCCCCCAAAAGTTACCCCATTTTGGAAACTACACCCCTCAAGGAATTTATATAGGTGTATATAGTTAGCATTTTGACCGCACAGTTTTTTTGCAGAATTTAGTGGAATTAGGCAGTGAAAATGAAAATCAACTTTTTTTCTGAAAAAGCATAAAAATGTTAAATGTTTACAAGGAATAAAGGAAAAAAAGAACCACAACATTTGTAAAGCATTTTCTCCTGATTACGGCAATACCCCATATGTGGTAATAAACTGCTGATTGGACCCACAGCAGGGCTCAGAAGGGAAGTAGCGCCATTTGGATTTTGGAGCACAGATTTTGCTGGATTGTTTTTCGTTGCCATGCCGCCTTTGCAATGCCCTGGAGGGACCAAAACAGTGGAAACCCCCCAAGTTACCCCATTTTGGAAACACCCCTCAAGGAATTTTCTAGGGGTATAGTGAGAATACAGACTCCACGGGTCTTTTGCAGAATTTTTCTAGAATTAGGCGGAGAAAATTAATATCACAATTTTTATCCACTAAAATGTTGAATTTTCTCATTTTCACAAGGGATAAAGGAGAAATAAACAACCAATTTTTGTAAAGCAATTTCTCCCGAGTACGGAAATACCCCACATGGGGTCATACATTTTTTTCATTAGAAATGAATTAACCCTTTCAGGACTGATCCATTTTTTGCTTTCTTATTTTCTTTTATCACTCCCCGCCTTCCAAGAGCCATAACTTTTTTCTTTTTCCGTCAGTAGAGTGGTGTGAGGGCTTATTTCTTGCGGGAGGAATTGTAGTTTCTATTGGTACCATTTAAAGTGCCATAAAAAGTACTGGGAAACTGAAAAAAAATCGGAAAATATAGTAATATAGGAAAAAAAATCTGATTCCATTTCTTGGGGTTTTCGTTTTTACAGCTTTCGCCGTGCAGTAAAAACGAAAACTACAGCGATTTTGGCGGTTTAAATTATTAAAGTTTTTTACGGTGTTCACCGTGCGAGTTAAACAATGGTATATTGGAATAGTTCGGCCTTTTACGGACGTAGCGATATCAATTCTGTTTATTTTTTTACATTACTTTTGAAGAAAAATGGGAAAAGGTTTTTTTTTTTTAACTTTAAACTATTTTCTTTCTCACTACTAATAACTTTAATTCTTCTACACATTTTATTAGTCCCCTTAGGGGACTTGTACCAGCGATCATTGGATCGCGGGTACAATATGCTGCAATACTAATGTATTGCAGTATATTGTTATATTTACAGACTCCTGTAACAGAGCGATCGCTGTTCCTGTCCGTTAGTCCCGGGTGTCAGCTGTAATACACAGCCGACACCTGCAGCGTATGGAGCGGGTTCAGCATGTGAGCCCGCTCCATACATCAACCGCCGCACCATGACGTGCTATTAAGTCATAGTGCGCAAAGGGGTTAATGCACAGCGGATGGTGTGAATATTGCAATTTCCCACTGGTATGCCATTTTAGAGCATAATATGTCGTGCCCAGTTTGTGCCCCTGAAGACAAATACCTCATAAAGCGTTAAGCGGGTTCTCCCGGGTATGGTGATGCCATATATGTGGGCACAAACTGCTGTTTGGGCACGCTGCAGGGCTCAGAAGAGAGGGACGCCATTTTGCTTTTGGAGCGCAGATTTTGCTTGGTAGGTTTCTGTTTTGGGTTTCGCTGGTATTTCAGTTTATGATGTGGGGGCAAATGTAATCTGTGCGGAGAACATCAGGGTATATGTAATCTGTGCGGAGTATATCAGGGTATATCTAATCTGTGCGGAGAACATCAGGGCATAATAAGAGGGTATAATAATGCAGTAAATAAATAATAATTCATAGATGTGTGGCCGGTGTCGCACTGATAAATGGTGTCGGATGTTACCCGCTTTTAGAACGCTCTGCACATTTTGCATCGCCATATTCTGAGAGCCAGAACTTCTTTCTTTTTTTCACCACCGGAGCTGTGTGAGGGTTTATTTGTTGCGGGACAATCTGTACTTTTCATTGGTACCATTTTGGGGTACATGCGATTTTGTGATCACTTTTTATAAAAAATTTTTGCAAGCGGGCTGACCAAAAACAAGCAATTCTGACAATGTTTTTTAGTCTATTTTTTGCGGCGTTCACCGTGCACTATAAATTACAATTTTACTTTATGCTGCGGGTCGGTACGATTACGGCGATACCATATGTATATAGGTTGTTTTATGTTTTGCAGCGTTTGCGCAATAAAATCACTTTTTTATAAAATAATTTATTTTCTGTCACCATATTCTGAGAGCCGTAACTTTTTTATTTTTCAGTCAAAAAAGCGGTGTAAGGGCTTGTTTTTTTGCGGGACGGGTTGTAGTTTTTATCGGTATTATTTTCCGGTACATGCGACTTTTTGATCACTTTTTATTCTCTATTTTTGGAGGGGTGGTGACCAAAAAATAGCGATTCTGCTGTCGTTATTTATTGATTTTTTTTGGGGTGTTCATCGTGCGGGAAAAATAACATTATAGTTTTATAGTTCGGGTCGTTACGAACGCGGTGATACCAGATATGTGTACTTTTTTTAACGTGTTCATTTTTTTCCTACAATGAAAGACTTATTATAAGGAAAAAAATGCAGTGTTTGTGTATATCACTTATAACTTTTATTTTTACACTTTTTTTAAAACATTTTTATTATCTTTTTTTTTTACTTTTTTCACTTGTCCCACTAGGGGACACTTAGACTTGCAGCTTTGATCGCTGCTAGAGTACATTACACTACACATGTAGTGTAATGTACTCTAACGGTCATTGTGACGTGACATTCACACTGACAGGAAGCCTCGGAGGATCGGCAGCAGGCTGCTCCTCCGAGGCTTCCGTACATGGCAACCCGGACGTCATTGTCTGACCTCCGATTGCCACGACAAGCATCGGTAGCCCCCACGATCACTTCGTGGGGGCTGCCGATGTGCTTCAAACCACTTAAATGCGGCGACGGCAATCCGTCGCCGCATTTATGGGGTTAATTGCCGAAATCAGCGGCAATGGTCCGCTGACCGGCAAGGCTGGAGTGTCAGCTGTCTGGGACAGCTGACCTCCCGGTTCCCGGACACTGTCCGTTAGGACAGTGTTCGCCGGGAACTACTCCGCAATAGTACGTCTGGATGCGGGAAGCAAGCCCTGTGCAGGACGTACTATTGCGGAGCAGCGCGTGAAGATGTTAAAACAGGTCATTTAAAGATTTTGCACAAGACTCAAATCATATAAGATATCTATTGAAGTCAAATGAGAGCCCAATAGCTAAAAGTACTAGATATGTCCAAGCTATGAGCCAAAAGGGCTCAGCATTTGATAGAACACTTCTTTCTGGAACTTTATGGTGGTCCCAACACCCCCACTGATGGCATGACTCTATACATAAAAATGACTACTTTTTGCCGAGATATCATAATGTATATAATCAATTATTAGTACAACAATTAAAATAAAAATATAACAGCATCTGGAGGGTCTCTATTGTTGGATAAAAAAAATATGCTAGACCAAGGTCTGGAAATGGAGACAGCAAATGTGACCAAATGTGTCTTAATGTTCATCAACAAAAGACTAGTTTCTATGACTGAACCTCAACATTTGCTTCTTTTGGAAGTGCACACCTCAAACCTTTACTTTGGCCCATCCAAGGACTGAAACCTGATAATGTGGCCTTTGGATCATAAAAGATTTCGCAACCCTGAGAGATAACATTGCTATATTAAATTATCATTTAAAACATTCCAAACTTCTATACAATTATTTTATTACTCGTGGCCAACAAACACATATGCCATTGCATAACCCAAAAAAGCCACTTTGGTTGCCATGTGTTGGCCACAATGAGTTAATCGTTTTACTATAAAATGTGCTACTTTTTCTCTATCATTGTGTTTCAGCGCTTTACAATCAAGGAACATTTCGGGAAAAACTGAACTGTGTTATGCCTAGTGCAGGGCATGACTGGGCGGTTTATGGCACAGGTACACAAAGAACACCAAAGAGCAGGGATCGTTTTAAGGGATGGATAGCATCCCCAGCAGCAGAGCGTAGAATGGAACCTGAGAGTGGAACTGAAAAACATTGTAGAGGAGGATGGGAAGCTGAGCATGGCTTGAGATAGGCTGACCTCATTTAACTTCCCATTACAGCATGACACTGCTGGAGCCTGATGAGTGGTGAGCACCAAGAATCCCTTTTACTGTACTGCCCTTTGACCATTAGCCCCTTCACTGCTCAGACAACCAGGGACATTTCCATTAATGCTCTCACTGCCCTAGACCACCAGGAACTCTACCATTTAACCCATCACTGCCCTAGACCACCAGGAACTATAAAGATGTGTCCTTCCTTACCTATCCTCATATCTCAACATATCTTAAGATATGTGGCAAAAGATGGCCAGTTTTGCAAGAAAAAAAACATGATTTTGTGATAGTCTATTATGAGATGTCTATGCTATATATGTCTATGTGTGGCCATCCAGTGGTTGTGATGTGGATTGCAGCCTGTCAAGGAATTTGCTGGCATGTCGCTATATGGTTTTGCATTTGTTTAATGAGAAATTGGAGTCCTTAAAAGGGTTTTCCATCTCCTGACAACTGATGACCTATCCACTGAATAGGTCATCAGTATATAATCGGTGCGTGTACGACACAACCACTCTGGCTGCCTCCGGGCACCGGATGATATTGCCAGAAGCAGTTGGCTCCGGTCAAAGAGTTGCGGCCGAGCTGCAGTACTGCAGCTTGGCTCCTATTCAAAGGAATAAGAGCAGAGCTGCAGTTCTGCCAAATGGCCGCTATGCACTGGTTGGAGCCATCTACTTCTGGCTCCAACTACTGCATACCGTTCCAAACATCTGGTGCGCGGGGGGCAGCCGGAGTGGCGGATCAATGCGGGGTCTGGGTATCGGACACGCACTGATAATATACTGATGACCTGTCAGGAGGATAGTTCACCAGTTGTCAGAAAGTGGAAAACCCCTTTAACCAAATCCAAGCAAATGTAATGGAGGACACATCTGTATGTGGGCACAATATGGTAGTATAATTAGGATAGCGTATGGAGGCATTGCATGGCAGTATTATTTAGGCACTGAATGCTGTATGATGACGGCATTGTATAAAAGCATTAATAGGTATTGTGTGGTAGCGTTTGGGTAGAAAAAGAGTTTGTATTTGTATACTAAATGCAGCTTTTGAAATTACGAGAAAAACTAACGATGAGCAGGAGGAGGAGCTTTTTTGCTTTTTCATAGATGTCCATTTGATAAAACTGGCATTAACAAAGAGAGAATCCATGTATCATGTAGCGCCCCTCGGGCAATGCACTAGGCATATCACAATGTAGACGTTTTGCCTGTACCGTTCCTTTAAAACATTTTAATATTTGTTTATGCAGTGAACGTCGGCATCAGCTCCAGAGATAGAATCTCCCACATCCATAACATATCAGCGCATAAGTGTTAGATTCTCTCATACCAGATACGCAGCGCTCTGTTATCACTGAAAACAGAGATCTTTATCTCATAGCAAACCTCTCCGAGCTTCCACAGCATGGGGCTGCGCGAATATATATGGAAATATATTCAATTATGAAATTGTGAAAGACAATTCATATGAAAACCAGATCACGTTATTGAGCGTAATAAATATTCAGCGCCTACAATGTATACAGGGTGTGAAATAACTAGATAAAAATCTATAGAGGGCTATCATGCTTTTAACATTGGCAGACATGTTAGTAGGAAGAATTTAGCTAATTTTAGACATATTTCAAGTGGAAAATTTTATGCTAATTGAATGTATTTTGTAGCTATAGGATGATTTAGACAAACGTAATCCACAGCTGTGGCAAAATTTTAACAAATCTCAAAATATCAAGAAAAACGTATGCCGATATTTAGTGTATAAACTGGATATTGCTGATGCGTCACATTTTCGATAAAAGTAATGTTGCAGGATCAGCGTCATACTGGGTAACCTAGGGGCCATAAGAGGGAATGATTCTGAGGGCACACTATCATTGTACACATATATCATCAGTAAGAATTAATAGGTAATTTGTGAACCACCCATAAGAAATAGACCCTAGTGGCAAGTGCTCGGCACCAAATGGGGTTGTCTTCTGCTAGAACTTTTGGTACCCATTATTGGGTATCACCGGAGGATTCTTGGTACTCTGCTGGACCAGTCCACCCCTGTGTAGAATAATGGAAAGTTCTAAAAACATAGTAGGATATGAAAATGTTATAAAGTATAACATCTTAAAAAGTATTTCCCCTCTTCCAGACACTTTATGCTATTTGTTGCAGACATTTCTGAGATGGTCCCATTCATCTTAAGGGTATGTTCACACGCTTAACAAAAAACGTCTGAAAATATGTCGCTGTTTTCAAAGGAAAATAGCGCCTGATTTTCAGCAAACTCGCGTTTTTCGCGCCTTTCTTACAGCTGTTTTTGGAGCTGTTTTTCTATAGTCAATGAAAAACGGCTCAAAAACATCTCAAGAAGTGACCTGCACTTCTTTTTATGAGGCTTTTTTTACACTCCGTTTTTTCCAAAATGGCAGCGTAAAAAAACACCCTGTCAGAACAGAACGCCGTATGTCCCATTGAATTCAATGGGCAGATGTTTCGAGGCGTTCTGCATCCGATTTTTCGTCCGTTTCCGACCAAAAAACGGCCGAAAGTAAGCCGTGTGGGGTTTGTAGAAATCCAAGCACATTCTGAAGAAACTTGCCCGTTCAGATGCATGGAACACATTTTTACTCACCCAAATCTGCTGCGCGTGAATATACAGAAACCTTAAGAGATCTTAATAGAAGAATACAGTATTAGACAACGACAACCTGAAGAAACATAGAACACACAATTATTACTGAATTTGCAGCTACTCAACACACATACAGATGTAGCAATCTTTAACTTGACGCAACGCATTAAATACAAAGCGGCAAAAAACTTTAACTTCACTTTTTTCAATGGCTTTTGTTGTGTGATATTACTAGCAGAAAGTTATCAGAGTCAAGATAAACCTTGCTACATCTGTACCACACATGTGAAAGCGTGACTGCTCCCTTGCACTTAATTATTGGTTGAACATCAATTTGCAGCAATAATAGCGACTAAATGCGTCCTAGATAATTGGCATATCTGCCACATCATTGATAAAACGACCCCTCACTATATATTAAAGGTAACCTTGAGATATATTCATAACAAAGTTACAAGAACATTGTGCCTCAATCACTGGAAATTCCAAAATAATTCTAGAAATGTTTAAACTTTTCGAGAATTTTTCCAAATGAATCTGTTAAAGACTATGAAAAGCTTTGCAGGACCTTTTTTTTTTTTTAAATAAACACGTCAGTCAGTGTGTTTGGTGTAAATTTATAATTAGTTTTTATTAAAAATGTGTTTTACTTTTTGAGATACAGCTGCTCTGTATTCTCTATTCAGAGCAGCTGTATCATTCCCTATTACCTGAATCCGTCAGTCCCACGGACATGACGGGAACAGGATTTACCGCTACATACAGCTGCTCTGTACAGAGAATGCAGAGAAGCTGTATCTCAAAAAGTAAAACATTTAAAAAAAAAAAAATAATTATAAAGTTGCACCAAACACACTGACTGACCTGTTTATAAAAAAAAATAAAAAAATAAAAAATAGGCCATAGGCCCTTCAAAGGTTTACGTAGCCTTTAAGTATTTTTAAGCCATATCTTGGACTCAGTTAACAGAGATTAATAACCATTAGACCTCAAATCCAAAGTCTATATAGATAACCAAGCCAATAATCTTTATTGGAAAAGGCTAAACATTACATAATCCTAAAATATTAACCCCTTAATGACCAGCCTATTTTGGACCTTAATGACAAGAGCTATAACCTTTTTATTTTTGTGTCGACATAGCTGTATAAGGTCTTGTTTTTTGCGGGACAAGTTGTATTTTTTAATAGCACTATTTTGGGGGACATATTATTTATTGATTAACTTTTATAAACTTTTTTTTTGGGGGGAATAGAAAAAAATCTGAAATTTCGCCACACTTTTTTGCGTCCTAAATCTACGCCGTTTACCATGTGGTATAAATAACACAATAACTTTATTCAGCGGGTTGTTACGATTGCAACAATACCAAATTTGTATAGATTTTGTATGTTTTACTACTTTTACACAGTAAAATGCTTTTTTTTCAAAATGATTTGTTTTTGTGTCTCCATATTTGAAGAGCCGTAACGTTTTTATTTTTTCGCCGATGCAGTTGTATGAGGCCTTTTTTTTTGCGGGACGACTTGTAGTTTTTATTGGTACCATTTTGGAGTAGATGCGACTTTTTGATCACTTTTTATTACATTTTTTTAAAGTCAGTATTCACAGAAAACAGCAATTTTTCCATAATTTTTTACTATTTTTTTTACGGCGTTCACCGTGCGGGTTAAATAATGTAATAGATTTATAGTCGGGGTCGTTACGGACGCGGCGATACCAAATATGTGTAACTTTTTAACTTTATTTTATTTTTTTAATAGTAAAGCATTTTGTAAGTGGAAAAGCTGGGTTTTTCATTTCTTTTTCACATTTTTTTTTAAATTAACTTTATTAAACTTTTTTTTTCACTTTTTTACTAGTCCCATTAGGGGACTATAATATGCGATTCTCCGATCGCTATTATAATACACTGCAATACTTTTGTATTGCAGTGTATTACTGCCTGTCCGTTTAACACGGACAGGCATCTGCTAGGTCATGCCTGTGGCATGATCTAGCAGGCATTCATTACAGGCAGACCTGGGGGCCTTTATTAGACCCCCGGCTGCCATTACAGACACAGACACTCGGCGATCGTATCGCCGGGTGTCGGTGGGAGAGAGAGGGAGCTCCCTCCCTCTCTCCAAAACCACTCAGATGCGGTGCTCGCTATTGAGCACCGCATCTGAGGGGTTAAACGTGTGAGATCGATACTAATATCGATCTCACCCGGCAGAGCAGGGACACCCCCAGCCCTCAGCTGCCTCTAGCAGATCTGACAGCTCCCTGCTCTGTTTACTTATTCCGATGCCGCGACGTAAAAAGTCTATGGCATCGGAATAAGGCCCGTTAGTGACCGATGTAGAAACACGATGGGCCGGTCACTAACGGGTTAAACTAAGAATGGCTAAAAACAAAGTGGAGTGGACAGCATCTAGATACCTTTTAAACATCCATTTATGCTCTGGTAACAAAACTTTCAAAAAACTTCTGATATGTCAGAAGTTTTGAATGGGGGGTGCAAGCACTGAGACCCCCACCAATTGCTAAAATAAAGCGGCAGAAGCGCTCAGGGGAGCACTGAGCCACTTCATTTCGATCGTCTTTTCTCAGAAAGCCGAGCAATTAGTGTACGGACCCATAGACTTTCTATTGAGCCCGTACACCAATTGCTCTGCTTTCCGAGAAAAGACGATCAAAAACAAATTGGTTCAGCGCTCCCCCGAGCGCTTCGTTTTAGCAATCTGTGGGGTCTCAGTGCTTGGACCCCCACCAATCAAAACTTCTGACATGTCACTATGACATGTCAGAAGTTTTTGAAAGTTTAGTTGCACTTTAATACATCCAACTAGAAAGAATCAAAATGTACCATTAATATATCAAAAGCCGATGTAAGGAGATAGATGTATATACAGTATTTTCAACTCCAATAGCCAGGGGCGTAACTAGGAAAGACTGGGCCCCATAGCAAACTTTTGACCGGGGCCCCCCTCCCCTGGGTGTCACACAACCGCCCCTTGTAGATAGTGCCTTTTCTACAGCCCCCCTGTAGATAACGCCATACAGCCCCTTGTAGATAACGTCATACAGCCCCCCTGTAGATAACGCCATACAGCCCCCTGTAGATAACGCCATACAGCCCCCCTGTAGATAACGCCATACAGCCCCCTGTAGATAACGTCATACAGCCCCCTCTGTAGATAACGCCATACAGCCCCCCTGTAGATAACGCCATACAGCCCCCTGTAGATAACGCCATACAGCCCCCCTGTAGATAACGCCATACAGCCCCCCTGTAGATAACGCCATACAGCCCCCTCTGTAGATAGCGCCATACAGCCCCCTGTAGATAACGCCATACAGCCCCCCTGTAGATAACGCCATACAGCCCCCCTGTAGATAACGCCATACAGCCCCCTCTGTAGATAGCGCCGTACAGCCCCCTCTGTAGATATCTACAGATATCTAGATAGGGGCTTTATGGCGTTCTCTACAGTGGGGGCTGTATGGCGTTCTCTACAGTGGGGGCTGTATGGCGTTCTCTACAGTGGGGGCTGTATGGCATTAACGCCATACAGCCCCCTCTGTAGATAACGCCATACAGCCCCCTGTACAGCCCACAAAGGCTGTGTGGATAGGGGATACATGTCTTTTGTTTAATGGCAGAGCGGGGAGATACCTCCCTGCTCTGCCGTAGTGTTCAGTGGCGTCGCGCTGTAGCAGCCATAGCGGCTGCTAGCGGAGCCTCCGGCCATGGTGGGGGCCCGTGCCGGCGGGCGACACTGGCCCCCTCATGCCGCGGGCCCCGTAGCAGCCGCTACGGTTGCTACGGCGGTAGTTACGCCACTGCCAATAGCTATCATGATGACTATAATGCAGTCAAACAGATATAAAACATATACTGACCAGGGATAGACATGTTAGTAGTATGTTAGTCTGGGTGTCCACATCCTCATACTACAAAGTGCGTTTTGCTGCGTGCTTCTTCCGGGAGTTGTAAGGAGGAGGAGGGAAGGGAAGTTTAAATATGGTAAATACCTGAGGATGAACCAATAAAATGACATCTCTCATCACTATCCCTCATAGTGGTAAACAGTGCTATGTACGCTATTTTATTACATTGATGCAACATTTTGTATATTTCCACACTTTCATGCTTTGTAGGCAATAAGGCGTTCTGTGTATTAGCTAATTTATAGCTAGAGAGCCAGTGGTTGTATGAGGGCTGGTGTTTGACCACTTATCATGGTGGTAGCCCTCCTGAATTTTGGATGCAGCATGTTTATGCTATTTTAATTGTTTTTCATCCTTTAAGTATGGTTTATGTGTCTCTAATAAACATTTCTCTATTTGAACTCAAATTGTTATTTTTATTTTGCCATTAAACATAACCAATTTTGTGGGGTTTCGGCAACAAAATAATATGGCGTCATATTATCGGGAGCTTGATAAGCCACAGCCGCATCAGAAAAGGAGACCACCTAGGAGACAAATCAAAAGAGATACAACTATATACATACGTGCCATTTTAGTAAAATATTTTATTGCACCTCTGTGTTCCTCGGATTTTACACAGAGGAACACAGAAGTTTTTTCCTCATTGATTTTATGGGAATCCATATAATGTTTTTTTTGCCATGCTCCAAGGCAAGGGGTATTAGGTAGATGTTCTCTCCTAGAAACATTACTTCTAGGGGAGAATAGGATATATCACAAAGGCACTATGTGGTGGCTCATGGATGGGCCCATAGAATTTTATTGGTGCCATATTCGGGATTTATTTCACCATAGGTATAATTCATTGCTTTTGGCTTTAAAAATAATAATAATAATAATAATAATAATAATAATAATAATAATAATACTGTATTAAAACTATTAAAGTGAAGTGTGAACTGGGCTTACAGTGGGACAAAATATTCTCTTTTGTTCTAAACTACCCCCTGACACTCTGACATAAAGTCATCAAAGTTCAGGGGCACAGGGAGCAGCCCTGTATAGAAGTATTATTTAAGCATTATATAGTGGTTTTAGGAGGGCACTGTATGTTGGTAACATTAGAGCATTGTATGTTGGTGATATTAGAGCATTGTATGTTGGTAATATTGGAGCATTGTATGTTGGTAATATTGGAGCATTGTATGTTGGTAATATTGGAGCATTGTATGTTGGTAATATTAGAGCATTGTATGTTGGTAATATTGGAGCATTGTATGTTGGTAATATTTGAGCATTGTATGTTGGTAATATTGGAGCATTGTATGTTGGTAATATTAGATCATTGTATGTTGGTGATATTAGATCATTGTATGTTGGTGATATTAGAGCATCGTATGTTGGTAATATTAGAGCATCGTATGTTGGTAATATTAGAGCATTGTATGTTGGTAATATTAGAGCACTGTATGTTGGCATTAGTAGGGCATTGTAAGTTGGTAATATTAGAGCACTGTATGTTGGTAATATTAGAGCATTGTATGTTGGTAATATTAGAGCATTGTATGTTGGTAAGATGAAAGCATTGTATGCTGGTAATATTAGAGCATTGTATGTTGGCATTAGTAGGGCATTGTATGTTGGTAATATTGGAGCATTGTATGTTGGTATTAGTAGGGCATTGTATGTTAGTAATGTTAGAGCATTATATGTTGGTAATAGTAGAGCACTGTATGTTGGTATTAATAGGGCATTGTATGTTGGTAATATTAGAGCATTGTATGTTGGTAAATGGTAATATTAGAACATTGTATGTTGGTAATATTTGAGCATTGTATGTTGGTAATATTGGAGCATTGTATGTTGGTAATATTAGAGCATTGTATGTTGGTAATATTGGAGCATTGTATGTTGGTAATATTGGAGCATTGTATGTTGGTAATATTAGAGCATTGTATGTTGGTAATATTAGAGCATTGTATGTTGGTAATATTGGAGCATTGTATGTTGGTAATATTGGAGCATTGTATGTTGGTAATATTAGAGCATTGTATGTTGGTAATATTGGAGCATTGTATGTTGGTAATATTAGAGCATTGTATGTTGGTATTAGTAGGGCATTGTATGCTGGTAATATTGGAGCATTGTATGTTGGTGATAATAGAGCATTGTATGTTGGTGATATTAGAGCATTATATGTTGGTGATATTAGAACATTGTATGTTGGTAATATTAGAGCATTGTATGTTGGTAATATTAGAGCATTGTATGTTGGTAATATTAGAGCATCGTATGTTGGTAATATTAGAGCATTGTATGCTGGTAAGATGAAAGCATTGTATGTTGGTAAGATGAAAGCATTGTATGCTGGTAATATTGGAGCATTGTATGTTGGTAATATTAGGGCATTGTATGTTGGTAATATTAGAGCATTGTATGTTGGTAATATTGGAGCATTGTATGTTGGTAATATTGGAGCATTGTATGTTGGTAATATTAGAGCATTGTATATTGGTATTAGTAGGGCATTGTATGTGGGTAATATTAGAGCATTATATGTTGGTAATATTAGAGCATTATATGTTGGTGATATTAGAGCATTATATGTTGGCATTAGTAGGGCATTGTATGTTGGTAATATTAGAGCATTGTATGTTGGTAATATTAGGGCATTGTATGTTTGTATTATTAGAGCATTGTATGTTGGTGATATTAGAGCATTATATGTTGGTAATATTAGAGCATTATATGTAGGTAATAGTAGAGCACTGTATGTTGGTATTAGCAGGGCATTGTATGTTAGTAATATTAGAGCATTATATGTAGGTAATAGTAGAGCATTGTATGTTGGTAATATTGGAGCATTGTATGTTGGTAATATTGGAGCATTGTATGTTGGTAATATTAGGGCATTGTATGTTGGTAATATTAGAGCATTGTATATTGGTAATATTGGAGCATTGTATGTTGGTAATATTGGAGCATTGTATGTTGGTAATATTAGAGCATTGTATATTGGTATTAGTAGGGCATTGTATGTGGGTAATATTAGAGCATTACATGTTGGTAATATTAGAGCATTATATGTTGGTGATATTAGAGCATTATATGTTGATAATATTAGAGCATTGTATGTTGGCATTAGTAGGGCATTGTATGTTGGTAATATTAGAGCATTGTATGTTGGTATTATTAGAGCATTGTATGTTGGTGATATTAGAGCATTATATGTTGGTAATATTAGAGCATTGTATGTAGGTAATAGTAGAGCACTGTATGTTGGTATTAGCAGGGCATTGTATGTTAGTAATATTAGAGCATTATATGTAGGTAATAGTAGAGCATTGTATGTTGGTAATATTGGAGCATTGTATGTTGGTAATATTGGAGCATTGTATGTTGGTAATATTGGAGCATTGTATGTTGGTAATATTGGAGCATTGTATGTTGGTAACATTAGAGCATTATATGTAGGTAATAGTAGAGCATTGTATGTTGGTATTAGTAGGGCATTGTATGTTGGTAATATTAGAGCATTGTATGTTGGTAAATGGTAATATTAGAACATTGTATGTTGGTAATATTAGAGCATTGTATGTTGGTATTATCATGGTACTCTATGTTGCTAATATTAGAGCATTTTATGTTGGTAATATTAAAGCACTGTTTGTTGGTAATATTAGGGCATTGTATGTGGGTATTATTAGAGCACTGTATATTGGCATTAGTAGGGCATTGTATGTTGGTAATATTAGAGAATTATATGTTGGTAATATTGGAGCATTGTATGTTGGTATTAGTAGGGCATTGTATGTTGGTAATATTAGAGCATTGTATGTTGGTAATATTAGAGCATTGTATGTTGGTAATATTAGAGCATTGTATGTTGGTAATATTAGAGCATTGTATGTTGGTAATATTAGGGCATTGTATGTTGGTAATATTAGAGCATTGTATGTTGGTAATATTAGAGAATTGTATGTTGGTAACATTAGAGCATTATATGTAGGTAATAGTAGAGCATTGTATGTTGGTATTAGTAGGGCATTGTATGTTGGTAATATTAGAGCATTGTATGTTGGTAAATGGTAATATTAGAACATTGTATGTTGGTAATATTAGAGCATTGTATGTTGGTATTATCATGGTACTGTATGTTGCTAATATTAGAGCATTTTATGTTGGTAATATTAAAGCACTGTTTGTTGGTAATATTAGGGCATTGTATGTGGGTATTATTAGAGCACTGTATATTGGCATTAGTAGGGCATTGTATGTTGGTAATATTAGAGAATTATATGTTGGTAATATTGGAGCATTGTATGTTGGTATTAGTAGGGCATTGTATGTTGGTAATATTAGAGCATTATATGTTGGTAATATTAGAGCACTGTATGTTGGTAATATTAGAGTATCGTATGTTGGTAATAGTAGAGCATTGTATGTTGGTAATATTGGAGCATTGTATGTTGGTAATATTAGGGCATTGTATGTGGGTATTATTAGAGCATTGTATGTTGGTATTAGTGGGGCATTATATGTGGGTAATATTAGAGCACTGTATGTTGGCATTAGTAAGGCATTGTATGTTGGTAATATTAGGGCATTGTATGTTGGTAATATTAGAGCATTATATGTTGGTAATAGTAGAGCACTGTATGTTGGTATTAGTAGGGCATTGTATGTTGGTAATATTGGAGCATTGTATGTTGGTAATATTAGAGCATTGTATGTTGGTAATATTGGAGCATTGTATGTTGGTAATATTGGAGCATTGTATGTTGGTAATATTAGAGCATTGTATGTTGGTAATATTGGAGCATTGTATGTTGGTAATATTGGAGCATTGTATGTTGGTAATATTGGAGCATTGTATGTTGGTATTAGTAGGGCATTGTATGTGGGTAATATTAGAGCATTGTATGTTGGTAAGATGAAAGCATTGTATGCTGGTAATATTGGAGCATTATATGTTGGTGATATTAGAGCATTATATGTTGGTAATATTAGAGCATTGTATGTTGGTGATATTAGAGCATTATATGTTGGTAATATTAGAGCATTGTATGTTGGTAATATTAGAGCATTGTATGTTGGTAATATTAGAGCATTGTATGTTGGTAATATTAGAGCATCGTATGTTGGTATTATCATGGCACTGTATGTTGGTAATATTAGAGCATTATATGTTGGTAATATTAGAGCATTATATGTTGGTGATATTAGAGCATTATATGTTGATAATATTAGAGCATTGTATGTTGGTAATATTAGGGCATTGTATGTTTGTATTATTAGAGCATTGTATATTGGTGATATTAGAGCATTATATGTTGGTAATATTAGAGCATTATATGTAGGTAATAGTAGAGCATTGTATGTTGGTATTAGTAGGGCATTGTATGTTGGTAATATTAGAGCATTGTATGTTGGTAAATGGTAATATTAGAACATTGTATGTTGGTAATATTAGAGCATTGTATGTTGGTAATATTAGAGCATTTTATGTTGGTAATATTAAAGCACTGTATGTTGGTAATATTAGGGCATTGTATGTGGGTATTAGTAGGGTATTGTATGTTGGTAATCTTAGGGCATGGTATACTGGTAAGATGAAAGCATTGTATGTTGGTAAGATGAAAGCATTGTATGCTGGTAATATTAGAGCATTGTATGTTGGCATTAGTAGGGCATTGTATGCTGGTAATATTGGAGCATTGTATGTTGGTAATATTAGGGCATTGTATGTGGGTAATATTAGAGCATTATATGTTGGTAATATTAGAGCATTATATGTTGGTGATATTAGAGCATTATATGTTGGTAATATTAGAGCATTGTATGTTGGTAATATTAGGGCATTGTATGTTTGTATTATTAGAGCATTGTATGTTGGTGATATTAGAGCATTATATGTTGGTAATATTAGAGCATTATATGTAGGTAATAGTAGAGCACTGTATGTTGGTATTAGTAGGGCATTGTATGTTAGTAATATTAGAGCATTATATGTAGGTAATAGTAGAGCATTGTATGTTGGTAATATTGGAGCATTGTATGTTGGTAATATTGGAGCATTGTATGTTGGTAATATTGGAGCATTGTATGTTGGTAATATTGGAGCATTGTATGTTGGTAACATTAGAGCATTATATGTAGGTAATAGTAGAGCATTGTATGTTGGTATTAGTAGGGCATTGTATGTTGGTAATATTAGAGCATTGTATGTTGGTAAATGGTAATATTAGAACATTGTATGTTGGTAATATTAGAGCATTGTATGTTGGTATTATCATGGTACTGTATGTTGCTAATATTAGAGCATTTTATGTTGGTAATATTAAAGCACTGTTTGTTGGTAATATTAGGGCATTGTATGTGGGTATTATTAGAGCACTGTATATTGGCATTAGTAGGGCATTGTATGTTGGTAATATTAGAGAATTATATGTTGGTAATATTGGAGCATTGTATGTTGGTATTAGTAGGGCATTGTATGTTGGTAATATTAGAGCATTGTATGTTGGTAATATTAGAGCATTGTATGTTGGTAATATTAGAGCATTGTATGTTGGTAATATTAGAGCATTGTATGTTGGTAATATTAGGGCATTGTATGTTGGTAATATTAGAGCATTGTATGTTGGTAATATTAGAGCATTGTATGTTGGTAACATTAGAGCATTATATGTAGGTAATAGTAGAGCATTGTATGTTGGTATTAGTAGGGCATTGTATGTTGGTAATATTAGAGCATTGTATGTTGGTAAATGGTAATATTAGAACATTGTATGTTGGTAATATTAGAGCATTGTATGTTGGTATTATCATGGTACTGTATGTTGCTAATATTAGAGCATTTTATGTTGGTAATATTAAAGCACTGTTTGTTGGTAATATTAGGGCATTGTATGTGGGTATTATTAGAGCACTGTATATTGGCATTAGTAGGGCATTGTATGTTGGTAATATTAGAGAATTATATGTTGGTAATATTGGAGCATTGTATGTTGGTATTAGTAGGGCATTGTATGTTGGTAATATTAGAGCATTATATGTTGGTAATATTAGAGCACTGTATGTTGGTAATATTAGAGTATCGTATGTTGGTAATAGTAGAGCATTGTATGTTGGTAATATTGGAGCATTGTATGTTGGTAATATTAGGGCATTGTATGTGGGTATTATTAGAGCATTGTATGTTGGTATTAGTGGGGCATTATATGTGGGTAATATTAGAGCACTGTATGTTGGCATTAGTAAGGCATTGTATGTTGGTAATATTAGGGCATTGTATGTTGGTAATATTAGAGCATTATATGTTGGTAATAGTAGAGCACTGTATGTTGGTATTAGTAGGGCATTGTATGTTGGTAATATTGGAGCATTGTATGTTGGTAATATTAGAGCATTGTATGTTGGTAATATTGGAGCATTGTATGTTGGTAATATTGGAGCATTGTATGTTGGTAATATTAGAGCATTGTATGTTGGTAATATTGGAGCATTGTATGTTGGTAATATTGGAGCATTGTATGTTGGTAATATTGGAGCATTGTATGTTGGTATTAGTAGGGCATTGTATGTGGGTAATATTAGAGCATTGTATGTTGGTAAGATGAAAGCATTGTATGCTGGTAATATTGGAGCATTATATGTTGGTGATATTAGAGCATTATATGTTGGTAATATTAGAGCATTGTATGTTGGTGATATTAGAGCATTATATGTTGGTAATATTAGAGCATTGTATGTTGGTAATATTAGAGCATTGTATGTTGGTAATATTAGAGCATTGTATGTTGGTAATATTAGAGCATCGTATGTTGGTATTATCATGGCACTGTATGTTGGTAATATTAGAGCATTATATGTTGGTAATATTAGAGCATTATATGTTGGTGATATTAGAGCATTATATGTTGATAATATTAGAGCATTGTATGTTGGTAATATTAGGGCATTGTATGTTTGTATTATTAGAGCATTGTATGTTGGTGATATTAGAGCATTATATGTTGGTAATATTAGAGCATTATATGTAGGTAATAGTAGAGCATTGTATGTTGGTATTAGTAGGGCATTGTATGTTGGTAATATTAGAGCATTGTATGTTGGTAAATGGTAATATTAGAACATTGTATGTTGGTAATATTAGAGCATTGTATGTTGGTAATATTAGAGCATTTTATGTTGGTAATATTAAAGCACTGTATGTTGGTAATATTAGGGCATTGTATGTGGGTATTAGTAGGGTATTGTATGTTGGTAATCTTAGGGCATGGTATACTGGTAAGATGAAAGCATTGTATGTTGGTAAGATGAAAGCATTGTATGCTGGTAATATTAGAGCATTGTATGTTGGCATTAGTAGGGCATTGTATGCTGGTAATATTGGAGCATTGTATGTTGGTAATATTAGGGCATTGTATGTGGGTAATATTAGAGCATTATATGTTGGTAATATTAGAGCATTATATGTTGGTGATATTAGAGCATTATATGTTGGTAATATTAGAGCATTGTATGTTGGTAATATTAGGGCATTGTATGTTTGTATTATTAGAGCATTGTATGTTGGTGATATTAGAGCATTATATGTTGGTAATATTAGAGCATTATATGTAGGTAATAGTAGAGCACTGTATGTTGGTATTAGTAGGGCATTGTATGTTAGTAATATTAGAGCATTATATGTTGGTAATAGTAGAGCATTGTATGTTGGTAATATTGGAGCATTGTATGTTGGTAATATTGGAGCATTGTATGTTGGTAATATTGGAGCATTGTATGTTGGTAATATTGGAGCATTGTATGTTGGTATTAGTAGGGCATTGTATGTGGGTAATATTAGAGCATTATATGTTGGTAACATTAGAGCATTATATGTAGGTAATAGTAGAGCATTGTATGTTGGTATTAGTAGGGCATTGTATGTTGGTAATATTAGAGCATTGTATGTTGGTAAATGGTAATATTAGAACATTGTATGTTGGTAATATTAGAGCATTGTATGTTGGTATTATCATGGTACTCTATGTTGCTAATATTAGAGCATTTTATGTTGGTAATATTAAAGCACTGTTTGTTGGTAATATTAGGGCATTGTATGTGGGTATTATTAGAGCACTGTATATTGGCATTAGTAGGGCATTGTATGTTGGTAATATTAGAGAATTATATGTTGGTAATATTGGAGCATTGTATGTTGGTATTAGTAGGGCATTGTATGTTGGTAATATTAGAGCATTGTATGTTGGTAATATTAGAGCATTGTATGTTGGTAACATTAGAGCATTATATGTAGGTAATAGTAGAGCATTGTATGTTGGTATTAGTAGGGCATTGTATGTTGGTAATATTAGAGCATTGTATGTTGGTAAATGGTAATATTAGAACATTGTATGTTGGTAATATTAGAGCATTGTATGTTGGTATTATCATGGTACTGTATGTTGCTAATATTAGAGCATTTTATGTTGGTAATATTAAAGCACTGTTTGTTGGTAATATTAGGGCATTGTATGTGGGTATTATTAGAGCACTGTATATTGGCATTAGTAGGGCATTGTATGTTGGTAATATTAGAGAATTATATGTTGGTAATATTGGAGCATTGTATGTTGGTATTAGTAGGGCATTGTATGTTGGTAATATTAGGGCATTGTATGTTGGTAATATTAGAGCATTATATGTTGGTAATATTAGAGCACTGTATGTTGGTAATATTAGAGTATCGTATGTTGGTAATATTAGAGCATTGTATGTTGGTGATATTAGAGCATTGTATGTTGGTAATATTAGGGCATTGTATGTGGGTATTATTAGAGCATTGTATGTTGGTATTAGTGGGGCATTATATGTGGGTAATATTAGAGCACTGTATGTTGGCATTAGTAGGGCATTGTATGTTGGTAATATTAGGGCATTGTATGTTGGTAATATTAGAGCATTATATGTTGGTAATAGTAGAGCACTGTATGTTGGTATTAGTAGGGCATTGTATGTTGGTAATATTGGAGCATTGTATGTTGGTAATATTGGAGCATTGTATGTTGGTAATATTGGAGCATTGTATGTTGGTAATATTGGAGCATTGTATGTTGGTAATATTAGAGCATTGTATGTTGGTAATATTGGAGCATTGTATGTTGGTAATATTGGAGCATTGTATGTTGGTAATATTGGAGCATTGTATGTTGGTATTAGTAGGGCATTGTATGTGGGTAATATTAGAGCATTGTATGTTGGTAAGATGAAAGCATTGTATGCTGGTAATATTGGAGCATTATATGTTGGTGATATTAGAGCATTATATGTTGGTAATATTAGAGCATTGTATGTTGGTGATATTAGAGCATTATATGTTGGTAATATTAGAGCATTGTATGTTGGTAATATTAGAGCATTGTATGTTGGTAATATTAGAGCATTGTATGTTGGTAATATTAGAGCATCGTATGTTGGTATTATCATGGCACTGTATGTTGGTAATATTAGAGCATTATATGTTGGTAATATTAGAGCATTATATGTTGGTGATATTAGAGCATTATATGTTGATAATATTAGAGCATTGTATGTTGGTAATATTAGGGCATTGTATGTTTGTATTATTAGAGCATTGTATGTTGGTGATATTAGAGCATTATATGTTGGTAATATTAGAGCATTATATGTAGGTAATAGTAGAGCATTGTATGTTGGTATTAGTAGGGCATTGTATGTTGGTAATATTAGAGCATTGTATGTTGGTAAATGGTAATATTAGAACATTGTATGTTGGTAATATTAGAGCATTGTATGTTGGTAATATTAGAGCATTTTATGTTGGTAATATTAAAGCACTGTATGTTGGTAATATTAGGGCATTGTATGTGGGTATTAGTAGGGTATTGTATGTTGGTAATCTTAGGGCATGGTATACTGGTAAGATGAAAGCATTGTATGTTGGTAAGATGAAAGCATTGTATGCTGGTAATATTAGAGCATTGTATGTTGGCATTAGTAGGGCATTGTATGCTGGTAATATTGGAGCATTGTATGTTGGTAATATTAGGGCATTGTATGTGGGTAATATTAGAGCATTATATGTTGGTAATATTAGAGCATTATATGTTGGTGATATTAGAGCATTATATGTTGGTAATATTAGAGCATTGTATGTTGGTAATATTAGGGCATTGTATGTTTGTATTATTAGAGCATTGTATGTTGGTGATATTAGAGCATTATATGTTGGTAATATTAGAGCATTATATGTAGGTAATAGTAGAGCACTGTATGTTGGTATTAGTAGGGCATTGTATGTTAGTAATATTAGAGCATTATATGTTGGTAATAGTAGAGCATTGTATGTTGGTAATATTGGAGCATTGTATGTTGGTAATATTGGAGCATTGTATGTTGGTAATATTGGAGCATTGTATGTTGGTAATATTGGAGCATTGTATGTTGGTAATATTGGAGCATTGTATGTTGGTATTAGTAGGGCATTGTATGTGGGTAATATTAGAGCATTGTATGTTGGTAACATTAGAGCATTATATGTTGGTGATATTAGAGCATTATATGTTGCTAATATTAGAGCATCGTATGTTGGTAATATTAGAGCATTGTATGTTGGTAATATTAGAGCATTGTATGTTGGTAATATTAGAGCATCGTATGTTGGTAATATTAGAGCATTGTATGTTGGTATTATCATGGAACTGTATGTTGGTAATATTAGAGCATTGTATGCTGGTAAGATGAAAGCATTGTATGCTGGTAATATTGGAGCATTGTATGTTGGTAATATTGGAGCATTGTATGTTGGTGATATTGGAGCATTGTATGTTGGTAATATTGGAGCATTGTATTTTGGTAATATTGGAGCATTGTATGTTGGTATTAGTAGGGCATTGTATGTGGGTAATATTAGAGCATTATATGTTGGTAATATTAGAGCATTATATGTTGGTGATATTAGAGCATTATATGTTGATAATATTAGAGCATTGTATGTTGGTAATATTAGGGCATTGTATGTTTGTATTATTAGAGCATTGTATGTTGGTGATATTAGAGCATTATAAGTTGGTAATATTAGAGCATTATATGTAGGTAATAGTAGAGCATTGTATGTTGGTATTAGTAGGGCATTGTATGTTGGTAATATTAGAGCATTGTATGTTGGTAAATGGTAATATTAGAACATTGTATGTTGGTAATATTAGAGCATTGTATGTTGGTAATATTAGAGCATTTTATGTTGGTAATATTAAAGCACTGTATGTTGGTAATATTAGGGCATTGTATGTGGGTATTAGTAGGGTATTGTATGTTGGTAATATTAGGGCATGGTATGTTGGTAATATTAGAGAATTATATGTTGGTAATATTAGAGCTTTGTATGTTGCTAATATTAGAGTATCGTATGTTGGTAATATTAGAGCATTGTATGTTGGTAATATTAGGGCATTGTATGTGGGTATTATTAGAGCATTGTATGTTGGTATTAGTGGGGCATTATATGTGGGTAATATTAGAGCACTGTATGTTGGTCTTAGTAGGGCATTGTATGTGGGTAATATTAGAGCACTGTATGTTGGTATTAGTGGGGCATTGTATGCTGGTAATAATAGGGCATTGTATGTTGGTAATAGTAGGGCATTGTATATTGGTAATATTAGAGCACTGTATGTTGGTATTAGTAGGGCATTGTATGTTGGTAATATTAGAGCACTGTATGTTGGTAATATTAGGGCATTGTATGTGGGTATTATTAGAGCATTGTATGTTGGTATTAGTGGGGCATTATATGTGGGTAATATTAGAGCACTGTATGTTGGTATTAGTAGGGCATTGTATGTGGGTAATATTAGAGCACTGTATGTTGGTATTAGTGGGGCATTGTATGCTGGTAATATTAGGGCATTGTATGTTGGTAATATTAGGGCATTGTATGTGGGTATTATTAGAGCATTGTATGTTGGTATTAGTGGGGCATTATATGTGGGTAATATTAGAGCACTGTATGTTGGCATTAGTAGGGCATTGTATGTTGGTAATATTAGGGCATTGTATGTTGGTAACATTAGAGCATTATATGTTGGTAATAGTAGAGCACTGTATGTTGGTATTAGTAGGGCATTGCATGTTAGTAATATTAGAGCCCTGTATGTTGGCATTAGTAGGGCATTGTATGTTGGTAATATTAGGGCATTGTATGTTGGTAATATTAGGGCATTGTATGTGGGTATTATTAGAGCATTGTATGTTGGTATTAGTGGGGCATTATATGTGGGTAATATTAGAGCACTGTATGTTGGCATTAGTAGGGCATTGTATGTTGGTAATATTAGGGCATTGTATGTTGGTAATATTAGAGCATTATATGTTGGTAATATTAGAGCACTGTATGTTGGTATTAGTGGGGCATTGTATGTTGGTGATATTAGAACATTGTATGTTGGTAATATTAGGGCATTGTATGTGGGTATTATTAGAGCATTGTATGTTGGTATTAGTGGGGCATTATATGTGGGTAATATTAGAGCACAGTATGTTGGCATTAGTAGGGCATTGTATGTTGGTAATATTAGAGCTTTGTATGTTGGTAATATTAGGGCATTGTATGTTGGTAATAGTAGGGCATTGTATGTGGGTATTATTAGAGCATTGTATGTTGGTATTAGTGGGGCATTATATGTGGGTAATATTAGAGCACTGTATGTTGGCATTAGTAGGGCATTGTATGTTGGTAATATTAGGGCATTGTATGTTGGTAATAGTAGAGCACTGTATGTTGGTATTAGTAGGGCATTGTATGTTGGTAATATTAGAGCACTGTATGTTGGCATTAGTAGGGCATTGTATGTTGGTAATATTAGGGCACTGTATGTTGATAATATTAGGCCATTGTATGTGGGTATTATTAGAGCATTGTATGTTGGTATTAGTGGGGCATTATATGTTGGTAATATTAGGGCATTGTATGTTGGTAATTGTAGAGCACTGTATGTTGGTATTAGTAGGGCATTGTATGTTGGTAATATTAGAGCTTTGTATGTTGGTAATATTAGGGCATTGTATGTTGGTAATAGTAGGGCATTGTATGTGGGTATTATTAGAGCATTGTATGTTGGTATTAGTGGGGCATTATATGTGGGTAATATTAGAGCACTGTATGTTGGCATTAGTAGGGCATTGTATGTTGGTAATATTAGGGCATTGTATGTTGGTAATAGTAGAGCACTGTATGTTGGTATTAGTAGGGCATTGTATGTTGGTAATATTAGAGCACTGTATGTTGGCATTAGTAGGACATTGTATGTTGGTAATATTAGGGCACTGTATGTTGATAATATTAGGGCATTGTATGTGGGTATTATTAGAGCATTGTATGTTGGTATTAGTGGGGCATTATATGTTGGTAATATTAGGGCATTGTATGTTGGTAATAGTAGGGCATTGTATATTGGTAATATTAGAGCACTGTATGTTGGTATTAGTGGGGCATTGTATGCTGGTAATATTAGAGCACTGTATGTTGGCATTAGTAGTGCATTGTATGTTGGTAATATTAGGGCATTGTATGTTGGTAACATTAGAGCATTATATGTTGGTAATAGTAGAGCACTGTATGTTGGTATTAGTAGGGCATTGTATGTTGGTAATATTAGAGCACTGTATGTTGGCATTAGTAGGGCATTGTATGTTGGTAATATTAGGGCATTGTATGTTGGTAACATTAGAGCATTATATGTTGGTAATAGTAGAGCACTGTATGTTGGTATTAGTAGGGCATTGTATGTTGGTAATATTAGAGCACTGTATGTTGGCATTAGTAGGGCATTGTATGTTGGTAATATTAGGGCATTGTATGTTGGTAATATTAGAGCATTATATGTTGGTAATATTAGAGCACTGTATGTTGGTATTAGTGGGGCATTGTATGCTGGTAATATTAGGGCATTGTATGTTGGTAATATTAGAGCACTGTATGTTGGCATTAGTAGGGCATTGTATGTTGGTAATATTAGGGCATTGTATGTTGGTAATATTAGAGCATTATATGTTGGTAATATTAGAGCATTGTATGTTGGTATTAGTAGGGCATTGTATGTTGGTGATATTAGAGCACTGTATGTTGGTATTAGTGGGGCATTGTATGCTGGTAATATTAGGGCATTGTATGTTGGTAATAGTAGGGCATTGTATGTTGGTAATATTAGAGCACTGTATGTTGGTATTAGTAGGGCATTGTATGTTGGTGATATTAGAGCACTGTATGTTGGCATTAGTAGGGTATTGTATGTTGGTAATATTAGGGCATTGTATGTTGGTAATATTAGAGTATTCTATGTTGTTAATATTAGAGCACTGTATGTTGGTATTAGTAGGGCATTGTATGTGGGTAATATTAGAGCACTGTATGTTGGTATTAGTGGGGCATTGTATGCTGGTAATATTAGGGCATTGTATGTTGGTAATATTAGAGCATTGTATGTTGGTAATATTAGGGCATTGTATGTTGGTAATATTAGAGCATTGTATGTTGGTAATATTAGGGCTTTGTATGTTGGTAATATTAGAGCATTATATGTTGGTAATATTGGAGCATTGTATGTTGATATTAGTAGGGCATTGTATGTTGATAATATTAGAGTACTGTATGTTGATATTAGTAGAGCATTGTATGTGGGTTTTATTAGAGCACTGTATGTTGGTATTAGTAGGGCATTGTATGTGGGTTTTATTAGAGCACTGCATGTTGATATTAGCAGGGCATTGTATATAGCTATTATTAGAGCATTGTATGTTGGTATTAGTGGGGCATTATATGTGGGTAATATTAGAGCACTGTATGTTGGCATTAGTAGGGCATTGTATGTTGGTAATATTAGGGCATTGTATGTTGGTAATATTAGAGTATTCTATGTTGTTAATATTAGAGCACTGTATGTTGGTATTAGTAGGGCATTGTATGTTGGTGATATTAGAGCACTGTATGTTGGTATTAGTGGGGCATTGTATGCTGGTAATATAAGGGCATTGTATGTTGGTAATAGTAGGGCATTGTATGTTGGTAATATTAGAGCACTGTATGTTGGTATTAGTAGGGCATTGTATGTTGATAATATTAGAGTACTGTATGTTGATATTAGTAGGGCATTGTATGTGGGTTTTATTAGAGCACTGCATGTTGATATTAGCAGGGCATTGTATGTGGGTTTTATTAGAGCACTGTATGTTGGTATCAGTAGGGCACTGTGTGTTGGTAATATTAGAGCACTGTATTTTGATATTAGCAGGGCATTGTATGTGGCTATTATTAGAGCACTGTATGTTGGTATCAGTAGTGCACTGTGTGTTGGTAATGTTAGGGAATTGTATGTTGGAAAGAGTATTACGCTGTTTGGTGATACTATTTATGCTTTCTATTATGATATTTTTTAAATTCTGTATTTTATTATTTGTGCATTTTTTTTATTGTATTATTTTGTGTGCTGTATCATTTTAACAAGCTATTATAGTAAAGGCAATGTAGAATGGTTCTATGAGACATTGTTACACACTATGATCTTTAATACACTGCCTGAGGTCTACAGTGTTTCTGATCTTTCATACCCCTGCTTTGTCCAAGCAACACCCTTGTCTGGACCCAAGTGGAACAGAAATATATTAAAAACCACAGAAATGAGATTATTCACAATATATAAATGAGGCTGAAAGCAAAACAATTTAATTGTATGGCACGACTGCTACATAAGTCTACCAAGGTCAGGACTAACATAATTCAATGCCCCGTGGCCATATCCCTGCGTTGACTCTTCACTCTTATTGCCGAACATTGCTCAAAGGTAAAAATTTGCACTAAGCTATAGAATTTAGTCAGTCATCGCATTTTTATTTTTTATTTGTTTACCTTGCTCTGGAAGGATAGAAGTAAATTATAGCTATGATTTTATAGTAATTGCACCTTTGAGCAACGTTGGACAATAATCAAGAGGAAGGTCCTGGAGCAACGAGAGAAGAAAAGTTTTATGAAATGAACTATGAGGCAACCAAAAACAAATAAACAAAAGTTACAAATGGGTGCATTAAGCGAACGAAAGGAAATATAAAAGTAGTGCATGGCATGATCAATGTAAGAAGGCTGATGACAAATGTAATGGTAAGAAATGTCTCTAAATCATGACATCTTCATGACATCTGTTAAATGCCCTGATTGAAGCCAGCCAGTAGGTGCCACTGTACTCACTAAACTGCCAATAATATTGTGTGCCACAAGAGAGCATGTTTTGTATGCTGATGAATGCTACCCTCTTGGCAGATTAGCTAAGGAGAATCACATGGCTGCATCCTTGGCACCTTTGTTGTCTTTGCCATTCAGAAATTCTCAGCTGATCATCAGAATATAGGAGACGCTCTCATGGCACCCTGAATGGAAGTTTGGGTGCAATTTAGGAGATAATAGTGGCACTGTTATGGTTGTTTCCTTTAGGTTTCTATTAGATGGCCCAATATTAAGTAGTCTGTGAACATGACAGATTCTCCTTATAATGTAGCTCCAGATATAACATGTTCGGCTCAAGTGCCCAAAATTTCAATGTGTCTGTAGGAGACACAGCAGGGAAAGTGGGCACTCTGTATCCTAGGCATTCATAAGGTTGGGTGGTGCCCTGTGCAGTACTTTCTATTAAGCCCTTATGGTTTGCCATCCAGTGCCCAAATAACATTGTTGTGAGGTGCCCAAATGCTTTTGCCACAGGCACCGTGTGGTATTGGGGGGTCAAAGCTCCAGGTGCCCTGCCCATCAGAGCCAGTAATATCCAATTTCACTAGTGACAACTGATGTGCAATGTTCAACCACACAGGTTGCACACCCCACACAGGTTGCACACTCCATCATGGCTAAACCAAGTTTAGCCATGATGTAGTATACAGGGCATTGGCCTAGAATACAGGTCCACCGGTCTCCCAGTGGCATATTTAAACTGGAGACAGGAGCGCCAAATATGTTATAACTGAAACTACATGTTAAAGCTCCTTTAATATTAGTATAATGTATATATTAGCATGCATAATATGCAAATGCAGCAAAGATAAGTTTGTTATTTGGTACAATTCACTGTGATATTATAATATGTCATTTGTGGTTTTACATAAGACTGCAAATAAACCTACTGAATTATCCTACCTCAAGGAGTTACCATGGTGCATACATACATAAATAAGTAATGACCAGCTCAGATCTGCTACATCTGTACATTATCAACCTACACAGCCATCTCAGGAGTATTGCCTGGCAATGCACTTATACAATTAAGTTGATTTTTTTTTTTTTACTAACATATTTCTCTTTCAATTCATTAGAAGTAAAAATAACAGAATCTCAGGGACACATCTCTGTTTTGGACAACAGCAAAAGTTGGTATGCGAGGACACATTATGGGATATATGGCACATAAAAAAAAAATACAACGTACAAGTTTGACAAATTTCATACATCCTTATTATCAGCACAACTATCTTACTCTCATGATCAAACCCCACAAGCTCAACAAACTTATTTAATGGCCAAACACCTTATGGATGCCTTTGTACAAAAAAATGTGCGGTGGCCAGTGAAAGACACACAAAACAAATGTTATAGATGGGAAAATCATGCTGGATCTCTATTAGCTACTACAGCCAAAGACAGGAAACCATTCAAACCTATCCTGGCACCACGTGATCCAGCCACAGAGCATTTCATTACAGACCCATGTGAGATAGCTCAAACCTTTCAAAATTGCTTTGAAGATTTATATCGCGCTGAACTGGCGGACATTTCAAGTATCGTCTTTCCTAAAGGCCACACAAATGCCCATTCTATCAGAAGAACAACTTGACATGTTGGACTCTGATATATTGGAGGAGGAGGTTCGGGAGGCCACTGGGGCATCCTCGAATGTCAAGACGCCAGGGCCAGTTGGTTTCTTTGCAGAATTTTGTAAACTGCTAGGCCCAGAGTTAATACCGAAGTTGACTAATCTGTTTAATTCGGCTTATAAACAATCTATTTTACCTGACTACTTTATGTATTCAAGGATCATTCTTCTACCAAAACCTAATAAAGATCAGCTCGAACCCCAGTCATACAGACCCATTTAGTTTTTGAACAAGGATTACAAGATATTGTCCAAAATTTTAGCCAATAGACTGCAATTTATCTTGCCACAAATACTAAGTGAGGCACAAACGGGATTCACTCAGGGAAGGAACTGCAAAAAAACATTCATGCGGCAGGAATGTCCCCTCTCCCTTTTACTTTTTGACTTGTCAATAGATCCGTTAATACGCCACTTGCAAAATTCAATGCTGTTTAAAGGCATACATAATGACAAAGTGGAGCTAAAAATAGCGGCATTTGCGGATGACGTGTTATTAATGATCTCTAAACCCAAACAAGTATTACCTCCCATATTAACACAATTATCCACAATTGGTGGCCTTTCGGGATACACCATTAACATAGACAAAACTGAGACACTTTTACTAAAGGGACCATCTAAACCATTGTGATCATATACATATCGGTTACGGTGGCAGGTTGACTCATTGAAATTCTTGGGGGTGCAGATAGCAAAAAGGTCTACAGATTTATATAAACTTAATATTCAGCCGTATATCCAAGCATTAGAGGTGACGCTAAAAATGTGGGGGTCTCTGTCCCTTTCCTATCTGGGACGTACATACGTACTTAAGAGGACCGAATTTTCCAGACTATTATATTTGTTATATACACCGCCAATTTATCTCACCCCTAAAGATGGAAAATGCATCAACTTTTTATACCGAACATTTATATGGAAAGGGAAAAGATCAAGGATGGCATATAAAACACTACAGTAGCCTAAGCTAAATGAAGGGATAGCTTTCCCGAATATCAAAATATATAACTTAGCCTCCCTCCTTAGGATTGTGAGGGACTGGATAAACAACATATCACATTTTGCAGACACATTGACAGAACAAGACCTTTTCCCATGTTGTGCGTTACCCACTATGCTTCATATACAACATATTGTGCATGGAAGGGGTGGAACAAAATGAGAAACATACCGGGAATCTCCCCATCAGCCTCCCCTTATTTGATATGAGTCAAAAATCCTAACTTCAAAGAGGGTTGATCACACATTATATTTGGAATATGGTATAGGGCAGGCATTAGAACTATTTACTCACTGCTTAACATAACAGAAAAAACGATGTACACAGGATTGGAACTTCTTCAGAAATATCCGGAGGTTCAATTTCCGCACTTCATGTGCTTACAGGCAAAAAGTTACATATCCACTTTATTACCCAATCTAACTGACAAGGATTGGATTACCGCTATACACGCAATATTTGCAACAATCACAAATATTAAGGGAGCGATATCACGAAATCCATACATACACTGATATATATATATATATATATATATATATATATATATATATATATATGTACACTGATAGTTTATACAAATGCAGAAGTTCCTCATTCCAAGTGGGTATTGGATGAGCCAGCTCTTACTTATCAAGCACTATTGTTAGCATTGGAACAGGCTCAAAAATATCTTTCGTCAACCAGGTACTTGGAAATGAGACTGAAGTTAAGCCACAGAGCATACCTTACACCCTCAAAGAGATAACTGATGGCAATATATGACAGCCCCAATTGTTTCAAATGCGGACAACCTGATGAAAATCTTTATCATTGTTTGTGGACATGTCCTATAATTCAACAATATTGGGATAAAATAAGAAATTACACTATAGAACATCTGGCTAATTTCATTCCTAATGATGCTCTTTGGGCCATTTTTGGATATTAGGACAAGGATACCTGTAACTAGTCAAAAGGGGCAGGTAAATTGTTATACATGATAGCTGCGGCAGGAATAAAATTTATCCTACACGTGTGGCTACAAAAACAGGCACCGCCATTCAAGATGTTTTTGGACAAATTTACCTTTATATTTAAAATGGATTGGACGGAGACCTTGAACAGTAAGGAGACACTTATAGAATCTTTTTTTGAAAGCTGGGGTAGTTTTCTCTCAGTTCTCCCACAACGAATCAAAGAGGCAATACAAGATATCTTCCAGGCCACTGTCTGGTATCAAAAGAGGATCTTGACAGGATCTCCACCAATATGATTTCAAAAGAAAGAGGCAATACAAAAACGGGGATAACAACACACTTGTAGCTTGGATGATGGTCATCGAGAGTCTCGTACTAAATATGACTCTGGAACTATCCAATTGACATCTCTATTGGGGTATGGAGTGCCTTTGGGGGTGTGAGGAGCATGGCTGGTTCTGGGCTCCTTATCGGACCTATTGTTTACACTTCAGATTTCAATGCTTCAGTTGGTACTAATATGTTGGTACTAATATTGATTCTAATGCTTTAATGATACCTTCTCTGTAACATGCAATTTATTGATATATAGACACAGGCTTTTGGGTGTATCATCATACTCCATTGAAACCCATAGGCATGATTGCATTGGAGTGTTGTTATCGGTCAAGGCACTTATCCTCATAACTTGCTGGGTTGTTTTTTTGGGTTTTTTTCTTGTCGGAAAAAACTTATTTTTTTTTATTAATTTATGAAAATCACAATAAAAACAATAAAAACATTTTGAAAAAATTTCAAACTACTTGTGAAATGGTGAAGAAACAAGTTAGTACAGGTGTTAATGTACAGAACATTAGTTTGTAATAAAATTGTCACTTTTATTAAATTAATCAAAGGTGCTAATCTGTGATTATGTTTTGCTGCATTTTTACACATGCTGTAGATTATAATTATTTCATTTAAAAGCACCAACATATTCTGCAGCGCTGTACAGAGATTGTCACTAGAGTTGAGCGAGCGAGTTTCCAGAAACTGGTTTTGAATACGATTCGATCAAATCAACCAGTACGATTCAGGCCGAATACATTCGCTGCGATTTTGCTGTAGCCAAAACTTTTGGGAGATTCGTACACAGTGTGTAGAATCATTTCACTTATCTCTAATTGTCACCATTCACATCAGTCCATGTCCCCAAAAAAACTCACAATCTAATTTTCCTATCTCAAACACACACGTTAGGGACAATTAACTTATCTGTATGTTTTTGAAGTGTTAGAGGAAAGGGGGTTTTACACTGGGCAATTATTAGGCAGACAAGCATTCATATAACGCTACTTCCCGATAATTTCCCTGTGTAAACAGGGCAGCGATCAGCACATGAACGAGCAAACGCTCGATCATCTGCTGATCGTATCATTTAAAAAAAGTAAAATATTATCCTTGTCGGCAGCACAACACCCTGTAAAAACGGGGAGGTGCTGCCGACATGATAATAATGTATTGGGACGAGCAACCGGACTAAGGAGCGCTTGTCCCCATACATAGCTCCTTGTAACAAGAGCAAACGAGTGCCGATCAACAAGATGTCTCATTGATCGGCGCTCGTTACACCTGCCAAAATTGGCCGGTGTAATAGGGCTTAAGAACCTGGAGAACCTGGAGGAAACCAGGACAAACACGGGGAGAACATACAAACGCCATACAGATGTGTCCATTGTTCTAACCACTGAGCCACTGGGCTGCCCCACATTATTAATAATGATAAGGATGATGAGGAAGATTTTACATGTAGTATTTTTTATATCTTTTGTTACTCCAGACCCTCCCTATTAAAGTCAATGTGAGCAATGATACACCTACAAAATACAGAGGGAGGTTTAGTGAAAAGGGTGCAATGGACATATGGAAGAGTTAACCATAGCAACCAATCAGATTTCAGCTCTCATTTTTCAGAAACCCTTTCAAAAATGAAAACAGTAACCTGATTGGTTGCTTTGCACTAGTTTTGATAAATCCACCCTCTAAGTATTAAAAGAAAAACATAGACGGGGCGATTTATAAAAACTACTAAAACCAATGGTTGGAAAAAAATGTTGAAAAAATGTTCCGACGTCTATTTGTCTGATTTCACATGCATTTGTCTGCATTTTAGGATCTGTATTATGGCTGCAACACCTGGACCCCTGGGGTGTTGTGTCCATAATATGGACTTAAAAATCTGTCCGCCTTAAGGCTACGTGAAATGTGCATTAAATGAAGGGTCTGTCTCTTCTCCTGTATATTTTAGTAAATACTTGTATTACTCTTAAAATAATAACGCTGGAGCATCTTACCTTAGATCCCTGAATTGTTCCATTCCTCTATTATTCCTCCTGGAAATTTATAAATAAATTGACAACTGGGTGTTACCATTCCCCCTTATCCCTACACAGTCCGACATTGTCTAATCATCAGTGATAATTTCAGAGTTTTGCAAATCTAACAAAAATAAATAACAAGTTTCATAAATGTGTCCTAAAATGTTCTAAAATAACAACTGAAAGCAACCCCGGCAATGTGTAAATGATGGAAATTCAAAAATTTACAAATGCATGTATTTCTACATGCAGTAAAGTGCCCCAGGCTCTGTCGTACTCCATGTGTATGAAAATATTCTCTCCTAGAAGCAGTGCTTGGTACTTGCGAAGTCCGATAGAGCAGTCCATTTTTTTTTCTGTCTAATTCGTACGGAATCCATGAGAAAAAACTGTATGTCGTATTTAATTGGAGTCATACAGAGCGGTAATACAGTTTTGTGCATGTGCCCCAATTTTTGCTTTTTCCTTATGGTTTTCGGCCTCTTCTGTTACATTTATATGAGCTTTGCCTTGGGAGCCTAAGTACCAGGTCACAAGGCAAAACGTAGTTAATCTTCCGTTAGACCTTTGTTCTAATTTGTGTTCTAGCAGCAGTGCACTGTACATTCTGGATCTTGTTGCTATCAAGTTAGTAAACTGATATAGTTGTTACTTTTTTAGTTTGTTTTTTTCTGTGACATTTCAAACAACAAGGAAATTTATACATGTTATAAAACTAGCCATTTTAGTCTAGTGTATGAGGGTGTTCTAATTTGTTACTGGCAAACAGTGTAACCTTTTCTCATAGCCTGCAGCTTGTAATGATTACTACTTGAAATAAAATCTCAAGTGCTTCAGAGGTGGAGGTTATGTTCCCGTTACTGTATTTTTCTTCCTTTTTTATTACAATTTTCTTTTCTTTTTACAATAAAGATCAAAAAAACTAAAATCTATGGACAAATATATAAGAGTTAGTGAAATATACAGTCCAAATGTTTCATTATTTGGCAGCCAAGTTTGTTTGGGTCTTTTTTCCATTGGGGAGCCTCAGGAGCAATAGCTTGGCAATAGGTTTTTCCAGATAAGATCTAGATAGATGTATAGATGATAGATAGATAGATAGATAGATAGATAGATAGATAGATAGATAGATAGATAGATAGATAGATAGATAGATAGATAGATAGATAGATAGATAGATAGATAGATAGATAGATAGATAGATACTAAGCCTACATATATCTGGGATGGTAGGAACAGCAAACTAATTACAATTAATATAATTTTAATTAGTTTAATGCTGGTTCCTACCATCCCCAGATATATGTAGGCTTAGTCCCAGTTCTTGGTGTATGTGCAGTGTAAGTTCCCACCTATAGAGGATGCCTTGTCATGGCAGGTGGGCTCACACAATTTGATCAAAATGTGTTCTAAGAACCTCCCTATTGTAAGTAGATTTAGCATGTAATGCATATTTATTAATATTTAGTGGTTTAGGTTACATTGGTGTTCGCAGTGTGCTGTCGCCATTTTCTTGTGTGCTGTATAAGTTTGCAGTCATAGGCGTTCTTGCACCTGCATACACGTTTCATTTTTATTTTGTTAGGTAGATAGATAGATAGATCATTATTGTGCATGTTAACTATATAAAGCACCCTATGGTTGGTCATTTGCCTTTTTCCATGTTTGATACAATCCCTGTCTATATTGAGGGTTAGGTTAGGTACACGTTCGTGCTCTTTTGAATTGTTTTTAAACATCTGTTATTTCTTCTTGTTGTGTACGAAAGATTTTGTTATATTGTAAGAGGTGCCGTCTTTCATGCATGTGTTTCTGGCTTGACATGGTATTTAGTTACATTCATACTTGTCACTCTGACCTAGATACAAATTGGTGGTTCCAGTCCCTATCTTATTTGGTATACATTACTGTGTCTACATCAACACCTGACATGCTCTTGAGTGCCGCATGAATGATAATTACATGCAAATACATTTCTATTTAAGAAATAAAAGATAGAATTTGTGTTGGAAAATGTAGGAAAACACAGACTACCACCTAGTGTAGAAAAAAGGAAATAAGGATAATTCTGAGAAGCTCATCTTTATCTTCTCAGTCTATCAATTCTTATCATTTATATGTCTCACGTTTTTTGATGTTTGTGGCAATTTCATTACGTTCCATTATTTATTTATTTCCCATTTTCCCACTTATATATCACCAACATACACCACAGAGCTGTACAACAGTCACTATTCACATCAGTCTTTGTCGCAATGGGGCTCACAATATTATTTCACTCTTTTCCTATAAGAAGCCAGTTCACCTATTAGTATTTTTGTTGGTGGTGGGAGAAAATTAAACTATACAGAGGAAACCTACTCAAACACAGGGAGAAGATACAGAACAGTAGAATACATATACATTCTAATATGCTATATGAACAAAAGTACTGGGACATCTACACATTACACCTATGGGAAATTTTATGACATCCCATTCTAAATCCATTGGCATTAATGTGGGGTTGGTCCCCCCCCCCCCCCCTTTGCAGGTACAACAGTTCCCACTCTTCTGGGAAGTCTTTCTACAAGATTTTTGCATGTTTCTACAAGATTTTGGCATTTGCCATATGGGAATTTTTGCCCATTCATCCAGAAGAGCATTTGTAAGGTCAGACACTGATGTTGGAGGAGAGGGCCTGGCTCGTAATCTCCGTCCTAGTTCATCACAAAGTTGTTAGATGTGTTGAGGTCAGAGCTCTGTGGGGGCCAGTCAAATTCTTCCGCACCAAGCTCACCCAGCCATGTCTTTATGGACTTTGTCCAGTGGGGCACAGTCATGATGGATCAGAAAATTGCCGTACCCCAAACTGTTCCTACTAAGTTAGTAGCTACAATTGTCCAAAATGTCTTGGTATGCAGATAGATTAAGATTTCCCTTCACTGGAACTAAGGGGCCTAGGCTGACCCCTGAAAACAAAACCCCATAGCATTATCCCTCCATGAGCAAATTTCATGAACTGACCAGTTATAACGGTGGCGTCCTATTACAGGACTACGCTGGAATTCCGTGATCTCTTTAGAATGACCGATTCTTTCACAAATGTTTGTAAAGGCGACTGCATGGCGAGGTGCTGGATTTTATACACCTGTCGCAATGAATGAAATGTATGTATTTAATCATTAAGATATGTGTCCCAGTACTTTAGCCATATAGTGTATCTATGGTACAGATTTATATGCAGATATAATGTGTATAATCTATATATCTGTTGAAATCTGCACCTCAGGAGCTCCATTAGTTTTTTTCCATACAGTCTCCTCCTATTTATTTAAACAATTAAATCTGATTCCTAGACTCCACCCTTACGGGCCGTATTATATACAGTATGTGACAGTTACATGATATTGTTCTTTATTTCGAGAATGGTTTAGTTGGTTGTAGTCTATAATCACTTTTATTTATTTTATTTAAAATCTGCTCCTAATGCTCTGGCTTCCTGGTGGGCTTGTGCTTATACACAGCAGCCAATCTTAACAAACCGAGCTGAAGTGTAAAGGAAGGGGTATGGAGATAGCAGCACTCTGAACAGACAGGATCTAAGTCTACCTTGGCTCTCATAGATAATGTAGCTAAGTTGTAGCCAGAGATGACAGCATGCAGCTAACATTGAAAAAATAAACAGCAAGGAAAGCATTAGGTACAATGTTTGATGCCTCTCATTCAGACTCTCAGTAGGTTTACCTGCATCTAATGGAAAACAACAGATAACATAATGTAGTATATGTAATACATAAGTTGTACCATATAGCACACTTAGCTCTGTTGCATGTGTACATCCAGAACGATTTTAGTAAATGATTTAGATCTGTATCTGTGTATAATATTCATATGCTGCCAACACAGAAAATAATTATTTTAAAAGCATTAGCTTGGCTGGTTTTTCCGTATTTGAAAAAAAACTTCTGCGCATTACTATAATAATGTAATATCATCTAATAAGTTCTGTAACGGGGCCCCGCCAACTGTATGAAATTTATAATATCGGTATGTTCTTCTGTTGCAGTGGTACCTTTGGGCATCCTCAGGTACCAGATGGGTGCGACTTCTACCTCTGCCCCATATAGCTACACCACAGGTTCTGTGGTCAGTAATACAGTAAATGTATACTGATAGCCAATAGATACAAGGCACATAGAATTTAGAGATTGTACAAAGGCTCCTCGTATGGTGCATACCGATACAATATGAAATACAGTAGTCTACAGTTCATTAACTTGACCCATATTGTGAATGCGTAATATATTTTCTTAATCAATTCCTCATGGTTTTCAATAATTCTGCTTGATGTTATTTAATCCCTTGACACACCAGGACGTGCCTGAACCTTCTTGTCCAGCGGGTTGAAGTATACAGTGGACTCACGCTCTAAGCCCGCTCCATAAGCTGCGGGTATCAGCTGTGTATTACAGCACACTAACTGCTTGGAGCAGAGAGAACTCTGATCCTGGCCATTTAACCACTTAGATGCAGCGGTTCATAGCTACCGCAGCATCTAAGTCGTTAGAAGGATGGGGAGGCCCCCTCCAACAGCCGTCGGCCACCCACGATGCGACCGCGGGGTACCAATAGTTGTCATAGCAGTCTGGGATCCTAATGAAGGTCCCCAAGGCTGCCTTCTTTCTGCCTCTGTTAAGCCCTGCTTCTGGCAGGGCTTAACAGGAGCCAGTAAAAATGACAAAGCACTGCAATAAATTAGTATTGCAATTTATTGAACCAGCGATTCGCCATTTAAAAAAACAAAACGCCAGAATTGCTGTTTTTTGGTCACCTTAGGGTAAAAAAAAAACGTTAAAAAAAATTGTATGTACCAAATAAGCCCTTACAGCGATCAATCGACAAAACAAATAAAAAAGTTACGGCTCTCAGAATGTGGCGAAACAAAAACATTTTTTTTTTAACAAATTATTTTTTCTTTGTAAAAGTAGTAAAACATTAAAAAAAATATATCAATTTGATATCACCCTAGTCATAATGAGCAGTAGAAAAAAGTTATAATTTTTACCGCAGGGTCAAAGATGTAAAAACAAAACCCCAAAAAACAACAATTCCAGCCCTAAAATATATATATTTTTCAGTTTCCTAGTACATTATATGGACTTTAAATAGTGCCAATCGAAACTACAACTCCTCCCACAAAAATAAGCCCTCACACCCCCCCATTAATGAAAAAATAAAAAAGTTATAGCTCTTGGAATGCGGAGAGTGAAAAATAAAAATGAAAAAACAAAAAATGGCTTGGACTTTAAGGGCAAAGCCCCACGTGGCGGAATTGCTCTTGAATTCCGCTGCGGACACTCCGCAGCGTTAATCCGCAGCGGAGCCGTTTCCCCATTGCCTTCCACTTCTTTTTAGTAGGCTTCGTTTAGACGTGGCTGAAAATTCCGCTGCGGAGCATAGGCTGCGGTGCGGAATTTGGTGTCCGCAGCATGCTCTGTCTGTTGCAGACCAGTGGCGGACTGGTTGCGGACTCATTGCGGAAGTTCTCCATTGACTTCAATGGAGATTCTAAATTCCGCAATGAAGTCCGCAGATGTCATGCACATGTTATGTGTGTTGCGGATGCGTCTTGCTTTTTTGACATGACATTTCTTCATTCTGGCTGGACCTATGTATTTCTAGGTCTACAGCCAGACTGAGGAAGTCAATGGGGCTCCCGTAATTACGGGAGCGTTGCTAGGAGACGTCAGTAAATAGTCACTGTCCAGGGTGCTGAAAGAGTTAAGCGATCGGCAGTAACTATTTCAGCACCCTGGACAGTGACTACCGATCACAATATACAGCAACCTGTAAAAAAAATAGAAGTTCATACTTACCGAGAACTCCCTGCTTCTGTCTCCAGTCCGGCTTCCCAGGATGACGTTTCAGTCTAATTGACGGCTGCAGCCAATCACAGGCTGCAGCGGTCACATGGACTGCCGCGTCATCCAGGGAGGTCGGGCTGGATGCCAAAAGAGGGACGCGTCACCAAGACAACGGCCGGTAAGTATGAAATTCGTTTACTTTCACTAGGGAAAGTGCTGACCCTTCTCTCTATCCTGCACTGATAGAGAGAAGGGAAGCACTTTTACCGCAGTACGCAGCAGCTAGTCCGCATCAATTTACTGCACATTTTGGGCAGATCCGCCGTAGAATCTGCAACGCAGATTCTGTGCGGCATTGATGCGGACAGCTGCGGAGGAAAACCGCCACGTGGGGCCATGCCCTAAGGGGTTACTTAAAACTTTCATTGTTTACTTCTAGTGGTTACAAATCTGTTCTGATCATGTGATGGACATACAGGTGCTCAGCTTGTTTACAGTAACAGTACAGGTATTAAACAGCAAGCAAAGATCTTGAGAAGTGTAACAAAAAAAACAACATTATATAATATGTATATTAGAAAACTGTATAATTGTTCGTTACACAATAAATAATATTAATTTGTTTAAAGTGGAATATCCATTTAAGAAATGCTGCACTTTTGCCCCAGTGATGTCAATTGGGAAAACCACGGTATTAAAAATTCTCTTTCTGCTATAAACAATGTACACAAACCTCCGGAAACATATCCCTTTTGAATGTGTGCCATCCGATACATTCTCTCTATGTCTTTACCAGGGCTGGTAACCCCCTTTAGGGGTTTGAAGATGTTCAGGCTGCACTAGGTTTTCGTATGGGTGCATGCTTAGGGTCCCAACCTGTATAGTATAAGAAAAGGTACAATGCACACCAGAAGTCGTTATCCAATGATAGATTTTTAATATTAGTAATTATGCCGGTATAAGTGCGACGTTTCGGTCATGTCTCTGACCTTCATCAGGCTCTATAGAATTAATAAATCAATAAATCAAACTATATTAGACTGGAAACATAACGTTGTGTCTATAAGCATATACGAGATAGAAAGAATATCACTAGTAGGTGGTATATACAGATCATATAGTCACTACATAGATTATATCAGAAAAATATTTACAAATATTTACAATAATCGGTAATGTATAACCGATCTAGAACAATACAAATATGAAATGGATACATTATTTATATTATTAATGCATACAGAGATCTACAGAGCAGCATATTGAGGAGCAAGAGAAGACCACAATCTGAGGGTACATAGTATTTGTCCGTGGTATATGTCCGTAAGTGCACACGTGAGATAATGGTGATGATTACTACTGTAAATAGGTATTGTCTGATGTTATTTGTCAAGGAAAAATGTTACATAATGGAACAAGATGACCAAAAATAGCGCCCTCATGTTGTGACAACGATAATTACATCTAAGCTCACTATGTATGAGTGATAATATATAGCGATAGAATATGTATATAGTATTGCATAAAATATGTATATAAGCCTGAAACAAGGGCGAAAGACAGATAAAAAGAACCTACTATTCACAATTTGTATGTTGAAGGATACATTTTAGGATACATTTTAGGTTGGCCACTAGCAGTCCAGGATAATATAGATAATGAGATCATATCTGCAACAGAAATAATGATTAATACGATATCTGAGGAATATATATAATGCACTATTACCGATAAATATTTACACAAAAAAATACAATTTTTAATTTTACATGAACATGATTGGAAGTGATTTGGTAAAATCTTATCTTAGTGAAGAAGAATGTTATTTTCTCATACTATAGGTCTCACTATTCTGAATACTTGTCATGTAAAACTGCCAGTTTCATATTCCCTGTTTAGTCCTTTTGGGGTTTATTGTCCTCCTTTCATTGATGGGAGAGGTACCTTTTGGTTTCTTAGTCCATAGAGATAAAATAGAGAATCCATAAAAAAATACAAGGTAATTGGTTTCCAAATAATGTCCCATTGGAACAGAGTGTCCTCGGTGTTGGTGAAGGACGCCACAACTATATGCTCTAGATACTGAAGGGTGGTGGGTCCATACTGGTACTTTGTGCCCTATTGAGATGCTTTCAGCAGAGGGTTATAGGCATCACCACCCTGATTACTGATGGGCAACAAATGGGTGACCCTACTTTTTCCTTCTACCCAATTTTATTCCAAGAACTGTAGCCAACAGCTATGCTGAGTGTGTGACTAGTGAACCCATAGACTTAATCTATCAGCTCACAGTTCACTTCGACGGATAACTGATATCCAGGTAGTAAATTCAGGTATTACTTTCCTGAACCTGACATTTTTAATACACGAATTTTAAGATTTCAGTCATTCAAAAGCAATTATTGTGTATCTAGTTTGTCTCCCATGTATAGATTGCTATACACAATTCTCAGTTTAGTATTACATTGTGCAAAAAATTTTTTATGCCTAACAAGGGAGTTAAACATTTTCTGTTCATCTAAAATATAGTACCCTCTAGGACATTAAGTACAAGTGTAAAATGATTGAAGGGCACAGCAGGAGTCTTGGAACATTTAAAGAAGATTATTAAGCATATTTTCAAGGGGATATCTCCAAAGACACTGATGAATGTTTATGCTAGTCATTTTATTCTTGTAGATTTCATCATGGAGGACTACTTTTTAAGCGTAAAACCTAAGAAAAAAACACTTAAAGAGGCTCTGTCACCAGATTTTGCAACCCCTATCTGCTATTGCAGCAGATCGGCGCTGCAATGTAGATTACAGTAACATTTTTATTTTTAAAAAACAAGCATTTTTGGCCAAGTTATGACCATTTTTGTAAGTCGATCTTACCTGCAAACGCTGATGCTGCTGCAGAATCAACTGTAGCCTCTGGTGCCGATGTGGCCGTCACGATGCAGGACCTGTGAGTGACGTCACAGATCTGCACTGTCAGAAGCTGGGCGTTCTGAAGAGAAGAGGATGTTACTTCTCTTCACAGCGCCCAGCTTGTAAAAGTATTAAAAACGCCCCGATGTACGCACCTAATACACGCCCACTTGGACTTTTACTTTTAAACACACCCACTTGGATTTTTGCAAGCCTCATTTGCATAACTACAAAAATGGTCATAACTTGGCCAAAAATGCTCGTTTTTTAAAAATAAAAACGTTACTGTAATCTACATTGCAGCGCCTATCTGCTGCAATAGCAGATAGGGGTTGCAAAATCTGGTGACAGAGCCTCTTTAAGTAGACCCCCTTCCGTATCTGTGGTTTTACCTATCCTACCTTTAGGAATAATCAACTAGTTTTCATTAAGTCCTAATCAATGTGTAAAAAAATCCCTCATAATTCATCTTACTTTTTAGAATCTTGTTAAAACCAGGTGCTGTTAATCAAGTGAATGTAATTAATTGATCATCAGGAAGTGTCACCACATCTCGGTAGAATTCTCGGTAGTTTGGTTTACAATATTCAGGTTTGTGTTAACACCACGCCAACATGATAGGCAAGGACAATGTCTTCAATCTTTCAAGAAAATAACTTCTGTTTGTTCCTCTGGCAACAGTTAGAATGTAATGTGTAAATAATGTCATCAATCTACAAAAATAAAATATTTTTTGGGAAGCTTTTTCTGGCCCAGGTTGAAAGTTCCAGTTAATTGAGTCATAGATTAGACTAGAGGAGCTCTTAAACTACATTCAGGGACCTATCGACACATCACTGGTAGGACCAAAAGACTGAACAAGTATGTTTTTCCTCTGAGGAGAAAGCCACTTCTGTCTTAAAAACATGGCAGTATGGCATACAGAAGGTCTTAGCTGTAATACTTAGCATGTGAAAATGCCCATCATATCAAAACAATTACATCTAGCCAAACAGAAAATTATTTTATTATATTCACCTATTTTCCAAAATGTACATGTCAAAAATTATTCAAGGAGAAAAATGTAAAAAACAGCACAATACTTCACTGTAGGAACCTCTTACTAAATGTAAAGCACAGAAATGCTTCGTATCAAAAGTAAATTCACCAAACTAATGTTAGAAGAAGGAGCGCACCAGAATACCATCAGAAACCATAAGAGACTGACAAACTCATACAGAAAAGAATGACTTCCACTTGTTGGTTACGAAAGAAAATCGTAAAGGTATTAAAATATAGTCAGACAATATGTTCTATAGATATGCCAGAAGACAACTCTAGAGGGGGTCCTTGGTCTAGTAAGTTCACTGATTACCACAATCAGGTGGTCAAACCAGTCTGGAAATAGTCCAAACCTTTTGTACATTGCTCTGAATTTCATCATACTTCTCCCCATAGTGTTTTGTTTTTTGTCCAATAGCTTTAAAAATCCATGGCTTCCTTGTTTTACTTTCACATGGCTTTTTCATTTTCACACAGTTTTTTTGTTAAGTAAATAATGACAAGTTAACATGTTATTTTTATATTAAATTGTTCCTATTGCAAATAGATTTTCTTTTAAGAGCCTAGCAAAGTGAATATTTTTTTTTTAGCAATTTCCTACTACTTAGTAAGGCTATGAGGTTACATGGCTCCTGAAAAGAAGCTGTAAAAATCTGCCCCCTAATCATGGCAAAAGTAAAGTGTTTTTTTTTTATTCACCGATATCTTCAGTCTATTCAGTCTATTTAAGGGCTACATAGTTGTCACAGGTTGTAATAGGTTATCCATTTTGGATAACTATTCTTTGTTAGAAGGGCTCAGTAAGCTGATTACAAAACGTCCCGCTACCCCCAGCAGTCAACTGTAATCTGTGGTAAATACGGAGCAATAATTACATTTCCTTACAGCACCACTACAGGAGAAATAAGGAATTACATAATGCTTGTTTAAAGCAAAGGGCAGTCTATGTAATGGATGGATGTTCTGGGTCCTCTTGGGTCCTCCAAGAGTAAAATATGCCTTTTATAATTGTTCTGTATGATTAATGAGGATCCTAAATAGGGACCCCACTCTTTTAACTCAGAATACTCCTATAGAGCATTCAGGTTGGAGTTTTCTTAACTAGACAACCCCTTTAAATATGTTCTGATTTGTAGAATCACATACTAAACAAAAGATGCTTATTCAAGGAAAAAAATGCTAACATTTTTTGTCACAAACCATATGATTTTACTTTTACTAAGTGACACAAATGTATATACAATAACCTATGCTTAGGGAAGAAGAAAATAAGCGTAGAGGACTTGTTATGCTAAAGAGAACCTTTTTGCTGTGAATCAATTTCGCAGCAGGGAGCCTTTAACAAATGACCCCTGTAATGTATAAACAGACATATGGACCGTGGTGCGCAGCTAAGCATTTTATATAGCTTCCAGCTCATGATGTCTCCCTATTAAGAAGGTCAAAGACATCAAAAGTTTCAGAAAGGTAGAGACTCATTATACAAACGTTTTCTTAATTTTATGTTGTCCTCATTACTATAAAATCTATACTTTATTTTATTTATTTTTTAAATGTATTCTCAAGCTATTCTATTTCATTCATAAAGGTCTTGTCTCACTAGAACAGCCCCGTCCATAGGCCCAATTAGGGCATTTTGTCGTTATAGAAGGGATGTCCCTGCCTCTATGTGGCAGAATGAAGAGCTCTGTAAGAGTGGCCCTTACGCTGGCAGACCCAGCGCTTCCACATATTACATGGACGGCCATTCATTAAATGACCAGCATGTAATGCCACATTTTTTCTAAAATGGCCACTGCAGGTAAAATGTGTGGTTATCCACCATTAGAGAAGCCAGACCAGATCGCCACATTGGCATCTTTTTAAAAAAAATGGGTTGTCTTTATGATACAACCTCTTTCAAATAAAAAATAAAAAATATATATATATATATATATATATACATACATACACATACATATATATACATATACGCCATTTAACAATAAGAAAAATTATTAATATAAATAGTATTATGTATGTATTGTATAGACTGTTAGTTGTTATAGGGAAACTAGATTAAATGTAAAAAAAAAAGTTTATTTTTACTTTATGTATTTATTTTATATTTATTTTGTCCCATAAAAGGACTGTGCCTGCATAATTCCAGAGCCATAATAGTATGGTATGTAAATATTGCACAGGTTTTAATCTTCATGTGCATATACAGAGGAATCTTTCACATAATTCATCGAGGTACAAGACATAGAACACTGCAGTAAAAGTTAGTGTTACGATACTGGTCAAACACTGCTGTAAAACAGTTCTAAATAATAAACTGAACTTGTAAATTGTAAATGATAGACTGAAACAAGTCACACTTCTCAAGTGGTCAAGTGTAGAAGTGCAGCATGAACTCTTCAAGATGAAACAGCAGCCACTAGTGGTCAACTTTGAGAAAAACATCATAATCCTGACAGGTGGAAGTAAGACTCAATTCACACCACGTTTGGCCATACAGTTGGCTAGTCTATATCTGGGAGAAAAAATATCCAGACATATGCAGTATTGTATATTTAGTGTGTTTCCTTGTGGCATAGGTTTGGCAGATATACTGTATGTTTGGATATTGTTTTTTTGGTTGAATACATAATTGTAGGCTGCTATGCTATTAGAAACAACAGGAAACAACAAATAAAATGTTTATGTTAACGTATATGGGTTTTTTTTTTATAATGAAAGTCAAAGTGAAGTTATCTGAAGAAAATAAAAGCAAAAAGACCTTCATCTCCACTTAAAAAAGAAAACTGATCCATGAATAGGATGCCAACAACATGCAATTGCATAATTTTTTGGTATATTCAGATGTTTTTAATATTAAGTTGTATAAAAAAAAATCTGAAGTTTTGCAAAATCATCTTATTAAAATCATTTATTTTCTAAAAATGTCCAAAATTCTGTGCTGATTAATTTCATAATATATCCGTATAGTGGTTAGAGCTCCTGTTTTCTGTTACACAGCCATAGATTTGAATTTTAATATTTTGTCTGCTTGCAACTGCCTCTAGAGGGAGCTTTTTGAAGACATATTTATGCAGCTCTTATTTAACTCAATTAAAAACCCATCATCTTAAAGAGGTTATCTGGGGTTTTAAAGTTTATTGCCTATCCTTAGGCCATCCTCGTACGAGCGGTGCAGCCTCTTCATTGCTTACCTCGGGTTTCATTTCTGTTCGCATTTGCATACGTCGTTATTTTCCTAGTGGCTGTGCAAGGTAATGCAGTGCTGTCCCATTCACTTGACACATAATAACGTTAAAACCATAATTTTATTACAGTGAATGGGTTTAGGAATCTTTCTGCTGATGGCAGGAATAATTCTGCGGCGGATTTTGCAGCGAGACCCACCAAGCAAAATCAGCCGTGTGAACATAGCCTTATAGCGGAAACATTGATTCTAACTTTTTTTTTACTATGTCTCTGTGATAAATAAAGTTTGAAGGAATTTAGTCTGTGTGCTGGAGAAATTCATATAGATGTAGCAGGGTTTCGTGTATATTGTGTATTTCCCATGTCATAAAAGGCCTGGAATTGCTGTATGTTATAGAAGCATTGTGCAAATTGTAATTGCTGTATGTTAATGTCATTGTGTGTGATTAAGTACTCCGGCACTTGTTATTTTCTGGGATGTGGATTACCGGCACATGTGTCATCTAGGTTAATGAATTATAACAGAGTTCTATTTCAGCTGAGATTGCTCTCAGAATAGCACAGGCTATGAATACTCCCAAAAATCCCTGAGCTGTCAATCATTTTGGTATCCTGGGAGATCATTGACAATGTAATAATTGTGGTCCCTGAGAGGGGTTGCATTAATGTCAGTAATATTATGCTTGAAATGGCTACCGGGGATCTAGTGACTAGTAGGTTTCATAAATCATGTAATTTAATGTTATCTTCAGTCTTTGATACTGCATATAAGGGTTGGATATGACATAGGTTAGATCTAGCACGGTTGTCTGATCTGCAGTTATAACTATTCAGAAGAGGCTTTGGAAAAGACTGAAAGGTCATGATGCCAGCGGCAACAAGCACTAGGCATGTCTCTCATCTCTCTCAACTGTACTGGGGCTTACTTGGCCAGAGTAAATGTTGCTGTCTCATGGTCTGTGACCTGCAGTTTTACATCAAAGTTTTATTAAGAAAGAATTACAGCAAAAATAAAATTAAAAAAATCTATCATCTATCTATCTATCATCTATCTATCTCCTATCTATCTATCTATCTATCTATCTATCTATCTATCTATCTATCTATCTATCTATCTATCTATCTATCTATCTATCTATCTATCTATCATCTATCTATCTATCTATCTATCTATCTATCTATCTATCTATCTATCTATCTATCTATCATTTGTTCCAACAAAATAATAAAAATAAGTGAACCCTTTGAAACTGCCTAGATTTCCTCATTGATTACTAATAAAATGTGGTCTCCATGTTATCTAAGTCACAATTATAGATAAGCACAATCTAGCTAAATGAATAATACAAACCAGTTGTGCTATTTATTTCTTGAAATTGAGCACATTGAGTGAACAACTACCATTCAAAAAGAAAAAGTAAGTAAAACCTCTGTGCTAATAACTTCTCAAATTTAGCTAATTGGAAAAACGTGTTTTAATTTTTTTTAAAACTTAGATTGGAAGTGTGGGTTTCACAGGTGCTTTGTCCATTAAATAAATACACATTAAAACTGGTTACTGACAAATCTCCCCAGAAAAGGATTGGTTAGTGTGAACCGAGCCTCGAGACAAACAACTTTCAGAAGGCCTCACAAGACGTGTTATAGAGATGCATGAAGTTGGAAAAGGCTACAAAAGCATTGCTGAAGACCTGGGTGTACAGCAAACCCCAGTTAGGGCCTGTTCACATCAGCATTCAGTTTCCGTTGATAGGGTTCCGTCAGACCTTTCCGTCGGAGGAACCCATTAACAGAAAGGCAAACGGGAACCATAGCTTCCGTTTGCATTACCATTGATTTCAATGGTAATGCTTCTGCTGCAAATGGTTTCTGTTTGTCTCCGTTCCGTAAGGTTTCCGATTTGTTTTTTGGTGACTGTGCATGCAAGACATTCCAGAAATATTGATCAACTGAAACACATTTGCAGGAAGGAATGGTCCAAAATTCCTCCTCAAATTTGTGCAAATCTTATTTGCAGCTACAGGAAACATTTGGTGATTTCTGCTAAAGTTCTAAATGTTAAGAAATTCAATGGTTCTGTAAAGGATCTGCCAGGCACAGCTTCGGGGTTAACTTCCATAGGTAATCAGTCTTCACCTGAGTCTATCTCTCTGAGACTGACTCCAGCTTCCACCACTCAGGCTGGCAGGCTTAGGAGTGGGAGAGCCTATCGCAGCCTGGCCAGGCGGAGCTAGCTCCCGCCCTCTGTCTATTTATACCTGCCTTTCCTGTTCCTCCTTGCTTGTGATTCTTTCCGTGTGGTTTCCTGGCCCAGCTACAGCTCCTAACAATTTGATCCTGCTCAATTCTGACCTTGGCTTTCTGACTACTCTTCTGCTCTGCGTTTGGTACCTCGTGCTCTCCTTGTTTGACTTGGCTCGTTCACCACTCGGTTGCTCACGGTGTTGCCGTGGGCAACTGCCCCTTTCCCTTTACTTTATATTCCCTTGTATGTTTGTCTCGTGCACTTACTGAGCGTAGGGACCGCCGCCCAGTTGTACCCCGTCGCCTAGGGCGGGTCGTTGCAAGTAGGCAGGGACAGAGTGGCGGGTAGATTAGGGCTCACTTGTCCGTTTCCCTACCCCTATCATTACAGGTTCACTTATTTTTTCTCCATGCACTTTACATGTTTAATAAATGTGCTTAATAATATACATTAACAGTACAACTCTTTGTGTGTAATTAGTTTAGTTAGATTGTGTTTGTCTATAATTGTGACTTAGATAACAATCACCACATTTTATTAGTAATCAATGGAGAAATCCAGCTAATTCCAAAGGGTTCACTTACTTTTTCTTGCAACTACATCTATCTGTCTGTCTATCATGAATTCATGTATTATTATCAATGATTCTCAAACTTAGAGATGAGCAAATTTTCCAAAATTTGTTTTGTGTCCGACTCAATAGAATCAGTTGTCCAATTCAGTCCAAATAAATGCGAATCACAGGTGCCCCGATTGGCGTGAAAACTTGTGTCTGACTCTCTGATGTTTTCTAGGATCAGGCCTGTCCATCAGCGGCATCCATTAAAAAACACTACATATGGAGCGGGAAACTAGCGCATGTGCAGTGCCGAGTGCAGTGTTATTCATTGGAAGCGGATGATGGACCTGCCTGGTCACATGCCCCTTCATCAGAGGCCATGTTAGGAACATGGGTGCTGTATAGTTTGTGGGGAAGGCTGTACTAACAAGGCAATACTTTATAGAGGAAGACATCCGTGCTTGATCTTCTAATAACCATGTATAGGAAAGTGATCGCCAGCGATCACCATTTTGGCAGAATTTGTGCATTGCAAGCCCCAAAAGTTTAGAATTTCGCCTAATCTGAAACTTTGGGAAATTGGAACTAAATTCAATTATCACAGGGAAACTTTTTAAAAAAAATTGCACTCCCAGTGAAAATCTACTTCCTTCTCACCCAAAAAACTTCCCTTAAAGAGTGGGGAGGAGTAAAGCATTCTATAATCCTATATATATATATATATATATATATATATATATATATATATATATATATATATATATATATATATATATATATATATATATATATACATATATATATATATATATATATATACAGTGAAGGAAATAAGTATTTGATCCCTTGCTGATTTTGTAAGTTTGCCCACTGTCAAAGACGTGAACAGTCTAGAATTTTTAGGCTAGGTTAATTTAACCAGTGAGAGATAGATTATATTTAAAAAAAAAAAACAGAAAATTACATTGTCAAAATTATATATATTTATTTGCATTTTGCACAGAGAAATAAGTATTTGATCCCTTTGGCAAACAAGACTTAATACTTGGTGGCAAACCCCTTGTTGGCAAGCACAGCAGTCAGACGTTTTTTGTAGTTGATGATGAGGTTTGCACACGTTAGATGGAATTTTGGCCCACTCCTCTTTGCAGATCATCTGTAAATCATTAAGATTTCGAGGCTGTCGCTTGGCAACTCGGATCTTCAGCTCCCTCCATAAGTTTTCGATGGGATTAAGGTCTGGAGATTGGCTAGGCTACTCCATGACCTTAATGTGCTTCTTTTTGAGCCACTCCTTTGTTGCCTTGGCTGTATGTTTCGGGTCATTGCCGTGCTGGAAGACCCAGCCACGAGCCATTTTTAATGTCCTGGTGGAGGGAAGGAGGTTGTCACTCAGGATTTGACGGTACATGGCTCCATCCATTCTCCCATTGATGCGGTGAAGTAGTCCTGTGCCCTTAGCAGAGAAACACCCCCAAAACATAATGTTTCCACCTCCATGCTTGACAGTGGGTACGGTGTTCTTTGGGTCATAGGCAGCATTTCTCTTCCTCCAAACACGGCGAGTTGAGTTAATGCCAAAGAGCTCAATTTTAGTCTCATCTGACCACAGCACCTTCTCCCAATCACTCTCAGAATCATCCAGATGTTCATTTGCAAACTTCAGACGGGCCTGTACATGTGCCTTCTTGAGCAGGGGGACCTTGCGGGCACTGCAGGATTTTAATCCATTACGGCGTAATGTGTTACCAATGGTTTTCTTGGTGACTGTGGTCCCAGCTGCGTTGAGATCATTAACAAGTTCCCCCCGTGTAGTTTTCGGCTGAGCTCTCACCTTCCTCAGGATCAAGGATATCCCACGAGGTGAGATTTTGCATGGAGCCCCAGATCGATGTCGATAGACAGTCATTTTGTATGTCTTCCATTTTCTTACTATTGCACCAACAGTTCTCTCCTTCTCACTCAGCGTCTTACTTATGGTTTTGTAGCCCATTCCAGCCTTGTGCAGGTCTATGATCTTGTCCCTGACATCCTTAGAAAGCTCTTTGGTCTTGCCCATGTTGTAGAGGTTAGAGTCAGACTGATTAATTGAGTCTGTGGACAGGAGTCTTTTATACAGGTGACCATGTAAGACAGCTGTCTTTAATGCAGGCACCAAGTTGATTTGGAGCGTGTAACTGGTCTGGAGGAGGCTGAACTCTTAATGGTTGGTAGGGGATCAAATACTTATTTCTCTGTGCACAATGGAAATAAATATATATCATTTTGACTATGTGATTTTCAGTTTTTTTTTTTAATATAATCTATCTCTCACTGGTGAAATTAACCTAGCCTAAAAATTCTAGACTGTTCATGTCTTTGACAGTGGGCAAACTTACAAAATCAGCAAGGGATCAAATACTTATTTCCTTCACTGTGTATATATATATATATATATATATATATATATATATATATATATATATATATATATATATATATATATATATATATATATATATATATATATAAAAAAGATGTGTTGCCTGCTTTGAATGTGCATGCCAGATATCTATAAAAAAGTTTGAAATTATTTTCCCTACCATCTGGAAAGGTGACAGCCCTTGTTAAGGCTGTGTTTTGGCAAACACCAACCAGGTCCCCAGAGTACAGTGATTATAACAGTGAGTGTGATTATAAGGGATGCAGAGGTTGTAGTCACACCCAGGCCTGACCAATACTACAAATGGCATGTGATAGTTGACAGGGGGGGCTCTTAAAGAGGCTCTGTCACCAGATTTTGCAACCCCTATCTGCTATTGCAGCAGATAGGCACTGCAATGTAGATTACAGTAACGTTTTTATTTTTAAAAAACGAGCATTTTTGGCCAAGTTATGAACATTTTTGTAGTTATGCAAATGAAGCTTGCAAAAGTCCAAGTGGGTGTGTTTAAAAGTAAAAGTTCAAGTGGGCGTGTATTATGTGCGTACATCGGGGCGTTTTTACTTCTTTTACTAGCTGGGCGCTCTGACGAGAAGTATCATCCACTTCTCTTCAGAACACCCAGCTTCTGCCAGATCACGCTGTGACGTCACTCACAGGTCCTGCATCGTGTCAGACGAGCGAGGACACATCGGCACCAGAGGCTTCAGTTGATTCTGCAGCAGCATCGGCGTTAGCAGGTAAGTCGATGTAGCTACTTACCTGCAAACGCTGATGCTGCTGCAGAATCAACTGTAGCCTCTGGTGCCGATGTGGCCGACACGATGCAGGACCTGTGAGTGACGTCACAGATCTGCACTGCCAGAAGCTGGGCGTTCTGAAGAGAAGTGGATGATACTTCTCATCAGAACGCCCAGCTAGTAAAAGTATTAAAAACGCCCCGATGTACGCACATAATACACGCCCACTTGGACTTTTACTTTTAAACACACCCACTTGGACTTTTGCAAGCCTCATTTGCATAACTACAAAAATGGTCATAACTTGGCCAAAAATGCTCGTTTTTAAAAAATAAAAACGTTACTGTAATCTACATTGCAGCGCCTATCTGCTGCAATAGCAGATAGGGGTTGCAAAATCTGGTGACAGAGTCTCTTTAAGGACTATGTAAACTCTCAAAAGCACTTTTTTTCCATAGAAAGGTCAATCAGTGTGTTTGGTGCAACTTTTCATGATCCACCTGTAAACGATCACATCTAAGTTATGAACTTTTATGTGATTGATAGCAGCCCGATCCTGCGTGTTAGAGACACGCAGGATCCGCTGTCACTGAACCCGTCAGTCCCGCGGGACTGACGGATTCAGTGAATAGCGAATGATACAGCTGCACTGTATAGAGAATACAGAGCAGCTGTTTCTTAAAAAGTAAAAAGATTTTTTTAATAAAATGTATTGACAAAGTTTATTAACACAAACTAACACACATTTTTATATATAAAAAAACACTTTAGAACATTTAGATAGCCTTTAAGAAAGTGTATATATTCTAACAATATAATGAGCTCTTTTGCATCTAGCTGTCAATGGACAAGTTACATATTTCATTAGATTTACAATTTCTCTAAAGTTACTGTTTTTCTGCCCCCCCCCCACACCATCGTGTATACCGTATTAAACACAAGTGGGTAATGAAAAAATAAATGCTCACCTCTGCACCATTCCCACGTTAGTCCTCTTCCATCTCCCGGCTTCTAATAGGAGTGGGCAGACATTTTCTGGTAAGTGCCCACCTGCTCCAATTACTAATCATTAAATACAGGCATCAGCACAGTGTTGGCAGTGTCTCAGACTACCACTTCCCGGGGAAATGGTAGTTGTAAGTCACAGTTAAAACGGGCTGCATGACTTCTGCCGGGATCACAGTACCGGCTTTTAGTAAAGACAATAATTGTCAGGGCTGAGTATATATATATATATATATATTACTCCTTGTCAGACCATGCTTTCAATATTCTTCATTTCATGCTGTAATATTATTATTTCTATTATTTATTATTATATTATTATTATTATTATTATTATATTATTATTATTATTATTATATTATTATTATTAATATTATTATATTAGTATATGCATTATTATTGTTATTAATGTATTATTATTATTATTATTATTATTATTATTATTATTACTATATGTATTATTATTATTATTATTATTATTATTATTATTATTATTATTACTTTTTTATTATTATTATTATCTTCTTCATTTTCTCATTTATGTTATATATTTTAGACTTAGTGTACAAAATTTGCCAGAACAAAAATGGTTCTCAAGAAAGAAACTATTGTTATAAAAACAATGACAATCTAATCCTTGGTGAAGTGTTCACACTGAACTGCCATAAATGAATGAATAGAAGATAAATATGCAGAATGCATCATCCAATTTGCATTAGTATGAAAAGCTAAGATGGTGCTCGCATGGACTTTTTCCTCTAGGAGATGTTTAATTTGAGAATGCATTAAAATCTTCAATTAATTGTTTGTAGGAAGCAAAAACTCATCCATCTTCGAGATTTGTGTAGGAGGTCTCAGTGGATTTCTTCACTGCACTGCTGTTTAAGAGCTCCGTTAAGTTGTTATAATCGAACACCTTTTGTTTTGCTTTTATGGCTCTAGAATTCTCAGTTTCAATTAATGACACATATTAGAAGCAATCACTGGGACTTACAAATCATTTTAATTATTGAGAATCCATTCAAAGCAAAATAAACAGAGTTTATAATTTGTGTCTTAATTGTTTATTGAGGATATACAGTATATGTGATGTATTGACCATTGTGGAGTATAACAATGAGAACCTTAGAACGTTTCACAGCGGTAATGAGCCCCTGTGTTCAGATTGACAGGAACACTTGTGACATATCTTGGGGATTAGTGAATTACAATGTAGGCATTAAACATTTGCCCCTCCAAATGAACTTAAATTCCACTCCAATTACTTAAAGTGAATGTCCGTCTGATAACCACATGTCAATAATTGGCACAGAATGGTACAACATTTTTTTATATATTATTTCTTTCTTTCTTATATATAGAAAGATACAAATCCCTTACATAGACATAGAGTTAAAGGATACAATTCTGGATTTCTGAAGCTTCAACTGGGAAGAGTTTACGAGCCTACTTTATACCGTTTTTTGTTTTTTTATATTGAGTTTATTGTATAAACAGAATGCACTGAGCATCCAAGCTTGCCCTAGTGGTAGATGTAAACAACATGAATTTTATCATTTATTTATACTATTTTGGAGATTTTGGAGCTCTTCATCAGAAAAACAGAGTACATCATTTTGGACCTATTTAGATTGAATAAACAGAATGGTGTTCAAGGGTGGACATTCACTTTAAAGAAATGTTCTGGCAGGGACACACTGCTGATCATCCCCAGGTCCTTCACAACCATAAAAATAAATAAAAAATATTAGACAGATAAATATATGAATTCTGTCCCAAAAATCCATGTTTCACAGTCTTGCTATCTCTGGCAGCTGGGACTTAAAATGCTCGTAGCATGATTGTAAATGATGATGTTCGTTTTCAACAGAAAATATCCAGCATTGTCACTCATGGGCCACATGCTTTGTCGCAGAGTAGCAGTCTTCAAACATTCAGGCTGTTTTCTCAAAAATGGTCCAGAGGCAAAAACAGTCATTACAGGGTTTAAGACTCCCTAATAAATAATTAAATGAGACTCTACCTTTAAGGTCATCATACGCTGTGGAATTTTTGGTCAAAATAATATTTGGACTATGAATTAGGTAGGTAGAAGCAGGGGCGTAACTAGGAAAGACTGGGCCCCATAGCAAACTTTTGACTGGGCCCCCCCCCCTCCCCTGGGTGTCACACAACCCCCCCTTGTAGATAGGGCCTTTTTTACAGCCCCTCTGTAGATAACGTCATACAGCCCCCCCTGTAGATAACGCCATACAGCCCCCTGTACATAACGCCATACAGCCCTCCTGTAGATAACTCCATACAGCCCCCTGTAGATAACGCCATACAGAGTCCCCCCTGTAAATAACGCCATACAGCCCCCTTTGTAGATAGCACCATACATCCCCCTGTAGATAACGCCATACATCCCCCTGTAGATAACGCCATACAGCCCCTCTGTAGATAACACCATACAGCCCCCTGTAGGTAACGCCATACAGCCCCCCTGTAGATAACACCATACAGCCCCCCTGTAGGTAACGCCACACAGCCCCTCTGTAGGTAACGCCATACAGCCCCCCCTGTAGGTAACGCCATACAGCCCCCCTGTATGTAACGCCATACAGCCCCCCTGTAGGTAATGCTATACAGCCCCCCTGTAGGTAACGCCATACAGCCCCCCTGTACGTAATGCCATACAGCCCCCCTGTAGGTAATGCTATACAGCCCCCCCTGTAGGTAACGCCATACAGCCCCCCTGTAGGTAACGCCATACAGCCCCCACTGTAGGTAACGCCATGCAGCCCCAACCCCCCAAAAAAATCTGACCTATAGTGTGTCCTACAAAAGACATGTATCCCCTATCCACAGAATAGGGGATACATGTGTGATAGCTGGCAGCGATAGGGAGAACGGGGGACCTAAAGTCCCCCGAAGTTCTCCATGACTAACCTCTGACTTCCGGAGTCTGCGCAGCTCAATAAAAATGAAAGGAGCGCTGGTCGCGCATGCGCACAAGCACAACCGGCGCTCCATTCATTTCTACGGAGCTGCCGACACAGACCCCGGAAGTCTGAGATTTATCATGGAGAACTTATGGGGACTTTCGGTCCCCCGTTCTCCCTATTGCTGCCAGTGATCACACATGTATCCCCTATCCTGTGGATAGGGGATACATGTCTTTTGTAGTAACAACCCCTTTAATGGCAGAGCGGGGAGATACCTCCCTGCTCTGCCGTAGTGTTCAGTGGCGTTGAGCTGTAGGAGCTATAGCGGCAGCTAGCGGAGCCTCCGGCCATGGGCCCTAATGCCGCGGGCCCCGTAGCAGCCGCTACGGCTGCTACAGCGGTAGTTACGCCACTGGGTAGAAGTAGGGCTGGGCAATTAATTGAAGAAAAAAAAAAACTGACGTTCAGTGCAGATAACCAACGTCATCTTGCACATTCTGGTTTTTTTTCGGTTAGTTTTTTTTCCCGATTTCAACTGTATCTGTGTCATCAGGATGCAGATACAATTTAATCCAATGGTGGAGCAAGTAGCCGTCAGCTACCTGCTCCACCATTCGCTTTGTAACGCCGGCAGAGAGCAGCTCAGCAGACAGGCGTGATGCAGAGGAGTTAAAGCTTCCTCTCTTTGGATCTTTTTTAATAACTTTTATTCTGCCCTGATGTACACCACCATAGGTAAATAGTAAATAGTAGGAAAAAGGGATGGGAATAAGAAAAAAGAAGGGCAAAAGTTACTTGGATCATTCGATGTCTTATAATATAAAACCGGCACCAGAAGCCAGATTATGCCTACCCAGGGGATATATGGCGAACGATCCCTCTGTTGCGAACACCAATAATTAATTTTCAAATCCCATTAATATTTATATTATTATTTTTACATTTTTGAAATATTTTTATGTGGTTATAAAGTCAAATATTATTCCCCTGCTGAGCTGCCACTGGTACCTCCAATAGCTAGCAGAGGTGAATACAGAAATAAGAATGGGAATAGGAGGAATGGTTGGGTTCCAAATTGAAGGCTGTATCCCTAATAATCCAAAACTTTGTGCATGGTCACACTGCTGTAATGTTATCAGCATCATTTATTGAGACAATACAGCTGTTACTAAGAGATATAAACTGCTACATAGTTTCATTGTAACAAGCAGAGATACAGTAGCAGCACATATGTAACCACAGTACAAAAAGAAGATGAGGCAGCACTACCAAATATTTGGATAAAGATCCTTTTATTCCACGTGTGTGCAATGTTTCAGCTCAGTGTGAGCCTTTCTCAAGCTCACACTGAGCTGAAACATTGCACACACGTGGAATAAAAGGATCTTTATCCAAATATTTGGTAGTGCTGCCTCATCTTCTTTTTGTCCTGATTGAGGGGTCACTCTTGGACTGTGACCTAGGAGGCGTGCACCCGCTTTAGATAAATTATCCTGTGCTGCTGATTAGCATCCATCCCATGTAACCACAGTGATGCAAAGGAATCTCCTCCACTTGTCAGATTGTGGATAGGTGAGTATTTATTTTGTTTTTTTATTAGGCACTATTGGGGCATAAGACTGTGTGGGGGCCACTATAGGGGCATTATCCTGTGTGGGGCAGCTATAGGGGCATTATACTATGTGTGTAGGGCAGTATTAGGGGCATGATACTGCATGGGGGCAGCTATAGGGTCATTATACTGGATGTTGAGGACAGCCATAAGGCATCAAACTGTTGTAGGCAGCTATTGTGGCATTACACTTTGTGGAGGGCAGCTATAGGGGCATTATACTGTGTGAAGACAGCTATGAGGGCATTATACTATGTGGGGGCAGCTATGGTGGCATTATACTGTATGGGGGCAGCTATGGTGGCATTATACTGTATGGGGGCAGCTTTGGGGGCATTATACTCTGTGTGGGCATTATACTGGGTGTGGGGACAGTTATGGAGGGAATATTACTGTGTGTGGAGACACTATAGGGGCATTATACTGTGTGGGGGCAGCTATGGGCATTTTACTGTGTGGGGAGGCACTATAGGAGCATTATACTGGTAGGGAGGCACTATGAGGGAATTATACTGTGTGGGGGCACTTTGGCACATTATACTATGTGGGGAGGCACTATTGGGGCGTTATACTGTATAGAGGCAGCTATTGGAGCATTATATTGTGTGGGAGTACTAGGGAGCACTAAAGTGTGTGGGGGCATTACACTGTGTGGGGGCACTATAGGTCATTATACTGTGTGGACGTATTTCGGCCGCAAGTACTGGACCGAACACAGTGCAGGGAGCCGGGCTCCTAGCATCATACTTATTTACGACGCTAGGAGTCCCTGCCTCGCTGCCGGACAACTGTCCCATACTGTAATCATGTTTTCAGTACGGGACAGTTGTCCTGCAGTGAGGCAGGGACTCCTAGCGTCGTACATAACTATGATGCTAGGAGCCCGGCTCCCTGCACTGTGTTCGGTCCGGTACTTGCGGCCGAAATACGTCCGTCAATTACAGACGTAATGACCTCGTGTGAACATACCCTCAGAGGGTATATTCTATACAGTAGTATACAATAGGCTCATGGGATAGATGTTAATTCAATGGCATGGCATGCAAATAGGGGGCTTGACATGCAAATAGGAGCATGGCATGTAAAAGGGGTGTGGCCTAAATAATCGTTCATTAATCGTAATCAAGGTTAACAAGTTTAATTAATTGTGATTTTGATTTAGATGATAATTGCCGAGCCCTATGTAGAAGCAGAGACTTAGTACAATAGTCAATTAGTTGTAACGGATCTGAGGATCGGAAATGTTTCTTAGTAAGAGCCATTAACCAATGTAATTACAACTAATTCAAATAAGGATACTTGTGCTGCCGATGTGATATAATATTTTGCAAATATCTATAAGTGGGCATAAAAACTTGTAAAATGAAAGTTGAGATTAATTATTTTAGTTGTTTTGGATACATGTCTCACAATAAGGGTGAATTGCAAATTTGTTCAATGAGAATATGTACACAGATATTGTTAGAAGATGTTCCATTATGAGGCCAATACTATAGCTTTGCCCCAGAAACCATCATGGATTTGAAAACATACAATATCTCTTGATCTTTTGACTCATGTTATTTAAAGAAACATTTTGGAAAACTGATACACTTGTGTTAAGCTTTGGGCAGGGCCTGTGGATCAGGTATATTACACAGGGATACAAATACAGTTGTTTGTATATATTTTGATGCATAACGTGAAATGGTGCCCAACATCTCCCTCAAACTGGAGATTTAAAAGTACATACAGTAGATGGACTGTATAACTGCCAGAATACTTCCCTTTCAGTCAGAGAAGGATGCCACCTAAAGCGAAGTTCTCATCTTGCCTCATGGATGGGGTACTTGTGGATTCAAAGAATACCAAAAGCCCCGTACAGGCTTAACACAGTTTTTTAGTTTTCTGGTTTTTTTAATAAATTGCCAGGATCAGTGTATTCTTCTAAAGCAATTTGGCCATTTAAATATTTGGCAAAAAAAAAGAAAATCTTACAATTATGTTTCTGGATGGGTTGTACCAGGATGATCAGGAAGACCTTCATGTTATGTAAAATTAGTTTGTTTTTAAGACGTTTGTTTGATTGACTATTGGATTCTATTAGATTAGTTTAGGTCTTCACTTTTGCGGTAAATAGATAAGTTTTTTGAAATTAGTGAAATAATTGTTTTTTTAAAACAAGATGGAATGAAAGCTACATTAAAAATATTGTGCAAAAGTAATAAAAAAAATACATAAAGTATATAATGAAATGTTTTTTATATTTTATATATTCAAAAAAATGGTCTTTAAGATATTTTTGTTTTCTTTTATCCTATGTTATAATCACTGAATTAACCAAATTATTCATAAGAAGACAAATACATTACAAATACATTACTATGTAAATGACAAAAGATAGGGATCGATTGTTTTTGAGTGACTGGTATAAATTTGAAAAACTTCCAGAAATGTTTTATTGATTCAATATTGAAAAGCCTAAAGAACCTTTATAGTGTTTACCGGATTTTCTGTCTATAAACACAGAGGGTACAGTAAATCCATCCTCACATTTTTATTATCTTTACTGGGAGTGATAACATAGCCTTGACTAATCTGAACATCTATGCCCCCCCCCCCCGAAAAAAAAATGTATATGTTAATTTCCTCGGGGAATTAGGATTGAGACTTCAAAGGCCATTTTGCTTTTCCTCATTACCAATGAATATTTAATGTCGGCTTGTAATTCGGGTCAAAAGGCAGAAAACAAACAATAATACAAGAAGAAACATTGTTTCAATCGTTATTATACATTGGCAACATTGATTAGCTGCATTGTCTCATTTTCTTTCCTTCTTGTTTTTGACTGAGAATTCTCAGACATGATAAATGTTTAACTAGAGCAGGAATTAAAATTAGTTTTCATTTACTCAAGTAAATTTATCTATCTACTACATTAGATTTTCTCCATTCATATTTTTCAATATCCTGTAAGATTAGATCTTATAAAGTTGAGATTAATATGATTTATTATGTACTTATCCCAAGACATCCACATTATCAGCCTCATTTTTAGTACAATTAAGATATGAAGAATACGAGTAAATATTATCAATGATATGTAATATTTGACATGACCTACCTTATTAGCTGTGATTAAGCGTTTCTTGATAGTGTCACTTTTAAATAATGGACGTTTGCATGAGCTTTCGATGACTGAAAAATAGGAGCTCTGTTGGGACAGATCTTCGGGCCATACTTTTTGCTTATATTTTTTGTGTATTTTTTCCTTTGTCTTTTTAACATTAACAACTTTTTTATTTGTAAATTAACTGTTTTTTCCATGGTTTATTGTCATGGTTGTTTGCCTGCAATTAACAGTAAAATAGCGCCATAACAATGATTTTTTTACATGGCCTCAATGTTTCCCTTTGAAGGAAAAATAATGACTTGCTATGATCAGAAGAATTCCAACCATATAGGAATTCTTGAGATTGTCGTGCAACTTTTTCACCCATTGAGATCTCACACCTATCGTGCTTATAAGGCTATTTTACTGTATATTGTGGGCAACTCTATGTTGCCTTATATTTCTGCATTTTCCATGTTCTACCCTTCCACAACAAATAACATAATTTAAAAATATACATACAAAAATGTTTTATAAAAGATACTAAATTTGAAGAGGCATTTCCGATATATTGGGTTTGTATTTACATATAGAGAGAAAGACAACTTAAATTTGTTATCTGGTGCTTCGGGGCAGTGATGTCAGGCTGAGGAGAGGCAGTTTAGAAAAATGGCTTCCCCATAATCATTCCTTTATAGATTTTATCCACTTTCCTAGTGTTTTATTCTTCTCAAAAAAAAAATAAAAAATTTTACATCAAGGAAGTGATTTAATTTAGATTATCCCAATACTCAATGCCCCCTCCCAGATCAACATGGTATTTTCCTACTCACTCCTAATCTTCCTCCCCTGAAGTCCCTGCTGCTTCTCGAATTCCAGGACAATTTCTAATATCCAACCATGGTCCACATTTATCTTGTAGCTTAAAGGTAATGTGTCGCTCGAATTTTTTTATTTTTTTTAGTTAAACAGTTAGTATATACATGATTAGACATTGTTCTAATTTTTTTCATTTTTTCACAAGTCAGGAAATATTATAAATTTCCATGTGCTGGTCACTAGAGGGAGCAATTCCCAAAATTGCAGCATTGGCATGTGGTAAAGCAACCTCATTGCTTTATACAGCAAAATTGGAGAAGACACACTCGCTCTAGTGTGCTCAATTAATCCCTCTCCTTTATCCTGGCTAGTGCCAGGAGAAAGGAGGGGGTTGAATGTTCAAACCTCCTACACTGTGTGCCGCCATTTTTTGAGCGAATGCACAGTGTAGTAGGCTTACATACAGTGGTAATCACACACTAAAACACGAACATACACACACATCACATACACAAACATAACTTACCTGCTCCTGACGCCGCCGCTCCCTCCGCTCCGTCCGCTCCCTCCACTCCTAGTCCTTGCTTCTGAACACATGTCCAGAAGCCACGACCGTAGTCATCTTACTGTCCGGCCGCGGCTTCCGGTCCACATGAAAATGGCGCCGGATGTCGCTCGGGCCGAAGACCTTCCTTTTGGACTGTGGGGGAGCAGTGCATGCGCCGTTCCCACACAGACGGCGTACACCATAATGGATGGAAAGGCTCCTGTTCGCATTCTCTATGGGAATGTATGTGCCGTATTCCATCTCTGTATGTGTCGTTAATCGACACATACAGAGATGAAAAAAAAATGGCAGCCCCCATAGACAAGAAAAAGTTAGAAAAAAGAAAAAAGTCAAACACAAACACACAAATAAATAAAATGTATTTTAATAACACACTAAAAGCTAATTTATATTAAAAAAAAAAAATCCGCGACACCTGTCCTTTAATTTATCTATAGCTAAGCTCTCTCCACATGCAAGCATTATTTTTTATTATTATTATTGATCTATACCACCAGTAATTCCACTCCTAGTACCAGAGAATGAAGAACCCAACTTTGGCATTTATTTTTTTAAGATATTTTTCTTTTTTAATACTGGGTGTTAAGGGGACACCTGCAGGGACCTTCTTGTACCTACTTACAGAGTTCTAATTTTAATATAAACATAGCAACCATGTGATAGACACTTTTTATACAATAATATAAACTATTCTTGAGGTTCGATGATAGCATTTTCTATCATGGACACATTCTACTATGTATTAAATAAATCTAATTTAACAATAAATCCACACATTTTTAGGGATGGTTCACACTTTGTTTTTATGTCTGGTAGAAAAGAAATCTGCCTTTAAAATTTCTACATGGCAGCATTTTTTTTTTAGCTTTTTTTCACGTTTTTTTGCGTGTTTTTTTAGCCATTATGAATCAATGCCAAACCCGCGTTTAAAATACAAATGAGAGCCGCAGGTTCTTCCTGCCTCCCATTGATTTCAATGGGAGGTCAGAGGTGGAAACTGCTCAAAGAGAGGGCATGACACTTTTTTTTTCCGCAAGCAGCTAAAAGCAAAAAAAAAAAACCCGCCTTTGCCTCCTATTGAAATAAAGCGGGCCGATTTGGGGCATTTCTTGGCGCTGATTCAGAATCAGTCCCAAGAAATGCTGTGTGTACTGACCCTTATAATTATTAAGCTCAGTTTACTACATGATCCAGGGAGATGGGATAGAAGTATTAAAAAATTACAAAAAAAAGGGAGTTCCAAGCAGTGATTTTCTCAAAAATGAACGGAAGTTGAGCTCCGCTAGCACAAGAAGACACACAGAGTCTAGAAGATTTTCAAAACCATAAAAAAGACATACTGTTTTATTGAGTTCAATGTATTAAATGTATGCAGTAAGCTCCTAAGCTTCCCCTAATAGTGGCAGCCAGAGTGTTATTATTTAACTCTATGTGACTATGGAGCTCTGTATCAGAAAAAAAACAGCTCTGATCACGCTAAAGATATATTAGCAAATTGATCAGCACAGAATGTTGGACCTATTAAGGTTAAAAAACAAAATCAAAATGCTGTTCAAGGGTGGATATCTAAGTAGTCAACGTCAGAAAAATGTATCTGTGTATTCTATATATAACTATTTTTGCTTTTACCGATGTAACAATCATACTAATAGTACTATTAAAACAAATGAGTCCATCAACAAATTTTTATGGTTTGTCTGTTTTTTTCCAGGATTTATATATACTTGTGGTGGAACGTTAAAAGGATTGAATGGAACTATAGAAAGCCCAGGCTTCCCGTATGGCTATCCAAATGGTGCAAATTGCACATGGGTAATAATAGGAGAAGAACAAAACAGAATCCAGATTGCCTTTCAATCATTTGCTCTTGAAGAAGAATATGATTATTTATCTTTATATGATGGACATCCTCACCCTACGAATTTTAGAACAAGGTACTGCAAACTTGTTATATGTATCATGGTCTCGTTCATGCTTTTAGGAGTTTATCAAATTTTCCTCCTGAATTTTTTACTCTTGTATTTCTTATAGGAATTAGGGGCTGCTTTTGTTTTATGCAGACAAAGAAACGTTTGTCCATAGACTGTATCTGGTATTGAGTTACCTTGAATGGGACTCAGCTATAATACTAGACATAGTTCATGGACTGGAGTGGCGCTGTTTCTAGAAAAATGGACAGACCCCTGTTTACAAACTTATACAACCCCTTTAAATGGTGGTTTCCTATGTACATTCAAACTTTGCAGTGGTGTAACTAAAGGTCTCTAGCCTTGGTTTGACGTCTTAGTTGGGCCGCTTTAGTTATTCAGAAGTACCAACATGGCAACTTTTTATAGCAAATGTTTCAACTTTTGTTTTGGTAAATTAGAGAACCTTCGATAACTTCAAAGCAGACTGTACTGGGACTTCTACACTTACCCAGAAATCTTGGGCCCCAGTATGGTTGCCACTACTGCTCCCCCTAATGTTGTACCCCTGATAGTTTATAGCTTTTACAGCTATTTGATACAGACAGTAATGTATCCAATCAGTGCTGCTCCCTCCATTTTCCTATGGAGTAAGTAACTGGAAGTATTCCTGAGGTTTGAGTAAATCACTTTCTGTTATATTAGATAATTAAAGAACAATTCAACTTTTTTTTTTTTTCAATTCAAACAATATCTACTTTGTCAGCCAGGGTGATAACTAAGGTATCAATTTTTTTTACATAAAACAAAGCTCAAAGTTTGCATCTCCTTAAAGATGTGAAGGGAAATGAAAGTTTCCTACCTGTATCCATCCCTCCACATCTGTTACCTGCATGATTCCCCATTCCTCTCCATTACCTTACATCATTGTCCTCAACACTTTGCTGTGTTATTGTATTCCTTTTTTTTTGTTGTTAATTTGCACTTTTCTGTTAATGTGGAAATATAAAATATTTATTTTGTTTCTTCTTACGTTTCTTACTGCTATTAAATGTTACTACAGTGATTACATACTATATACATATCATTTGCATATCTTTGATCATATATTGCATTCAAACAGACTAGAACTTTATCTTGTATCTCTCACGAACAGAAGAGCCTTTGATTAATAGAAAAACTGTTGAGAAATTCAACAAATAGTGCAAGTATCTCAGAAAGACGGGGCCTGGGCACCAATGACATTCTCTCTAAAAAATTTATTTCAACTTTCATCTGAGTACCAGTGATGTGGAAGTGCTTTGGCTACCATAACTAAGTGGCTACTACTTAATCATGTCCTGACTTTTGTATTGACCCTGTATTTGGACCAGGTTGGTTGCTGGTTTTAAGGGGGTTTATATTAGATTGATTGATTGATTGATTGATTGATCGATCATTGTATGGTTCTTTTTGCTTCTCACTCCAACTTTCTCACTTTCTGGCCCCATATTCATTTGACACCATTCTGGAACAGACTGCGCTGTGGGAATAATCAAGGCTTTACCGGTCAGACTTATGCTAGTCTTTATACCCATGTAAAGATCAAAGCATAGAAATATATTAGGGAGAAGGCCGGCAATTCTCTTCTCGATTTTGATGCTGGTGAATCAGCTGCACAAGTAGCAGGGCATATGGATCATTATTCCTTACTGAATAACCTGATTAGGACATACCATCCATTTAAACTTCATGGTAGGGTGGTTTTACACGGGAAGATTTTCTGCCCGGTAACAAACGCTGATTAATAATATTAACATGTTGATTGGCGCTCCTTTGCTCCATTCGCATGGAGAAATGATCAGTTGTATGGAGATAAATTGTTGTTAATACGATAGTTTGTCCCCCATACATTTTGCATCTTGTCGGCAGCACATCTATTTACACGGGAAGATGTGCTGCTGACAAACAACCATTTTTATGGCAGCTTAAACTATGTGATCAGACGACGAACGAGCGTCTTGCTTGCTTGTTTGTTTAATTAATTCTTCTAAATCTCAACCATATCTGTCATTTTCTTATGAACATGAATAAAAATAAATTATATTAATTAGCATTTTAAAGTTTGGAGAGAGTTATATTCTACAAAGAACCTATGTCCCCATATCAATCTTCACCCAGTGGCTTCCTTAAGCTGTTTACATCAATATTGTAGATGGTCTTTCAAAAACTTATATATTTTCCACTCTGCCAGGATACAATATACCTTAATATAATATTAAATAAAATATTTTAGTATCTTGCTTTTGAAATAAATATTTTAGGCTTAGACAATCCTATACCTTTAGTATGAAGAACAAGGCAGGCCAACAATAGATTGTGGAAGGAAGGAATGTTCCACCGAAAATTAGATATATACTCGGATTATGTTTTATATCTCATAGATTTCATAGATTTTCTCTTATTTTTCTTGAAGCAGCCAAAAGTAGGGCAGCATCTCGAATATTACTAAAAATAGTTCCTGAAATTGTGGTACCCTTATGCTTTAAAAGGCATCTGATTTGTAAAAAATCTATTATATTTACAATATCCCTGTGCACATCGCACCAAAACAAGCGTCACCTGTTTGCCTAGCAACAGGGCAGCATTGCTGAATATCCGTAATAAAATGTATCCACCATCCTCATACATTTTAGCGAGTTACATCGCTCCCACACCACCACCGCTGTACGTTCCGCACACATGCCGGATGTTACAACCAGGGCCAGCCTTAGGCTACGGGGTGCCCTGTGCGGAATTGCTTTTTGGTGCCCTCCACTCCATTTATCATTGTTATGTATTGTCGGCATTTGGTGCTTTTGTTTGTGCATTTGTCACGCCTAAAAGCGCGTAAAAAATGCTTGGTTTAAGCGTCCCACTGACATAAATGATATAGCGTGCCGTTAGTGTTTAAAAATGTGTTGCATAAAAAAATAAGCGTCAGGTCAATTCTTTTGCACGTAAAATTGGCCGAAAATGCGCCAAAATTGCACCTAATTTCTATAGTCAATGGGAGTTCTGATTGAGCGGCAAAAAAACACGCTGAAGGCGTGCAAAAAATGCGATGGATACGCGTCAAAAAGTTTAAAAAGAACTTTACAAAAACACTAGTGTTTTTAAGGGTATGTGCACGCACAAAATAAAAAACTTCTCAAAATACGGAGCTGATTTCAAGGGAAAACAGCTCCTGATTTTCAGCCGTTTTTTATTCAAAGTCACGTTTTTCACTGCATTTTTAACAGCCGTTTTTGGAGCTGTTTTTCTATAGAGTCTATGAAAAACAGCCCCAAAAACGGCTGAAGAAGTGACATGCACTTCTTTTTCGTTGCCGTATTTTTCTGCGGCCGTTTTTCACATTACATCTTGCCTGGCGCATACATTAAATGGACACAAAAAAAAAACAGTAACATTTTTTTTTACTGGACACCACTATATAAAATAGCGCAGTCCCATCCAAACTGAGGCTTTTTTTTTAACCTCCATCAGGTGTATGGGACTGTTTACCATACGTTCTGGGAGCTTTCCCAGTGCATACATTACACGGATGGGCAGGATGTGAAATTACCTTTAGGCCTTATTTACACTAGCGTGTTAAACGTCCGTGTGGCGGCCGTTGAAACATCGGCCGTCCCACGGACCTTTGTAATTCAATGTGGCCCTTCACACAGCCGTTGTTTCAACGGACCGTGTGAAGGTTCCATGATAAAATAGGACATGTCTCATCTATGGGGTATGCGAGACTACCTTTTTTCACGTCCGAGGTGCGTAATGCTCGTGTCAATAAGGCCTTAGGCTGAGTTCACACGTGGAGGATACGCTGCGTAAAAGAACTGCCTTGAATGTCTGCTGCGGAAAACTGCAGCACTCAGCCAGCCTGCTTGCACGACGGCCTCCTGGGATGACCTCTCATCCCAGGAGACCGCTGCAGCAGCGGTCACATGGGATGAAGCGTCATCCCAGGAGGCCGGCCCTCTGACATCATCCATGACGGCCTCCTGGGATGAGGTTTCGTCCATGTGACCACCACTACAGCCTGTGATTGGCTGCAGCGGACGTCACATGAGATGAAGCATCATCCCAGGAGTATAAAACACAGATTCCTAGGTAAGTATAATATATTGTTTGTTGCTGCGAACCCGCCGCAAAAAACGCAAAACAACTGCTATTTGTTTCCGAATTTACCTCCCCAATGAATACAATGGGGAACACCCGCAACAAATAAGGTGCGTTTACACAAATACAATTGACAATGCTGCAGAATTTTTTACGCTCAGTATTTACGCAGCGTGTGGATGAGATTTGTTTTATCTCATCCACTTTGCTACTAGTGTATTCTGCTGCTGATTTTCTGCGACGAATTCCGTTGCAGAAAATCCGCAGTATTTATGCAACGTTTGAACTGGCCCTTACTCCGTTTACTAAAAGGCAGTATAACAGAAAAAAATATTAAAACGAGTGTCCACGTGGGCAATGTTGGTACTTTTTATTACCTCTTATTTAACTCACTGGGAAGGCCGTAAAAAAAAAAAAGTTAATAGCCAAAATCGCTGTTTTTTGTTCAAAAAATGTAATAAAATATTATCAAAAAGTTGCATGTACCAAAATATTGTACCAATAAAAGCAACAGCTCGTCTCACAAAAAATAAGCCCTCACAAAAATATAAAAAAAAGTTATGTCTCTCAGAATGCGGTGAAACATTTATTTATTTTTTAACAAATAGTTTTCTTTGTAAAAGTAGTAAAATATATAAAAAAACGATATAAATTTGGTATCACCGTAATCTTATTGAGACGCAGAATAAAGTTAAGTTGTCGTTTTTACCGCACGATGATAGCCATAAAATCGAAACCCAAAAAACTATGGAGAAATCACCGTTTTTTTCTAATTTCAGCCCACAAAGAATTTTTTTCAGTTTTCCAGTACATTGTATGGTACTTTAAATGGTGCCAATAGAAACTACAACTCATGCCGCAAAAATAACCACCACCCTATTGACGGAAAAATAAAAAAAAGTTATGGCTTTAGGAAGGCGGGTAGTGAAAAACGTAAATGAAAAAGCAAAAAATGTCTCAGGCCTGAAAGGGTTAAAATAAGAAATCAGCCCATACTTACCTCTCTCTTCCCAGACGTTCCTGCGTTGGGTGCTCCCGTCACCTCTTTTCTCGGTTTGTATACAGAGCGGCTGCAGTGGTGACATCACGTCGACAGTACATCACCGCTGCAGCTGCTCTGTATACAAACAGTGATCAGAGGTGACGGGAGCCCCCCATGCAGGAACGTCTGGGAAGAGAGAGGTAAGTATAAGTTATTTTTATTTTAACTTCTCCTCTACTGCTTCAACAGAATTTATTTTTAACCCTTTTAACGTAATGTGCACAGGGTCTAAAAAGTCAACAAATGGTAAATCTGCACTATGGAGCAACTGAACAATGTGCCCATCTGCCATTTATTAACAGTGTCGTTCAGTGGCACCTTGGTGCCCATTTTCCACTTATTTCCCCTTTAGTGTCCTTATGTTCAGTGCCCCCTTGATGCATATTTGCCATTTACTGCCCCTTTAGCACCCTCTGTCACTGAAGAACAATAAATGGGCAATAAATGGCAAATGGGCATCGAAGGAGCACTGAACAGGACACTAAAGGGGCAATAAGTGGCAAATGGGGACCAAGGTGGCACTGAATCCTCTGCCCATTTGCCATTTTTAGACCCCATCAGTGCCCCCATACAACCAAAGCCCACAGTCTGACTGACCTGCTGGGCTTCTTAGTGCACTGCGTCTGCTGACGCTACTGGAGCGGAGCCCTGGGGAAATAGCCAGAGCAGGACAGCATGATAAGATAGTCTCCTCCCTGTCTTGCGTCCTGAGTGGTGTCATCACGCCTGATCATCACTCAGGACGTAAGACGAGGAGGGGGAGCGGTTGGAGCGGCACGGGGAAGCCAGTAGTGAGGTCAGTGAGTGACACCTGACCCGCTGGCGTTCTGAGCAGTAGCCACAGAGCGGGAGAAATTCACCCGCTGGCGCCCCCCTTACAGCATGGCGGCCGGCGCCCTGTGCGACCGCGCGTGTCGCATGTAGCTAAGGCCGGCCATGGTTACAACTCACCTACCACACGTACGATCGCATTCTTTTACCCTTCACCTTAAGGCTACATGCACATATTGTGTAATTAGGAGCAGAAAATCTGCAGCATAATCACAGATAAACTGAGGTAATTCCGCAAGTAAAATCTGCATGTAATACTTCATTTTTTTTTAAAGCGTTTTGAGATGCGTATTTGACATTTTGATGTGGAAAGAAGTGTGGTTTTATACTGCAAATTTTGGTGTGTTTTTCTTTTATAAACTTTTGAGATGTAATTCTGAGGCAGAAATGATTTTAAAATCAGCACCGCAGGCCAATTTACGTGTGGAAAAATTCTGCAACATGTAGATGAGATTACTTGTAAACTCATATACCTTGCTGGTACTGTATTACGCTGCAGATTTGCCACAGGAAAACATACACGGAAAATGTGCACGCAATACACATCGTGTGCATTTGGCCTGTGTCTTTTCCTCTGCACCCATAGTTAAGAATGCCTAAGCCTTATATATGACATTACATTTTTCTTTATGCACTATGTCTACTTTTTTACATTTTTGTCTCTGTTATTCCAGATTTTGTATTTTTTTTAATTATTGTAACGATGCCAATTGGGCCAATGTTTAGGCATTTAGATAGCACTGTTACTTTCTTTGCTATATAGTATCTTATGTGCTTAAAAAAGGGATAGTGAATCCCCGCAATGCGTTGTATTTGGAGAGTTTTTTTAATTGTCCAATAAAGAAACATCATCGTCCTAAGGCCTCATGCCTTAATTGCCTTATGCCGTAATTTTTTGTCCGTGTGCTATCTGCAACTCTGTGGATAGCACACGGACCCAGTCATTTCTATGACCCCATGCACACGACTGTGATGTTCACAGATCCATGTGGGGGCCGCGAATCCGGGCTGCAGAAACTCAGGAAAAGTCATTTTACGGTCCGGATTTTCGGCTTCACAAACTGGTGAGATTTTTTGTTTTAATTTTCTGATCCGTGAATCCTGATGACACAGGAATGCACAGCAAATGGTTTTTTTTTTAGGACAAATGGACCGAAACAAATTCTTGCTTTTGTGGGCCGCAAAGCCACTAAGGCCGTGTGAATTAGATCTTAGAAGACTTGTGCCTGGAAGGTGTCTCCTTTTTATCCAAGTAGATTCCTGGTCAGGTCTCTGCTTTTCACTATTTATAAAAGTGTTAATGATAAATTCCTTGGAACTTTGGAAAAATCAAATGAGAAATTGTGAAGTCCAATAATATGTACACAAAACTAGCTAATTTTCTTCACTCTTGAAATTCCAATTACCAGGAGTAGGAATCGCTCATTGCATTTAATTGCTCTCATTATACGACCCTTGTTCTTTCCCGGTGGGAATATGGGATCCAGATATCTGTTGGTCTAATCAAAAAAGCATAATATTTAGTGCATGCCTGTTTGTAAAACTGCATTGTTAAACCTTACAATATGAGTGATAGAATTATACTAAATCTTAGAATAAAAACTTAAATTAATAATAATAATAATAATAATAACAATAATAATAAAATATTGAATTATAGCTTTTAGTGTACTAAAAATCACATTAAGGGGGGATTCACACGAACGTGTATTCGGTCCGTGCGGGCCGCGTGGTTTTCACGCGCCACGCACAGACCAATACAAGTCTATGGGGCAGTACAGACAGTCCATGCTTTTTGCGCAGCGTTTGTCAGCTGCGCAAAAAACGCGACATGTTCAATATCTCCGCTTATATCGCGCATCACGCACCCATTGAAGTCAATGGGTGCGGGAAAACCACGCAGGTCGCACGGAAGCACTTCCGTGCGAACCGACTGAAACAGCGCACCAGCTGTCAAAAGGATGAATGTAAACAGAAAAGCACCACGTGCTTTTCTGTTTCCAAACATCCAAACGGAGTGTCTTTTTAGATGAGCGAAGCCGGACAACCGAACCGAACTTCACCGGGTTCGGCCGAACTCGTTTTGGCCGAACCCGGCAAAAAAAATTCCGGTACGCGACGTCAGGAGATAGTCACTGTCCAGGGTGCTGAAAGAGTTAAACTGTTTCAGCACCATGGACAGTGACTTCCGATCCCAATATACATGAACCTGTAAAAAAAAAATCGAAGTTCTGACTTACCGATAACTCCCGGCTTCTTCCTCCAGTCTGACCTCCCGGGATGACAATTCAGTCCAAGTGACAGCTCCAGCCAATCACAGGCCAAGCACAGGCTGCAGCGGTCACATGGACTGCCGCATCATCCAGGGAGGTGGGGCCCGATGTCAAGAGAGGCGCGTCACCAAGGACGCGTCACCAAGGCAACGGCTGGGAGGGAAGTTCTCGGTAAGTACGAACTTTTTCTTTTTTTTAACAGGTTGCTGTATATTGTGTTCGGCATTCACTGTCGAGGGTGCTGAAAGAGTTACTGCCGAATAGTTAGCTCTTTCAGCACCTTGGACAGTGACGGGCGTCGACTAGCCTCATCTCTATGATGGCGGCTGCGCATCATACACGGATGACACACGCAGCTGTCAAATGGTTTTTGCGCGCGCAAAAACGCAACGTTCGTCTGAATCTGCCCTAAGGCCTGGATCCCACGGGGTGGATACACTGCGTAAAAACCACGCAGTGTATCCGACCTGGAACCCACAGTACATTCCATCCAAAAACAGCGCCACATTGTGGTGCATTTTTTTGGACTGAATTTCCGCTGCGGAAAGCAGCATTAAAAACCGCTCATACTTGAGGTAACCCATTGTTATAGCGATGCATCCCCTCTGTGCAGTCCGGTCCAGTCTCCTTGGATGACACTGCAGCCCTTGTGACCACTGCAGCCTGTAATTGGCTGCAGCGGTCACGTGGGATGCAACGTCATCCCAGGAGGCCCTGACTGCAGGTAGAAGGAGGGCGTTCTGTGTAAGTATGAATTTTTTTGTTTTTCTGTAGTTGCGATTTTTTCTGGTTAGTCGCTGTGAATACGCCATAAAAGTCGTAACACTTGGCAACAATTGAATTCAATAGGGAAAACCCGCAACGGAAAAATAACAAAAATATAAATTGACATGCTGCAGAATTAAATTCCGCACCGTAGGTCAATTTATTAATGTTTAGACTGCAGGTTTTTCCTGCTTTGCTGCTACTGTAAATGCTGCGGAATTTCCACACAGAATTCCGCTGCGGAAATTCTGTAGCGTTTACGCTAAGTGGGAACCCGGCCTTAGTGTATAGCGGCTTTTATTACTCCATTTTTTTGTCACAAGTATTTTCAGCTTTTTTGGGGTTAAGACACTGCTGCCAGATGGAAGTCTATAACAAAATAAGAAAAAAGTCTACATGCAGAGCATTGTGGTAAGTGAGGTTTTTATCAAAATGCCCCATGCAAAAGGTATGGTGTTTTTACATGCACTTCCCTCAATAGGGGTTTACAATAGAAGTTCAAAAATACCTGAGCTAAAGACAGAATTAATAAAAAAACACAAACATCACATGTAAAAAAACAACATAAAAAATGTAGTGAACCCAAAGTGTCTGTATTAGTTACAATAATGTTATCTGTATTATGTAATTTATGTGATATTTACGCGTTTCAACACCGGTCCGGTGTCTTCATCAGGCCATCTGATGAAGACACCAGACTGGTGTTGAAACGCATATCCACATCATTTGTCAGTGTGTCCAAATCAGCTTGCAATTTACGAACATCTTCCATAGACTGAACTATACTACATAGCTTGGTGTCATCTGCAAAAATAGAAGTAGTGCTATTAATCCCATCCTCTATATCATTAATAAATAAGTTGAATAATAGTGGTCCCAGCACTGAACCCTGGGGTCACCACTTATAACTGGGGACCATTCAGAGTAGGAATCATTGACCGCAACTCTCTGCATACGGTCCTTGAGACAATTTTCTAAACCTATAGTCCTTAATTTACCCATTAGACGTCTATGAGGGACAGTGTCAAATGCCTTTGCAAAGTCCAAAAACACTATATCCACAGCGGCCCCTCTGTCTAGGCTTCTGCTCACCTTTCCATGAAAACAAATCAGGTTAGTTTGACAACTTCTGTCCTTAGTAAAACCGTGCTAGCTGTCACTTATAATACTATTTTTTTGTCCCATAAGCCTGTTTATAGTCCCTCAATAGCCTCTCAAACATTTTCCCCACGATGGATGTTAAGCTTACTGGTCTATAATTACCCGGGAAGACCTTGAGCCCTTTTTTGAAAATAGGCACCACGTTTGCCCTGCGCCAGTCCCTTGGCACTATACCAGTCACTAGAGAATCTCTGAATATTATGAAGAGGGGGACAGAAATAACTGAACTAAGTTCTTTAACACCTTCACGACATCCACCGTATATATGCGGCATGCCGGGTGGGGGAGTATGGAGCGGGCTCACGGGCTGAGCCCGCTCCATAGAGTGAGTGTGTCGGCTGTGTGTTACAGATGACACTTCTGAGTAAAGAGCAGGATTCCGCTTGTTTAACCCGTTAAATGCCGCGGTCAATAGCGACCGCAGCATTTAATTTAACTAAAAACCAAGGGGGCATTCCCCTGTAACGTTCAAACGCCCCCCGCGCGGCAAGATCGGGGGTGCCGTTGGTTAGCATGGCAGCCTGGTGGCCAGATGAAGGCCCCCAGGTCCGCCATCTTTGTACTCCTATGTACCTCCGGCAGGACTTCATAGGAAACTGTCAGAATCACGATATACTGCAATACATTAACGATCGCTGGTTAAAGTTCCCTATGGGGACAAGTAAAAAACAGTAAAATAAAGTTTTTTTTTTAATAAATAATTTTTTTTTTAAAAAACAAAACCTTTCCCTTTTTGTCTCAAGCACAATGTAAAAAAATTAAAAAGCTAACATAACTGGTATCGATTCAGTAAATGTCTGTACTATTACAATATATAATTATTTAGTCCACAAGGTAAACGCCATAAAAAAAATAAAAAATAAAAACATCAGAATTGCTGTTTTTTGGTCACTTAAAAGTCTCATGTACCCCAAAATGGTACCAATATAAACTACAGCTCGCCCCACAAAAAAATAAGCCCTCATACCGCTAAATCTACGTAAAAATAAAAAAGTGAAAATCTGAAAAATGGCTGTGGAGGGAAAGGGTTAAGAACTCTAGGGTGTATCCCATCTGGTCCCGGGGCCTTGTGTACATTTATTTTATTTAATTTAGCTTGGACCATATCTACATTCAACCAATTCAGTATATCAACTGATATATTTACAGTACTGGCACCGGCTATATCAGCTGCTCTTTCTTCTGTTGTATATACAGAGCTGAAGAACTCATTTGGTAACTCTGCCTTCTCTTGATCCCTGGCTGTGACAAACTCCCCATTACCACTCTTTAGGGGTCCTACATGTTCAGAACTTGGCTTTTTTGCATTTATATACTTGAATAATTTTTGGGGATTTGTTTTACTATCCTTGGCCACCTGCCTTTCATTTTGTATTTTTTCTGATTTTATTACTTTTTTGCAGATTTTATTATGCTCTTTATAATTTACAAAGTCTGCAGCTGTACCCTCAGATTTGTATTTTTGAAATGCCCATTTTTTTTGTCATGTCACATACAGACATACACCACCACCTTCATATCACTGCTCACATACAGACATACACCACCACCTTCATATCACTTCTCTCATACAGACATACACCACCACCTTCATATCACTTCTCACATACAGACATACACCACCACCTTTATATCACTTCTCACATACTAACATACACCGCCACCTTCATATCACTTCTTACATACAGATATACACCACCACCTTCATATCACTTCTCACAAACAGACATACACCACCGCCTTCATATCACTTCTCACATACAGACATACACCACTGCCTTCATATCACTTCTCACATACACATACACCACCGCCTTCATATCACTTCTCACATACAGACATACACCACCACCTTCATATCACTTCTCTCATACAGACATACACCACCACCTTCATATCACTTCTCACATACAGACATACACCACCACCTTCATATCACTTCTCACATACAGACATCCACCACCGCCTTTCATGTTTGCCCTGTCTTTTCGAAACTGTGTAAAACCCTGTAGATTTACAGCCCAATCATGAGAAGAGTCTTGCCAAGTTTCAGCTACGCCAACTATATTGATATGTTCATAAGGGGAGAGAAGAAAACCTGGACTGCACACCCACTTTCTATACTTGATCTTTCGTGGCTTAACAAAATTTAAAAATGTATGAACATGAGCAGGGCCGCCATCAGGAATTTCAGGGCCCCCTACAGCTAAATTTTCTGGGCCCCCCTACCGTGGCACCGCCTGTTAATGGTACTCCGTCCAGCACTATATCATGGTACCCAGGGCCGCCATCAGGGGCGGTATTATGGGTACTGATGTGAGAGGCCCGGCCAAACCTAATTGAAAGGGGGGCCCGGCAACTGCCGCGACTTGCCTTTGGTAGAAAAAAAACAGGCCCCTGCAATGGGGCCCGTTTTTTTCACCAAAAGAATGTCGTGAGCTGCGGGGCCCCCTTTCAATTAGGTTTGGCCGGGCCTCTCACATCAGTACCCATAATACCCCCCCTGATGGCGGCCCTGGGTAGCATGGGGGTCGTCATGGGGGCCGTCAAACACTGCCACCCGTGCGACCGATCGCGCGCACCCGCAAACTCCCGCGCATGCGCACCCGCGACTGCCTGGAACCGCGCACCGAATTTTGAGGCAGATTTTGACCTGCCCACACTATCTTGCCGCGTTTTTTGCCCGCGGCGATTGAGGACAGCAGACAAAAAACGCAGGGAAAAATGCATTTTCTGCCTCCCATTGATTTAGATGGGAGGTCAGAGGCAGAACCGCGGCAAGAAAGGACGTGCTGCTTTTTATTTTTTCCGCGACTGGCTCCCATTGATTTCAGATTAAATCAATGGGAGGCGGTTTTGGAAGTTTTTTGGTGCTGATTCTGACGCAGTGTCCGAGTCAATATCAAGGGCCAAAAACTCTGTGAACTGGGCCTTATTGTTAGGGCTTATTCAGACGAACGTGTAATACATCCGTGCAACGCGCGTGATTTTCACGCGTCTCGCACGGACCTATGTTACTCTATGGGGCCGTTCAGACTGTCAGTGATTTTCATGCAGCGTGTGTCCGTGTGTCCGCTGCGTAAAACTCACGACATGTCCGATATTTGTGCATTGTTCGCGCATCACGCACCCATTGAAGTCAATGGGTGCGTGAAAATCACGCCCAGCACTTCCGCAGCAGTATAAACTATGAATGAAAACAGAAAAGCACCACGTGCTACAAACATACAAACAGAGTGTCATAATGATGGCGGCTGCGCGAAAATCACGCAGCCGCGCATCATACGCTGCTGACACACGGAGCTGTTATGGACCTTTTGCATGCGCAAAACGCCACGTTTTTGCGCACACAAAAAGCACACGCTTGTGTGAATCCGGCCTTAGGGTAGGAGCACACTAGGCATGAACACTGCGGATTTTATGCAACACATTTTATTGTGGAAAATCCGCAGCGTATTACAGTCGCAGCAGAGTGGATGAGATTAGAACAATTCTCATCCACACGCTGCAAAAAAAATGGACCTGCAGTGTGGCTTTTTAAGCTGCAGCATGTCAATGTATTCTGTGGAATCGCCGCTCCTCTGTTGCGGAAATGCTGCGGTTCTGCCGCAAAAGCACACATGAGAAAAAAAAAAAAAGGCACTTTTTTAAATTTATAAAAAGTTTAGACTTGCCCCGGCCGTAGTCCTGGTGACGCGATCCTCTATTCTTAGCGCAGCCCGGCCTCCTGTCATGACGTTTCATCCCATGTGACTGCTGCAGGTCACATGGTCTACAGCGTCATCCCAGGAAGTGGGGCTATGTTCAGAAGAGAGAGATGCGTCACCTAAACTACGGCCGGGGCAAGTCGAAACTTTTTTTTCCCTGCAGGATTCCCGCAGCGGACACGCCTCACCAAACCTGCGCCACTATTTGGTGCGGTTTTGCTGGCGGAATTCCCTGCGGCTACCGGGGCGGATAAGCTGTGTAGTTTTACTCAGCATATCCGCCTAGTGTGTTCCTTATGATGTCGCTCCTGGAGCTGCTGCCGGTCTCTAAATAGGCAGTTGGTCCAGTAGAATTTGGAATTATTTTTTTTGTGAACCAGCTTAAAAAAATACAAAACTTTTGTGTTAGGGCCTGTTCACATCAACGTTCGCTTCCGTTCCATCTGAGGTTTCCGTCGGGTGAACCCCGCAACGGAAAGTGAAAGTGACAGCTTCCGTTTCCGTCACCATTAGCGCAGTCGACTACGCTATTGATTCCATCCGAAAACCTGCCGGAATGGTGACGAACGGAAACCATTAGCGATGTTTCCGTCACCATTGAGATCAATGGTGACTGAAACGGAAGCTGTGCTGTCACTTTCACTTTCCGTTGCGGCGTTCACCCGACAGAAACCTCAGACGGAACCCCGGAGCGGAAGCGAACGGTGATGTGAACAGGCCCTAACACAAAAGTTTTGTGTTTTTTTAAGCTGGTTCACAAAAAAAAATAATTCCAAATTCTACTGGACCAATTGCCTATTTAGAGACCGGCAGCAGCTCCAGGAGCGACATCATAAGGGACACACTAGGCGGATATGCTGAGTAAAACTGCACAGCTTATCCCGGGAGCCGCAGGGAATTCTGCCAGCAAAACCGCACCAAATAGTGGCGCAGGTTTCGTGAGGCATGTCCGCTGTGGGAATCCTGCAGGGAAAAAAAAGTTTAGACTTGCCCCGGCCGTAGTTTAGATGACGCATCTCTCTCTTCTGAACGTAGCCGCAGTCACATGGGATGAAACGTCATGACAGGAGGCCGGGATGCGCTAAGAATAGAGGATCGCGTCACCAGGACTACGGCCGGGGCAAGTCTAAACTTTTTTATAAATGTAAAAAAGTGCCTTTTTTTTTTTCTCATGTGTGATTTTTGCGGCAGAACCGCAGCATTTCCGCAACAGAGGAGCAGCGATTCCACAGAATACATTGACAAGCTGCGGCTTAAAAAGCCACACTGCAGATCCATTATTTTTGCAGCATGTGGATGAGATTTGTTTAAACCTCATCCACTCGGCTGCGACTGTAATACGCTGCGGATTTTCCACAATAAAATGTGTTGCATAAAATCCGCAGCGTTCATGCCTAGTGTGTTCCTACCCTAAGGCCGGATTTACGTGCGTGTGCTTTTTGTGTGCGCAAAAACGTGGCGTTTAGCGCATTTAAAAGGTCATAACAGCTCCGTGTGTCAGCAGCGTATGATGCGTGGCTGCGTGATTTTCGCGCAGCCGCCATCATTATGACACTCTGTTTGTATGTTTGTAGCACGCGGTGCTTTTCTGTTTTCATCCATAGTTTATACGGCTGCGGAAGTGCTGGCCGTGATTTTCACGCATCCATTGACTTCAATGGGTGTGTGATGCGCGAACAATGCACAAATATCGGACATGTCGTGAGTTTTACGCAGCGGACACACGGACACACGCTGCGTGAAAATCACTGACAGTCTGCACAACCCCATAGAGTAACATAGGTCCGTGCGAGGCGCGTGAAAATCACGCGCGTTGCACGGATGTATTACACGTTCGTCTGAATAAGCCCTAACAATAAGGCCCAGTTCACAGAGTTTTTGGGCCTTGATATTGACTCGGACACTGCGTCAGAATCAGCACCAAACAACTTCCAAAACCGCCTCCCATTGATTTAATCTGAAATCAATGGGAGCCAGTCGCGGAAAAAAGAAAAAGCAGCACGTCCTTTCTTGCCGCGGTTCCGCCTCTGACCTCCCATCGAAATCAATGGGAGGCAGAAAATGCATTTTTCGCTGCGTTTTTTGTCTGCTGTCCTCAATCGCAGCGGGCAAAAAACGCAGCAAAAAACGCGGCAAGATAGTGTGGGCAGGTCAAAATCTGCCTAAAAATTCTTAAGGAATTTTGAGGCAAATTTTTTCGGCCTGCAAAATACTCTGTGTGAACAGGGCCATACATAAACAGCACTTTGAGACACTTTACTCACCGTGTCAGAAGAGCTGCTCCCACTCCAGTCCTCTTCAGGCGATGTCTTCGGTCCAGATGTCGTCCTTCACCTCCAGGCTCCAGAAAATGGCGGGGATCGTAGAACTGCCGCCGCGCAACAACTAGACTCCTCCCCCTCTCCTTACGCAGCCACGCTCTGGAGAAGGAGTCGGAGGCGGACGAGGAGGATGAGTCGGAGGCAGGCCAGCAGGTAAGTAGACTGCGCCGCTGTCCAGTGTGGCTGTCCTTCCGCCTAGATCTTGTGTTGCGGGCGCACCGCCTCCCTCTCGGCGGCGCGCCTGGTCGTTCGCGCGTGGGCGCGCGCGCTTGCGGTCGTTCGCGCGCAGTCACGCACTCGCTCGTACGCGCGCAAGCGGGCGGTGTTTCGCGGCGGTGATAAGAGGGGGGCCCGCAGCTCACGGCGGTGTTTCACGAGAGGGGGGCCCACAGCTCACGACATTGTTTTGGTGAAAAAAACAGGCCCATTTGCAGGGGCCTGTTTTTTCCTACCAAAGGCAAGTCGCGGCAGTTGCCGGGCCCCCCTTTCAATTAAGTTTGGCCGGGCCCCCTACACTACTACCCCTAATACCCCCCTGATGGCGGCCCTGAACATGAGGTTCTTCTTAAACATTTTGATCAAACTGTATAAGCCCACTTGCCACTTCAAGGCGACCTCTTAAGTGGGTCCTTACGCTATCAAATGCAGTATTGCATGGTAATAAGTGCCACTGCAAAACCGCACCTGCGCAGAGGGAGCAACTCAGGAGACCAACAGCACCCATGCTGCCCGTTTAAGCCACCTTGGCTCTGGGCCATGTCCTGCCACAGATACAGCACAACAGCAACAAAGACCACCACACAACACCACGAAAAAAGTAACAGATGGAAAAAGATCACCTTTCCTTGTAGTCTCAGTGGCAAAATATCTTACAACGTATGTTCTGATGTGCCTATAGATTTTAATGGCCAAGCTTTAGCCAAAAGAGAGTCCTTTTGTCAATTGTATGGCTGGGACATGTCGGGATCCCGCAGTCCTAACTCTAGGGAATGAAAAGTCAACTGCACTTTTCAATACAACTGAATTCATAAAAATTGACATAGCTGTTCTTTTAAACTGGCAGCCTATGTCAGACGTATGTATCTGTATTTTGCCGCATAACACCATACTCAGTGTAAATTTAGCTTTGTAATTTATGTTTTTCTGACCCTAGACAGAATCACTTTATAGAGTTGTGTTTGGCATTTTTATGTAGCAAGATGGCAACAAATGGTTGAGTGGTAAAATAAGATATCATATTCTATACAGTGCACCATCATTGGGGGAGATTATGCTGCGGCCATATAAATAATGGAGAATAAAAAATATGGTAGACAGCAAAGTTCATGGATAAAAATAATTTCTCCGTAGAAAAGAAATGTTAAATACTTTTGTGTCAAAAAAGACAAAAGTATAATAGGTATGATACCTTTATTGGCTAACCATAAAAGTTCTATATGCGGCTTTCAGAGCACGCAAGCGCCTTCTTCAGGCCAGTTAACAAATGAATGACTTAGAAAAAAGCACAACATTTAGATGCTACACAAAAAAAAATTGTACATGATATGATACATCATTAAGATAAGCCAGGGCAATAAAACTGAGGTTATAGGGGTGATGACTTAGGAGTTAAGGCATCGAGAGTCAGTCTGATGGGGGATGTGACGTGTGTCCATGTAGTGGCTCATAAATCCTGGTGTTAGATTGAGGCCTTGTGTCAATGACTGGAATTTCATCTTGAATTCCCACATTTTTCTTTCTCAGTTGTTTTTAGAATGACCCTTCAGAATTAGGACCTTTAAATCTGTGATCAGGTCCTGAGAAATGGTTTCCCACGGGTGTATCACCTCCTGTTTTATTGTATGTCTGTGAAGATTCATCCTGGTTTGTAGTTTTTGTATTGTTTCTCCAATGTAGATTCCTTTATTGATGCACGTTGTACACAGGATCACGTACACTACATTGAAGGATGTACAGGAGAACGTGCCTGTGATTTTATAGTCCTGCTGCGTGTTTGGTATGTGGATGGTGTTTGATGACAAGATGTTGGTACAGGTCTGTTTTAAGGAAAGGTGCCAGTGTCTGATGGTGACGAGAGGGCACTTCTGACCAGGAGATTCCTTAGGTTTGGTGGCTGTTTGTAAGCAAGGAGAGGTAAATCCGGGAATATTTCCTTCAGTTTATTGTCTTTGTTGAATACAGGTTGGAGATCATCAGCAATTTTCCTCAAGATGTTCATTTGTGGGTTGTATATGACCACTAGGGGCACCCTGCTGTTGTCTCCCTTCTTTTTGTACTCCAGAAGATTGCACCTTGGAATTCTTGTTGCTCTGTAGATCTGATCATCTATAATCCTTGGATGGTATCCCTGTTGTAAGAATGTATTCCTCAGTGATAGTAGGTGTTGTTTTCTGTCTTCACTGTCTGAACAGATCCGTATGTAGCGCAGAGCCTGGCTGTAGATGATGGATTTCTTTATGTGTCTCAGATGGAAGCTGTTCCATCTCAGATATGCTGGACAGTCTGTAGGTTTATGGTAGATTGTGGTTTGTATGGTACTGTCTCTCATGTATATGGTCATGTCCAGGAAATGTATTTGAGATTTTGAGTAGTTGAGAGTAAGTTTGGTGGTAGGATGGAACTTGTTGAAGTTTTTATGGAAAAAAGCAGTTCATGTTCAGAGCCTGTCCAGATTATCAGAAGGTCATCAATGTACCGAAAATATGCTAGAGGTTTAGTTGTGCAGGTTGATAAAAACTCCTCCTCTAGTTTGGCCATGAACAGGTCAGCATATTGTGGTGACATTTTGCTACCCATAGCGCATCCCATACACTGCAGATATATATCTTCGTCAAAAATAATTGTGATGGAGTATGAACCTGATGAGATGTAGGGCTGGCTCTGTCGCTAGATTGTTCTTTTATAGAAAGTGTTGGCATGCAGTTATGCCATCCTCATGGGGGATGTTAGAATACAGAGACTCCACATCCATAGTTGCCAATATTTTTCCCTCTGGTAGTTGCCCTAGGGCTGAGACTTTGCAGAGGACGTCTGTGGTGTCCTGGACATAACTGGGTGTGCACCTCACCAAGGGCTTTAGAAGATTTTCCACCCACCCAGAAATATTCTTAGTTAAAGTCGCAACAACTGAAATGATTGGTCTCCCTGGATTGCCTTCTTTATGTATTTTAGGTAACATGTAGAATGTTCCCATTCTGGGATTGTCCGGTATAACGTCCATTAAACTATCTGATACAGCGTTGAAACTATTGATGATATGGACAAGTTCTACTGTTTTCTACTGTTTTAAGTTCTCAGTTTTATTGCCCCGGCTTATCTTAATGATATCACTTTATGTACTAATTGTCTTTGTGTAACATCTAAATGTTGTGCTTTTTTCTAAGTCATTCATTTGTTAACTGGCCTGAAGAAGGAGCCTGTGTGCTCTGAAAGCTGCATATAGAACTTTTATGGTTAGCCAATAAAGGTATCATACCTATTATACTTTTGCATTTTTTGACACAAAAGTATTTAACATTTCATATTGTCTCTGGCTAACATGGTGCTACACTATTTTTTACTGTACTCCGTAGAAAAGAGAAACAAAGTATAACTTTGCAAGAGTATCACAAAAACAAAATTCCTGTAAATAAAAATCTACTCTAGAATGTAAAAATTACTGTATGGCACTGCTGCCTAGCACACGGGCATTGGTCCAACAAGGTCATGGTGATTGTATGTTGTCCCTTTGTTCTTGGCTTCCTTTTCAAACCTCCAGCTTGCTTCACTAATTCAGAACCATTCTTAGATTATTGAGCTGATATTCACCTGTAACATGAAAGCGTGAAATAGCACAATTTGTAAGGATCTTGATTGCATTTAACCCCTTCCCCCTACTTTTTTTTTTAGTTTTTCCATTGTCACATTCAAAGAGCTATAACTTTTTTATTTTCCCGTCGACATGCCTGTATGAGGACTTTTTCTGCGGGATGAGTTGTATTTTTCAATGGCACAGTTTTGGGGTATATAGAATTTTTTTTATTAAGTTTTATTAACTTTTTGGGGGGGGGGGGATATAAAAAAAGGCAATTTAGCCATTTCTCTATGCATTTAAAATTTACGCCGTTCACCATGCGGCGTAAATATTATGCTACCTTTACTTTTTGGGTCGGTACGATTACGACGATATCAAATAGGTATACTTTTAATATGTTTTACTACTTTTGCAGAATTAAAACACTTTTTAACTAAAATAAGTTTATTTTGCATCGCCACTTTCCAAGAGTCCTAACTTTTTTATTTTTTCCGTCGATGTCGCCATATGAGGTCTTGTTTTTTATGGGACTTCATTTCCACTATGTTGGGGTACATGGGATTTATTGATTAACCTTTATTATTATTATTGGGGGGGAATTTTGGGAAAAAAATAGCAATTTTGCCGTTGTTTTTTGCGTTTCTTTTTACGGCATTCACCTTGTGGTTTAAATAATATGCTAACTTTATTTTTTGGGTCATTACGGTCACGGCTATACTGTATATGTGTCGTTTATATTTATTTTTTACTAAATAAAAGCACTTTTTATGAGGAAAAAATGGTTTTATTTTTTTTTCTGTGTACCTTTATTAATCATTTTTATTTCACATTAATTATTTTATTAGTCCCCCTAGGGATCTTCACTGTGCGATCTTTTGATTGCTTATACTTAGTATACCAAAGCATTATTGCCAGTCAGTGTAAAACTGGCCTCTGGCACAGCCTGATAGGCATATAGCCAGGGCAGGCCTAGAAGCCTTTGTTAGGCCCCCGGCTGCCATGGCAACACATCGGCGACCCACAATCGCATTTATGGGCTGCCGATGGGTGACAGAGAGAGCTCCCTCCCTCTGTAAATTACTCAGATGCAGCGGACGCTAATGACCGCGGCATCTTAGGGGTTAAACGGTCACGATCTAAGAAAACTTCGATCTCTACCATTGAATCATCAGACACTCAGCACCTGCTCCAGCCTGCACAGGACACCTGGGCAGGACTCTGATTAGGCCGACGTGAAAAGGCTCCCAATGACCGCCTCGAAAAGGCGGTCATTAAGGAGTTAATCTGTACTAGCTGACCTATAGTGTGTACCTATGTGGAATTAAAAAACTCAACAGACAGTATTTTGAGCAATTCTGTCTGATGGTATTGAACCTGAATTAATTGTCCCCTAACCCTATGAAAGTGGACAATTTTAAAAAGTCCTAAATCAGTTTAACAGGCTGGAAACAAATATACATAAAAAGCAAAAACAGATAAAAATATAAAAATATGAATAGATAAATAAGGAAACTGAACATATATTAATTTATATAGTCAAAGTAATTTATATGGTCAAAGTAAGGGGGCTATTCACCCTATTGTTTGCCAATAGACACTACATACCAGCTCTTGACAGAATTTCAAAAAAATCTAAAGCTTTTTAAAAAAAAATATATATAATAAAAGGTAAAAATTGTAACTTAATTTTCTCTGCCCTCTATTTCCCGCTTTACCCTTTCTCTTTATATATTTTATGCTATTGGTTGTATATAAAAAAATAAAAAAAGATCTCTAGAGAGGAATTGTCTATCTCTAATGACATGTAACATATACATGAACCTAAGGTACGGAAAATAGACTGTAAGGCTCAGCGAGATGATGTAAGCAACAAATGGATACAACATTTTGCTCAGTTTTTCATAAGGATGTAAATAGTCCATTAGATCCTGAAATAACTGAACATATTAACATATTAACAAGTGTATGTATGAAGCTCCCATTAGATAATGGTCTGTATGACCACATACCATCAGCAAGACATTCAATTTAAGCAATGCTTTTTTTTTACTTCCTTCCTCAGCCAAGTGATCAATGATTAGTGCTCGTGCCAAGAGATGCCCTATGTCTATCGAGCTGATTAAATTGCTGCCAGGCCTTCACTCAGGATTCTTAATAGAGAAAAATGCTGATGTTTCAGATCTTCTGCCTTTCAAACTACCTTCTCTTGTAAGAAAATTGACTACTGATCAGGAGCCAGGAATTGAGCATCTCTGATAGGGTGATATGGGGAATTGAGGACACTTGTTCTTGAGAGAGGAATATACAATACTAAATTATCAGTGAAGTTGCATTTGCAGTAGTTAAAAAGCTTTAACCTATGTATGACTCACTCATCTGAAAAATCACCAGAAAATATATCCTTGCGTTGTCCTTTTTTCCTTCTAAGACTAGTTTTACATATTATAGCCACATTTTAACCCTGGTTTACTACTAGCCCAAAATCAGATCATCATAGGGTTCAGTGGTAATTTAAGTTCAGTTAGTAGAACCGCAAGAGTTCCAGCCCTAATTCTGACATTAAAATGTGGCCATATTACGGCTATCTGAAACCAGCCTAAGAAAGATGGCTGACAACCAATAAGGCGGCCATCAATGCTCCAATAGAGGTTGCGAGACAGCTTTTCCAGAATCTTCAATGGAAAATCTTACTAGAATTGTAGCTATAAGAAGGTAAGAACATATCATTGCATAAGTAAGCAGATTTGCATAAAAAATTCTGGGACAGCTGAATCCCAACCCCCTGTGGGGTTGTAACGCAGGTATTTTGGTTGTCTTACAGCTTTCCAAAAAACATCAAAAAGCTGAATTTTTTATTTTTTTATTATAATGTTATAATATCCATATATCCTTTGTATCCTTACTCATCCATAACTGATTCACTTAAAAAATGCACACATGTACAGTTGCAGGCAGTTCTTAAATGTTTCATTAACAAATCGTGAAATGAAAAAAAAAAAAAAGAAGAATCTAGTTTACCTCCTGGCCTTTTAAAGATCCATTCATAACTCTTGATGCAATTTGGAACACATGTTAATACCATGATAGCCCTTGGCAACATTTGTAACTATGGAAACAAAAAGGGGACTGCTACAATTGTCACAGATGTTATTCTGGAAAATCAGAGATATAAAATGTCTTGCATATGGCATCAATACCCACTGCCAAGTCTGGGTAAATGTCCAAATTTAAAGTGTTATTCAAGTAGTGTGTACTGCCAAACATACTGAGTTAGGAAAATATTTTTATAACTTATCAGAAGAGTTTCCCTGTAATTTCCATCAATATATGCATATTAGGCTCTGTTCACATTAACATTTAGTGTCACTGTTGCAGATACTGTCAGAGTTTCTTTCACTTGTCTCTGCAAGAAAAGCGCAGAATGCTGCCCCATTTTTTGCTGCCAAAATAACGGAAGAAACATCGGAACCTCAACAGATCCCATTAAAGTTCACTGGTGTCTGTTGGTCCCTGTTTGGCTCTGTCGTATGAGGTTTTACTGTATATTCAACCTGGATGCCGTTCAATAAGGTATACATCAGCAAATCACAAATGTTATTTATGCGACCAATTGGCTGTGCAAATTACGATTTATAGACTAATAGAAAAAAATAAGCCCTCACACCGCTCTATTGACTGAAAAATAAAAAAGTTATGGTCTTTAGCATGCAGGGAGAGAAAAACTAAAATGAAAAACCAAACAAAATTATCAGTCCTGAAAGGGTTAATCAATTTCTAATAAAAAAAAAACATTTATGACCACATGTGGGATATTGTTGTACTCGGTACTCCTTTATCCCTTGTGAAAATAAAACATGCAACATTTTAGTGGACAAAAATGTTGATATTCATTTTCACAGCCTAATTCCACTAAATTCTGCAAAAAAACTTGTGGGGTCAAAATTCTAACCATACCCCTAGAAAAATTCCTTGAAGATGTAGTTTCCAAAATGAGGTCACTTTCGGGGGTTTCCTCCAGTGCATTGCAAACGCGACATGACACTGAAAACCAATTCCAGCAAAATCTGCGCTCCAAAATCAAAATTGCGCTCCTTCACTTCTGAGCCCTGCTGTGAGTCCAAACAGCAGTTTATTACCACATATGGGGTAATGCCATAATCGGAAGAAGATGCTTTACAAATGTTGGGGTGCGTTTTCTTCTTTATTCCTTATAAATATTAAAAATGTATAAGTTTTTTCAGAAAAAAAGTCGATTTTCATTTTCACAGACTAACTCCAATAAATATAGCAAAAGACTTATGGGGTCAAAATGCTAACTATACACCTAGACAAATTCCTTGAGGGGCGTGGTTTCCAAAATGGGGTCACATTTTGGGGGGCTTTCACTGCTTTGGCACCACAAGACCTCTTCAAACCTGACATGGTGCCTAAAATATGATCTAAAAAAAGGAGGCCCCAAAATGCACTAGGTGTTCCTTTGATTCTGAGGCCGGTGCTTCAGTCCAGTACCACACTAGGGTCACATGTGGGATAATTCTAAAAACTGCAGAATCTGGGGAATAAATATTGAGTTGCGTTTCTCTGGTAAAACCTTGTGTGTTACAGATAAATTATATGTATTACAAATGAATTTCGGCAAAAAAAAATGACGTTTGTAAATTTCCCCTCTACTTTGCGTTATTTCCTGTGAAGCGCCTAAAGGGTTAAGAAACTTTCTGAGTGCTGTTTTGAATACTTTGCGGGGTGCAGTTTTTAAAATGGGGTGATTTATTGGGGGGTTTTAATATATAAGCCTACAAAACCACTTCAGAACTGAACTGGCCCCTGTAAAAATAGCCTTTTGAAATTTTCATGAAAATGTGAGAAATTACTGCTAAATTTCTAAACTTTGTAACGTCCTAGATAAAATAAAAGGATGTTCAAAAAATGATGCAAATATAAAGTAGATATATGGGAAACATTAATTCATGACTATTTTGTGTGGTATTGCTATCTGTTTTACAAGCAGATTCATTTAAATTTAGAAAAACGCACATTTTTGCAAATTTTCTCTAAATTTTAGTGTTTTTCACTAATAAATATTGAATTTATCGACCACATTTTTCCGCTAACATAAAGTACAATATGTCACGAGAAACCATTCTCAGAATCGCTTGGATAGGTGAAAGCATTCCCAAGATATTACCACATAAATTAACACAAGTCAGATTTGAAAAAATTGGCTGTGCCAGAAGGACAAAACAGGCTGCGTCCAGAAGGAGTTAAGAGGGAGCAATTGCTCTGGCAAAGTCAAACTAAGGCTTGGTTCACACGACCTATTTTCAGACGTAAACGAGGCGTATTATGCCTCGATTTACGTCTGAAAATAGGGCTACAATACGTCGGCAAACATCTGCCCATTCATTTGAATGGGTTTGCCGACGTACTGTGCAGACGACCTGTAATTTACGCGTCGTCGTTTGACAGCTGTCAAACGACGACGCGTAAATTGACTGCCTCGGCAAAGAAGTGCAGGGCACTTCTTTGCAACGTAATTTGAGCCGTTCTTCATTGAATTCAATGAAGAGCAGCTCAAGATTTACGAGCGTCACAGACGCCTCGTATATTACGAGGAGCATTTACGTGTGAAACGAGGCAGCTGTTTTCTCTTGAAAACAGTCTATCTTTTCACACGTAAATGCCTGCTATCGTGTGCACATACCCTGAGAGTGAGATTTTTATAAAGGAAAGCAATAGGTGCTGAAGATGACCAATTTGTGCATGCTGCTACTGCAGAGCCAAAGACAGCAGGTGTAGGGAGTTAAGTAACTAGTAGTGTGAGCTGTCCTCAGTAGTACCAGGAATAGTAGATGTAGAAGAGCTAGCACTGCTTGGATGGAGGCCAGACTGCAGCCTAGAGTGAATGGAGCGGTACAGTGAAGAGGTGAATATGAGTGGAGGAGAGAGAGGTGCAGTGGTGGCCGCTACAGTATGGCTGGACACAGCTTCTCCCATCGATCGTTCATGGAGGGTTTTGAAGCTGGAAGATTGCTGTGCAAGCTATAAAAAGGGGTTGTCTTCATGTGATATTCCTTTTAACGACACCACAACTGTTGCCCCTGCAGGATCATAACTAAGCCTGGCCAATAAATGTACAATAAGCCCCAACTAGATCTGTCGACATGAGTTCTCTGTTCTCATAATATCAGTATCGACTGAGTTACATTGGGCCCACCAGAGGAACTAGTTCTGAGGCCCCCCTCAATCTATACCAAAAATGTACATCTACTTTTAATTGCATTGTAATCTTTATTGCTTTCAATGCACTCATAGGACATAACAATAAGGTCTAATATGTTATTTATGAATCATCTTAGAAGAAATAGACCCTAGTGACAAGTGATTAGCTCCAAAGTCAAATACAAATGGGGTTGTCTACTGCTGAATCATTGGAGCACATTATTGTGTCAGAGCAAACCGATTCCCTAGTGGGCCAGTCCAGGACTGCATTTTCCGAGAAATTTCCTAAAACTTTATGTAATTGTATTAGGGATAAATGAAATAATTTTTTAGGTAACTCCATATGTTCGGAACAAAAATTCTACTGATATTGTATGACATTAAAAAGAAAGCCAAAGATAAAGGTCACATTTCTGGCAGCTCTAGTATTAGAGTGTATTACTGTTAAGCTTTAGTAATAGTTCTTTTGTGAAGACTTAGCAATTAATAGCGGCTGAAAACAACTACATCAATTTCATTAACCTGTGGAGCAACCTGTGGAGCAACTGTGTTTTATTACACTTGTGGGTCACTAGATTAATTATTTTATCATTTTATAGAAATTGGAGCAATCCCCCTGGTAAACACCAATTATACTTCTATCCTGGACTAACTGAAATTATACAAATATTATAGAGCCACTAAAACGAAAGGGGTTTTCCGAGCTTATAAAAAGAGAATGTACCTGCATGCGTGTGAATGCCACCACAGCTCAGGAATAGTTATTTTTAATTTTCATTATGTCAGCTCTGTGCAGCACTGTTGTTTTCATTTTGCTAGGGCTTGTTTGAGATGGAATTACCATGTAAAGGACTACACTTCCTATGAATTCTTTCTCCTCTCACATACATTGCCTATATTTACAGCTGCTTGCATGCCCCTCTATTACAATTTGTAAGGTAGTGCTGAACATACTCACTATCTGCTCTGCTGCTCTGCAAATTCTGTCTTTTCACAACCTGCTGCCCAGCATGTGAAACACGATCCCTCCAGAGACAGGGAGGAAGGTGGTAGAGCATGGAGCAGAGGAGATAAGAGGCGTCTGATATGTGACATCCCATACTACAGGGAGGGGGAGAGGAGATATAACCACTTTTATAGTGTACGGGATGTCACACAAGCAGTAGATTTACTGGTCATGTGACTGCATGTGAGTGGTTTACAGGGACATTTCAGCTAAAGACAGCAAATTAATAAGTGACTCATCGTACTGAAATGAAACCATTTACACAAAAATGTTGAAGACCAGCCTTTGAACAGTAGTTTACACTTTTACTCAGTATCTACAACTAAGCAACTTCTTGATATATTTTTTTCTCATCTGGTAATAATATTCACTTATATCATGTCTTATACTCTAGTCATATCCAGAGCTTTATTCAGAATTTAGCTGGAAATTAACAGCAAAACACTCACAAACACACATCTATGTAGCCTTTAAAACGCTTGTGTGATATATACTGTACACGTGGTTATCTTCCCTCTACCCCCTCCCTGTAGTATGGAATGTCACACATCACTTTCCTATTATCTCCAGTGCTGCCTACTCGACTCCCTACCTCGCCTCCTCTGGAGGAATCATGTTTCACATGCTGGGCAGCAGAGTTTGTGAGCAACAGAATAGCAGAGCAGAGAGTGAGTATTTATAGCACTATCATATCGTAAATTCTAGACAAAATGAAGAAGCTTTTAAATAAACAATTTAATCCTACAAGTCTTACCTAACCTTCTCTTCTTATTTGTGTTAGTTACTTTTTTTTCCCATTGGTCGGCCATGTTAGCAATAGTGGTCTATTGATCTCTGTATATCAAGTCAATGACATGATTATTTCCGCATTTCTTCTCCTGGTGTACTTGATCATGCTCCACTCCCTTGTGCCTAAAACTGGTACATAAAATGCCTTACTTCCTCCTATCTGCACAAACCCCTTCCTGCTCCCTTGTAACTCATGTTTCATCAGCCAATCCTGATGCAACATGACCGCACTGAATGTTAATGGATCTGCAGGTCCTGTATCCTGCTTCTCCCAAAGTGCTTCACTCACCCATTATAGAGTCTTCTTCTGGTATTAAAGTGGGAACATAACCATGGACTGTGAGTGGATAGATCAAGTTGTCTTTCTTGTACTGATATTGACTAACATCACATATTATACTCCAGTCACATCAAGAGCTGCACTGAAAACTCTGCTGGCTAAAAAGTGGAAATCACCATCATGCATCCTATTTCAGGAGTGCAAAGACACTTCTTTGCAGTGGCTAATCTGTGGGGGAAATATTGGATCCATCAACTTAAAGGGGCTGTCTACTTTGGAAACTGCATCCTGTGTGACATGTCCTCGCATTATCTGCTGTAATAGTCGGGAAAAGTCACTACTGCAACCTTATTTCAGCATCGCTGGAGGGAAAATGAAACATTACAGTGTTAATTGACAGTGAGGTCCTTACAGAAGGAAAGCCGCTTGTTGTTTTGGCTAAAAGAAAGGCATTGCGATCTTGGACTCTCCTCTTTTACATCCATATGCCCTTTAAATGCAATCAGATATTTCTTTAAAATACAACTAGTCAAATCCATATTTCCCTGTTACAGCCAAGGTCAGGGAATTGTCAGGCTGGCCTCATGGACTAATATCAGTGGGCATTTCTTACTCCAGTCACATCCATGGCTGTATATAGAATCATGCTAGAAACTATCACCGCTTCCCTGTCAGACACTCTCATAGCAAGGTAATAGTTGTATTCTGATAAACTGAACTCTATTGCATTCCATTGTTCGAAAAAAATTTCTACATAACGCCGGGTTCCCACTGAGCGTAAACGCTACGGAATTCTGTGCGGAAATTCTGCAGCATTTACAGTAACAGCAAAGTTGATACGATATGAACAAATCTCATGCACACGCTGCAGTAAAAACCGACAGCGAAAACGTTAATAAATTGACCTGCGGTGCAGATTTGAAATCCGCAGCATGTCAATTTATGATTCGGATTTGTTGCTCTTTTGTTGCGGGTTTTCCCCACTGACGAGGTAAAACACACAACAAAAAGCAAATGTTGCGACTTTTGCAGTGGAAACGCTGCGAGTTCGCCACAAAAATCGCAAAGAAGAAAAAAGAAATATTGTTTCAAATAAAAAACTTATACTTACCCCTGGGCTTTGCCATAGCGGCACTTTCTTCTGTTCTGCGTTAAGGCCACACTCCTGGGATAACGTTTTATCCCAAGTGACTGCTGCAGCAAATCACAGGCTGCAGCAGTCAGATGGGCTGCAGAGTCATCCCATGAGGCCAGGCAGCGCTAAGAACAGAGGGATGTGTCACTATGACAATGGCCGCAGGTAAGTATGAACTTTTTTTCATCAAGCACTGCTTTCCACTGCGGAAATTTTTCACCAAAAAATCTGCACAACAATTTGGAGCGGATTTTGGGTGGAATTCCCTGCGTGTTCTAGGTCGGATATGCTGTGTACTTTTACACAGCATATCCGACCCGTATCTGACCCTTAAACTTCTATACAGAAACCTGGTCTGAATACTACATCTCCCACAATGCATGACAGCAGAGAACATATAGTATAACCACTGAAACATATTCCAGCCAGTATAAGGCTTAGTTCACATCTGCGTCAGGGCTCCAATCATTGATTCCGTCTGAGCTTTCCGTCAGTGAAACCCATGAACGGAACCCTGATCAAAACAAACGGAAACCATAGGTTACGTTTGCATCACCATTGATTTCAACGGTGACGGATCTGGTGCAAATGGTTTACATTTGTGACCATTGTGTAAAGGTTCGGTTGTTTTGACGGAATGAATAGCACAGTCGACTACGGTATTCATTCTGTCAAAACGACGGAACCCTTAAACAACGGTGACAAACGGAAACCATTTGCACAAGATCCGTCACCGTTAAAATCAATGGTGATGCAAATGGAAACTTATGGTTTCCATTTGTTTCAGTCAAGGTTCCGTTCATGGGTTCCACTGACGGAAAGATTTGAAAGAACCCATGAGCGGAGCCCTGACGCAGATGTGAACGAATCCAAAGTGATACAAATTAACAAGCAAAAACTGTATAAATATGCAATGGCAATACAAAAGAAAGATTAAAATCTCAAACTGCGGCAACAGTCAGCAATTGTTAACACATAAAGCTGATATAGACTAACAGTAGAGATACAAATATTTAAAGAGCAGAAGTAATGTAGATTAATGCTAGGTCAGCAGGAGCACAGCAGACATTAATCACATGAAGGTCATCCTTATCTAACACATCAAATTATAGATTATTTGTTGTCTGACAAGAAATCACAGGAGTCAGATTAAACCATATTACTGAAAACGGATAGTCAATGTGAACTGGAGGAATTCATCATACAGTAAATTCATACACCACCGAAGCTGCACTGATGATAAAGCCATATTTATTCACACGTCTGTAAAATCCATAATGACAAGATTGGGTTTATTATATATGCATGGATAAAGTGCATGCTCGGTCCTATGCTAATGTATATAAGTTTACACATACATTTTTTATGGGATGTACAGGTATAGTAGATCTGAGTTTGTCAGTGCGGCAGAGCTGCCATTTAAAGAGAAACTTTCTATGTTAATTCTCGCCAGTAATCCTGATGTCTGATGTCACTGCTGTATCGTGTACTTGGGTCATTGAATAGCGATACTTCAGAAATGTACACGTGACAACGACAAGTCTTAGCATTGTGTATTCTGGTGTTGTCACTGAATCTCCACCAGACTGCTTACTGTTCCCTGTATATGATGTTAGATTATTACCAACCTATCATCTCTGTCCTGTACTGATGTGTGAGTTTAAACCCTGCCTGTGACATGCATGCTGCTGCATTAGGCACAGCCTCAAGCCTTTCATGTGCTTTAGACTTGCATCTGTAGCTCTTAAGTATCCTGCTCACAGTTTGGAAGGATTTATATAACTATATTTTCTGATCTCATCACACCTCCCTGTGTGATGTCTGGGCAAGGCATCATGGGACATGCTGTAACTACAATATGTGACTATGTAGTTACCAAAAGTGACCACAGGTGGATAGTCGTATAACTGTTCTCTTTTGTTTCTGTTTTGTTCAGAGTCTGGTGCTAAACCTCCACATGTGCTTGTTCAGGCGTGGCTTAGGATAAATGTCATTTTCATCGGGCCCTGGGTACAACTGCAGCCCCAATAGTCACACTACAATAAATAGCATTTAGGGCTTGTGCCATATTATAGTTCGGTACAATTTCCAAGACTCATAGACAAATACATTTTGTCAATTAATTTTTTTTATGTTGCATATATAGTGCCAACATATTCCGCACACTAGAGACAACTTTATAGAAAGTACATTTCTAGGGTTAGAGGTCACCAGAGGACACATAGGAAACATATGCAAACACAGAGCATACAAACTCCATATCGATGTTGTCCTTTGTTGAATTTGTAACTAGGGCCCCAGTTCTGCAATGCATTTGTGCTAACCACTAAGCCACTGTGCATGAGTGGAAAAAAAAATGGTGGTATGCTCCATCGAAAGCTATATTACAGGGGAGAGCATAACCCCATAGTACAGAGTTGCAGGGACTCCATGTGCCTCTGTGTGCCCTGTCGTGTGCATGGGTCATAGGTCTGGCTTTCACAGTCTTTGACTTCAGTGACAGTTCAATTCAATATTGGTTCTTTGCCAATTAAATCTAATTGATCCTTTACCTTTAATGAAAGATCTTTTCCAATTGAAAGGAATTGATGTTAGAGCAGGTGAAAACTTTTTCAGCATGAATTTGTACAGCAGTCGGGATTATTGACTCATTGATATCTTAAATAGGACAAGAATGTGTGGAAGGGTCTAAATTATTTGCTTGACATTAACTGGTAGTAAAACCAGTCAATAGACTACAGCATGCTCTAATTAACAGGCTGTTCTTCTTTTGGGAGGGGGGGGGGGGTTATAACAACACCATTTTTTAATAAGCTGCAACGGGTCAATTTATCTCATCTTCGAATATATTACAGTATCTGTAATACAATAAAAAGATTCAAATAATATATCACAATATATCTGCATAATAAATTATATTTGCCCAGATCAAGAGATTTGGTTTAATGTGTCATGATCTCACAAAGTCGTAGGTCAGTTTTACATGGTCATAATATAGACACATATTAGAGTCTAATAAGACCCCAACACATGGACCCCCTGCAGGTTTTTCGTGTCAAATTTAGATATCCAATAGAACTTTATGGTGATCTAAGGGAGAAAATTGAACAATTTTTGAATTTCTTTCAGAGCATTTTAGTACATGTTCACACTGATTATTCTTGTTGCATTTTTACAGTGCATTTTTTTTGGGTGTCCAAGTATGAGTCACTAATACTAAAGAAGACCTGCCTGCTCTCCTTACATGTCTATTTTAGTAATATTTGCATGAAATAGAAAAACAATGCTGGAGCTGACAGTGTCAAGCTATGTAGGGACACTCCCTATTAATAAGAGGAGTGGTAACGCCCAGTTGTCAATGTACTTCAACATTTACAGGAGGAATAACAGAGGAACCACACAATGCAGAGTTCTAAGAAAAAGATGGGGAATACAAGTATTTACTATGTCAGTAAAGCTGATTGGGTTTCTTTAACCCCTACCTGCCCAATCACGTAACTGTACGTGACAATCGGTGGTGCTTTGCCGCCTTTTCGTGTACAGTTATGTGACGACAATAAACTGTCACCATGTCAAATTACATGGTGACAAGGGGCAGATTGCGGCAGCGAGTGACAACAGACATTCACCGCTCGCTGGCACAGGACCAATGAGACCTGTGACGTTGATCGTTGTGATTGGTCATTCAAAACTGAATGACCAATCACAGCATAGGTAAACAAAAGATGCAGGATTCTTCTCATCACCGGCGCTGACAAGCTCATTTCTGTCAGAGAGCTTGTGAGAGTCGGTGTGTGCAGCCCTGTCATAAGGTAAAAGAAAAGTGAATAAAGATCTCTTCTAGATCTCCCCGGATCTCCCCAGATCCTTCCAGATCTCCCTAGATTTCTCCTGCCCCAGTAATTATAAAATAATCCCAAAATCACCCACCCATTACCGCAGTGAAATTACTGCGCCATATTACTTTAGGTGATACCCTAAATACCTCCAGATCGCCCCCTCACTGACCAGTGAGAGAACATTGAGCCGAGTCAGTGTCCAGTACGATCCACCCAGATCGCCACCCTTCACTGTTGCCGTGACACATACAGTGACAGTTTTTCGCAGTGATCCAGTCAGTTCCATCCTGCTCCTACATTTTTGGGAGCGCCAGTTTTTTTTCTAGTTCATAAAAAATATTTTAAAAAAAGTTGTTAAAAAATATCTAAACAAAAAATATATAATTTTTTTTTTCTTATGGACAGCTACGTTTTAGGGTTACAATAAAATTATATCTGTTACATTACTGTAATATGGTGCAGAAATTTTATAGCCCAGAGGAGGCATACGCTATGCTGTGCTCGGATACAGACTCTGCTAGCGAAGATGAAATGCAGTTCGTGCTGACATCATCTTCGTCTAGCGAGTCTGATGAGCCCCCCCCCAGCAGCGCAGAAGATTTGCTAATTCTGACCAGCCCCCCGATAGTGAGGCGATATGGATACCTGCTACAAATTATGTTCTACAGGTGCCCGACTTCACCGCATCCTCGGGAATCCAAGTTTGATTTTTCTAATTATTTTTCTCCTCTGAATATATAAATTTAATGGTCGAACAGACTAATTTTTATGCGGAACAATTACTCGCTCACAAATCCCACGTCCTACTATTCCAAAGGCCAAATTTGGACCCCACACACTCAGAGGAGCTTGCAAATTTTGGGGCCTGTTACTGAATATGGGCCTCATAAAGAAACCCAGCATTAGGGACTACTGGTCATCAGATGTCCTATATAATACCCCCATTTATGACCAGAAAAATATTTGAGGTCATCCTTAAATTTCTGCACTACACAGATAATACCTGCTGCCCACCCCCCGATGATCCAAATTATGACCGTTTATATAAAATAAGGCCTGTCATCAAGCATTTTAATAAAAAATGTGCCCAAATTTACACCTCAGGTAAAAATATTGTGGTCGACGAGTCTCTCGTCAGTTTTAAAGGATGGCTCCACTTCCGTCAATACCTCCCAAATAAACGGGCCCGGTATGGAATAAAACGATATAAGATCTGTGAATGTTCCAACGGGTACACGCATTGTTTCAGGATTAATGAGGGAAGGGATTCCGAAATTGATCCCCCAGAGTGCCCCCCTGTGTGGGATCTTATACACCCGTTACATCCCTCTCCGAAAGTGTTTTTTTAGCAAGAGCGACAGTGGCCTGTGGCACGATAAAAAAATTCAAAGGGCCTCCCCAAAACCCTCCTGCGCCAAACATTGCCAAAAGGAGAAAGTAAAGCAATGTGCAGCGAGAATATGCTGCTAGTGAAATATAGGGACAAGAAAGATGTCCACATTTTATCTGGCTCCAGCACCACAGCTGCCAAGGCTGCCTGCGTACTGGATTATAACCGCTTTATAGGAGGGGTGGATCTATCTGATCAGGTCATAAAGCCATATAGTGCCATGCGGAAAAGTAAGACCTGGTACAAGAAGCTGGCAGTCCACCACACCCAAATGGCAATGTATAATTCATTTGTGGTGTCCAGAAATGCAGGCAATAGAAATACATTTCTCCAATTTCAGGACGCAATTATCAAGGCCCTTTTATTTGACAACCCAGAAGGGGAGGGCACTTCTTCGGGAGATTACAGTTGCCATATAATCCCAGGCCAGCACTTTCCCTCAGTAATACCCTCCGCTGAGAAGAAAACAAGACCCCAGAAATTATGTCGGGTGTGTTCCAAAAAAGGCATCAGAAAAGACACTATCCACCAATGTGAGAGCTGCCCCACAAAGCCAGGCCTATGCATCAATGAATGCTTTAAAATTTACCATACCTCCACAGAGTTTTAGATTATTTTATTTATACACCCATTCATTTTACAAATTGGCCATTCCAAATTGATTTTTGAAGCTGAGTAATTTTATTTTGATATATTTTTGCCCACTTACTAAAATTTAAGAGAGGCCCAAACAAAACTAAAAATTCTTACTACACCCCTAGATGAATACCTAAAGTGGTTTCACATTATAATTAGTCACACCAAATGAAAATATTTTTGAAAAACCCCTAACAAATTTCTCACTATACCCCAAGATGAATACCTTGAAGGGTAGAGTTTTCAAAATAAGGTCAGTTGGAATCACTGAAATAGCATACTTAAGATAAAAATTCAATTCTTTATTTGACGGCACCGTTTCATATAAATGTAATATTACTTCAATACATATATTTTTTATAATTTTACTGAGTTTGCCTATTATTATAACTATGTCCTGCCATATAAAGCGGTTATATTAATTCTTATAAACTGTTTGGTGATATGGGCATAGTTCTTTATATTTGGAGGTTACTCAATTTACGAGCTGTTCCTGATCAATACATTATGGGCTTTTTTGTTGTTTTGTTCAGGTTTTTCCACAACCCATTAAGCCCGAAAATACTTCCAGGAAAACTGACAATATCTTAGGGGATTAGTGATCCTTTACTGTCCACAAAGATGGTGTTGGACACTGCCCTTTTATATATTCTGTAGGTGATTGGTTGTTTTGCGCACATTACCGTTCCTACTTTGCCGGGCAGGGACCTGTAATGGTGTGCCAACGTACCTTGGCACGTTCGTCTCTGATAATGAGATTGATGGGGCTAAAGAGATGTTGTATGACCAGTCCCTTTGAAAAAAAGAAGTGACATTATAAAGCCCTGTTCTTTCATCCTGTGAACATGCTCAAGTTCTAAATTTTTCCTCGAGTTCTCAAATATATTGCCCTTCAGTCCAATACAGTTCTAATTTAAATTCTCCCCGCTTTAACTGTTCTTACCAGCTGTGGACTGACACATTTGTTGGTCATCTGCTTTGTTAGCATGACATAGTTACATACACTGGCAAATGCACTTCTACGGGTTAATATGCTGTGGAAGGCAAACATGCCCCAAAAATAATAGATTTGGTAAAAAAATTACCACTTAAATCCCATGATTCCGGCTATGAAAACCTAGTGGTGCAAACACTCATTAAACCACTAGGTGAATACCTTAGGGGAGCAGTTTTTCAAAATGGGGTCACTTCTAGGGATGTCACATCGTTCTGCCAGCTGAAATCCTTTACAGGCATGGAGTGGGGCCTATCAAGTCATTCAAGCTAAAATCATGTTTTGAAAAGCCAAAGGGTGCTTCTTTGCTTTGAGGCCACACTGTGTAGGCATGCAGCAGATTACGGCCTACGTGGGGGTATTTCTTAACACAGGAGAAACTGGATAATAAATGTTGTGGTGCGTTTCATCAGTTTCATGTACTATGTTGGAATAATATGTCCTAGAAATTATGCATTTGTGAAAAAAAATATGAAAATGTTATTTTTCATGCCAGATTTCCACTAGATTCTGCAAAAACACTATTGGGTTAAAGAAGCGATCACAACCCTAGAAAAATAAATTGAGGGGTGTAGTTTCCAAAATGGGGTCACTTTTGGGGGGTTTCCACTGTTTTGGTCCCTCCAGAGCGTTGCAAACGTGATATGACACCGAAAACCATTCCAGCAAAATCTACGCTCCAAAATCCAAATGATGCTGCTCCCCTTCTGAGCTCTGGCGTGGGTCTAAACAGCAGTTTATTACCACATATGGGGTTTTTCCGTAATAAGGAGATATTGCTTTACAAATGAAAACAGTCTCAGAATCGCTTGGATAGGTGAAAGCATTCCAGAGTTATTACCACATAAAGTGACACATGTCAGATTTGATCAAATGGGGCTGGTCCTGAAGGGGATAAATATTAATATTTGTGTGCTGAATTTTTTATTTGTTTTTTTCAAAACATGTTTTTGTTTTAAGGCGCTTTTTGTGAAAAAAAACATGATTTTGTGATACTCTGTCACGAGATGTTCTTTGCTATATGTGTCTATGTGTGGCTACCTAGTGGTCGTGATGTGAATTGCAACCTGTTAAGGGTTGTGCTAGCATATCGCGATATTATATTGAATTTGTTTCATGAGAAATTAGAGTCTATAACCAAATATCGAAAAAAGTAAGGCTGGACACATCTGTAAGTCTCCGTATGAAATCGGACAATTACAGAAGTACAAAAAAAACCCTCATAGATGTCTTTAGGTGTCGTTTTCAGCGCTGTATAACTCAGATGTTGTATGCAGCTGAAATATAAAAGTGTGCATAAGGCCTAATATTGCACTTCTATGCTGGAAACAAGCTGTGATAGAAACTTCAACACAATCATGTATGAACCTAGTGTTGTCCTGGTTCCCAAAAGCAGATCTTCTGCAATAAATCTCCCTTGGAAACATGTACAGATGTAGCCATATTTATCTTGACTCTTAATACATTAAATACCCAGTGGCAAGAATCTTTAACTTGACTTTCTTAATGACTTTTCAATGGCTTTTGTTGGGTGATATCACACTGCAGCAAGTTATCAGAGTCAAGATACACTTGGCTACATCTGTACTGTATTTATTGTGTAAATATAGACTATCTTTCTGCTGATAATAACACAGAAATAATTAAACACATACATTTTGATGCACAGTAGAGAAATTAAATATTAAGCAAAATATATTTGGAGATTTGCATAATTGCTTTTTGCAGTGAAGCCATTTGATCAATTATGTTCATTGTTATTTAGTTCATCAGTTGTTAATTAAACTTTTATCCAGGTAATAAATCAAAATCTGTAAATATATGTGCTGTATTTTCTTAAAGAAAACTGTGAATGTCTTCATAAATGGCATCCAATTTATTGTCTAATGAATACAACTGTTTAATGTAGAATGTTCTTCATATCATAATTATTTAAAAGCTAATGCATTAATGGACTAAAACAATAGCAGCTTTGATGGAAATAAACCCATCTAAAAAGAAATAATTAGCCTTTAAATACCTTAGTTTTTTGTTTCTTGATCAAAATGTAAAAATAGTTTTAAGTCATTTTTAAAGGGGCAACTAAACGTTCAACAAACTTCTGACATGTCATAGTGACATGTCAGAAGTTTTGATTGGTGGGGGTCCGAGTACTGAGACCCCCACCAATGGCTAAAACGAAGCGGCAGAAGTGCTCGTGTGAGCGCTCAGCCGCTCCGTTTCTGTTCGGCTCTTTCCGGGAAGCCGATGTAGCGGAGTTCGAGCTTATAGATTTTCTATTGAGCCCATACTCCGCTACATCGATTTCCGGAAAAAGCTGAACAGAAACGGAGCGGCTCAGCGCTCACACGAGCACTTCTGCTGCTTCATTTTAGCGATTGGTGGTTTGTTTTATCGATTGGACCCCCACCAATCAAAACTTCTGACATGTCACTATGACATGTTAGAAGTTTGTTAAACGTATAGTTAGCCTTTCACAACATTGTAAATGAAAAAAAAATTTGCTGTGCAATCGGAGCTGTTTTAAAAATTGGCGCTTAAAAAGATGCAGCGTAAAAAGAAGAAGCATGTCACTTCTTGAGGCATTTTTTGGAGTCGTTTTTGGAGCTGTTTTTCAATTGCCACTATGAAAGACATTTCCAAAAATGGCTCAAGAAGTGACATGCTTCTTTTTATGCTGTGTCTTTTTATGCGCCGTTTTTAAAACAGCGGAATAAAAAAACGCCCCGTCTGAACAAAACGTAAGTGAACCCTTGAATTTAATTACTTTGTAAGCAGAAATCATCTCCACCAAATATTTCCTGTAGCTGCACATATGATTTGCACAAAGATAAGGAGGATCATATTGTTTAAGTTCATTAATTTAGCGGGGATGCCTTCCATGCACAGCCCTCTTCAGGTCATGCCGCAGCATCTTGATAGGGACTCTGACTTCTCCATTCAAAAATGGCAAATATTCTTTTTCAACCATTCTTTAGTTGATTTACTTGTGTGCCTTCGGTCATTGTCTTCTTGCATAACCCAACATCTCTTCGGCTTGAGGTCATGGACTGCTGCCCGTCTATTCTCCTGTAAAATGTTTAGATCAGGAGCGTCGCCAGCGTCTAAAAAGATCATGAGCCCCAAGACATTAGTTTTGTACCCCCCTCCAAAAAGATATATATTAAATAAAATATAGTTATAAAACAACTTTTATATTATATATTATACCATATCTTTGAATAATACAGTTATGCAGTTACCAAATATAACCACTATGCAATGGGCAAATAATACCTCCACAATATGACAACATATTTATTCAATAATGCCACCATAAAGCTACAGAATAACACATCTTTGTCATGAAAAAATGTATCGCTACATAATTAATGAAAAATACAGTTATACCGTTACTAAATAATTCACACCATAACCGCATATATCTACCACAAAGACCAATATATACAATAATATCACCAAAGAGTGCTTATACCAGGGGCCATCAACTTTTTGCTATGCCTGCTCTTGTCAAACTATAATTCACAGCATGCCCTAACAGCCTTTGGCTGGAATAATAAAGCCTGCCTGGGAGTTGTAGCTTCTCAACAGCTGGAGTGCCAAATGTTGATGACCTCTGGTCTATACAGTGGTTATATTCCAGTTATACACTGGCGCTCTATGGAGTATTATCACGCTGCAGACCATATAAGTAATTACAGTACAGTTACATCCAGTGACTCACAGGTGTCTTCTCTGGTTTGAGTCGTTCACTTTCCCTTTCTTCCTCATCCGTCCAAGACCGAGATGACAGCTTCTCCTGGTCCCCACTTGTCTCTGCAGAATTTGACATAGACATCTATTAATTTTCCCTTTTCTAGCACATCCCCACCCACTGATAGTGTCCCCCTTTGTACCCAAAACAGTAGTAGTACCCCTTAGTACCCCAAACAGTAATTGTGTCTCCTGTGTGCCCTCCACGCAATATATGGCTTTCCCCCTGTAGTCCTCCCACAGTAGTAGTTCCCACTCACATACAGTATTGGTGCCAACTTTGTGCTTTCCACACAGCAACTATGCCCCTTAGTGCTGCCTACTCAGTAATTGTGGCCCCTGAATTTCCTAAATTCAATTATGGTGTCCCCTACATATTAATGGCACCCCTGAATAGTCCTTTTTTTCAGTAGACGCAGGTACCAGTGAATGTGGCGGTTGCTTGGAGATCCAGGGCACTGGGCCAAAAATACAGAGTTAGCGACGCCACTTATTTTGATAAACCATTGAATTCATTGTTCCCTCAATGATCACAAGGTGTCCAGACCCTGACGCAGCAGATCAGCCCTAAACCATGATGCTCCCTGCACCTTGCTTCACAGTTGGGATGTGGTGTTGATGTGAAGTGTTTTTTTCCTTCAAACATAGAGTTGTGTATTTGTGCTAAAAGTCACACTTTTGTCTCATTTGTCCATAGAATATTTTCCCAGAAGCATTGTGGATCATCTAGGTTGTCTCGGGCAAACTTTAGATGGGCCGCAATGTTTATTTTGGACAGCAGCGGCTTCCTTCGTGGTGTCCTTTCTTGAACACCATTCTTGTTCAATGTTGGATACATGAACATAGGTTTTTGCAATTTGAGTGTTCAGTAGGTCTTTCAAAAGTTATATGCCGCGAGGTATGGTTTACACTAACCAGACCAACCAGACCTTCTTTGGATGAATAGATTTGTGATCGTTTTGAGCTGAACAGTTTGTCCTTTTAAGAAATATTTCTATAAAGTGATTAACACCATTAAGTAATTCCTATCTATCTATCTATCTATCTATCTATCTATCTATCTATCTATCTATCTATCTATCTATCTATCTATCTATCTATCTATCTATCTATCTATCTATCTATCTATCTATCTATCTATCTATCTATCTATCTCATATCTATCTATCTATCAGCATACAAGTATAGGCAGAAAAAATAAGTGAAAAAAGTTATGCTTGAAAAAGGCTCCAGCAACTGGGCCGAAATTTTGCACGAGGGCGATTAAAAACAACATTTTTCACTTGGAACTGGAGTGTTGCCTATTCTTGTATGCTTATGGACTACTGTGGGAACTTTGGTCGGATCCCTGAGGCGTGCCCCCGTCCATACTTGTTGATGGAGCTGCTGGACGGAGGATTCATCTATCTATCTATCTATCATCTATCTATCTATCTATCTATCTATCTATCTATCTATCTATCTATCTATCTATCTATCTATCTATCTATCTATCTATCTATCTATCTATCTCTTTAAAGCATACCTAACTTTTCAGGTGACTTTTTGGAATAAGCTAAACTCAAGCACTCGAATATGGAATAAACTATTTATTCGAAACAAGGCATCACTAAAGAGATTTGTAAAGTTTCGGCCACTATATTTGGCCTTTGTCAAACTCTGCAAACAAACGCAGAAGCGATACATATGACAGACAAAAACAAGTATACATGCCATATAGCAAGACAGTGGCATATACATACATCGATATCCAAAATCACACGAATGTAGAAATAGCTTGAAGTGACGTACAAGCATAGATATTAAAGGACCATCATTGGTCCTATAAGTGGAGCTATGTGGCCGGGGTGATGACGTATATTGCTCGTCCCTCTTACTAGTCTCCCTTGAAAAACTGAGGGAGGTATACTACAAATATCTGATGTAAGGATGTATAACTTACAGGTCAGCATGAATGGGCAGAGAGGTATTTAGGTAACATACAGATATCAGCATGCAAGTGAAAAAGAAATAACAGATACCTGTACATAATAGGACTACAAGAACTATAATGTCTTACCTCATAATGCAGAAAAGCCTATTAGCCATATGTACTCACATAATGCCACTGGTCAATAGAAAATAGTTGGTGTTTGACGCTGAGGAGAAGGGTATCTAGTATCTAGTACCAATGGTATGCGTTCCTCTCCGTAAGATCTCCATCTTTAAATAGGGGATTAATCTTGGCGCCATAATTAGTGGGACCTCCCTCATCTAAGGGGTGTGTTCAGTTAAGGTGGAGTATGTGTGAGGCCTAAGTGGTGTCCTACCCTATAGTCTATGGCTGTGCTGATGCCATCACGCTGCCGTCACACTGACATCTCTGCTACTGGATATGGACTCCAATTTATATTTGGTTATTGTATAATAAAAATGTAATTTTCTTTGGTCTCCACCCCGGCCATATAGCTCTACATATAGGACCAATGACGGTCCTTTGATATCTATACTTGCACGTCACTTCAAGCTATTTTTACATTCATGTGATTTTGGATATACATGTATGTATATACCACTGTCTTGCTATATGTCATGCATACTTGTTTTTATCTCTCATATGTATCGTGACAGCATTTGCAGAGTTTGACAACAGCCTGATATAGTGGCCAAAACATTACAAATTTCTTAAGTATTGCCCTGTTTCGTATAAATTGTTTATTGCATATTCAAACGGAGTGCTTAAGTTTATCCTCATGGAATTGACGGGGTGGGAACCCTATCTACAGCACCCAGATAATTTGCAGAGTGCCACAGATTCGATTTTTATAATAAGCTGTATGTACATGTGGAAAAACACTATTTATGGCTAATATGTGATGTCACGGACACAGGGTTTGTGGACCCACTAGGCCGCTCCGCCGTAGCGGGGAGGCAGCTGACCAGGTCACAGTCTAGGAAATTGGTAGAGTAGAACTCCAATTTTTATTATTCGTTGTTGAATTTAATTATCCCTCTATGCTCTGGTATACACCACCTGTTGAATCATGGGAATTTTGGGTATGGGGAGAGAGGGAAAGTAGAGCACGGTGGGTTAAATGTCGCCTTCAATTTTTATATTGATACCGACTAGCGTAATAGGAGAAGGATTATACTGTGCAATGTCCCCTTTTATTGCCACATTATATGGTATTTTTATTAAATTATTGCACAGTGTAATTACGGCTTTAGTCAAATTCTACTAAGTAGGAAGCCTGTGATTGGCTTTACTACTTTGGTAGAAATAGAAGAGGTAGTGCTGCAGGGGTTGTTATTTTAACTGTGAGGTACCCTGCATATGCACACCGCAAAAGGTTGTGTTCAGTCTCTGTGAGCAGCTGCCTGGTCACTGAATGCGTTTTAAGCGTTGCCGCTCCAATCTTAGGTGAGCAGCAGCGCAAATAAGATTGAAGTTAGTATTAGTGAGCAATTGATTGATCTTCTTCTCCGGGGAAGAAGCTGACTCAGTTCAGTGAAACGTACGTCGGGACATACCGACTCTGATAATAGGGAAAGATTCCAGATTACAGAGGGCAGGATTAGCTCAATGATAACTAATAACTAATCTTACCGCATTCAAGTTCGCTCCTGTCACAGCTGGAATGAACGAACGTAGTGGCGATATCACTACAGGCCACTGAGCAGCTGAGCGCCCATGACGTCGCGGCACCCACAGCTAATATTTTGAAAGTTTGCAGGCGGAATTAACCAGCAATCTTTACAATTTTACGAATCAGTAGTGTTCACTACTAATGGGCAGTCTGTCTGTCTGTCTAAACGCAGCAAAAGCTGCCTTCTCTGCACTGCCGCCTAATTGATAATCGCAGCGGCAACGCTGAGAATACACAACAACACGCACTCGGTGACCAGCCAGCTGCTCACTGAGATAGATTGTCATTTGTCCGCGTTGCTGCTCGAGCTGTTGCTTGAGCCAGGATTGGAACGGCAACGCTGGGAACATAATAAATAAAACACACTTGTAGATCAATCAATTGCTCACTGATACTAACTTAAATCTTATTTGCGCTGCTGCTCACCTAAGATTGGAGCCGCAACGCTTAAAACGCATTCAGTGACCAGGCAGCTGCTCACAGAGGCTGAACACAACCTTTTGCGGTGTGCATATGCAGGGTACCTCACAGTTAAAATAACAACCCCTGCAGCACTACCTCTTCTATTTCTACCAAAGTAGTAAAGCCAATCACAGGCTTCCTACTTAGTAGAATTTGACTAAAGCCGTAATTACACTGTGCAATAATTTAATAAAAATACCATATAATGTGGCAATAAAAGGGGACATTGCACAGTATAATCCTTCTCCTATTACGCTAGTCGGTATCAATATAAAAATTGAAGTCGACATTTAACCCACCGTGCTCTACTTTCCCTCTCTCCCCATACCCAAAATTCCCAGGTCACAGTCTAAGCAGAAGTAAATGGCAGACAGTAATGCTTGGGTACCTGAAATAGTCCGGGCGGTGGCTGTGGCTTCAGCACGGATGGAGGCAGGTGCGGCAAGTGGCGCCAGACATGGCGGGCAGTATCCGATGAAGCGGTAGACACTTGACGTGGCAGATGACACTTGACGTGGCGCGGAAGTGAGCGCTGGCATCTCCTAGGAGGGAGACGGAGGCCAGCGCTCACAGATCCATGGCTGCGGGCGTCGGGAGGTGAGTAAACCCGACGGCCCGCGGCCATGGGCGCTACATGTGACTTATATTCTGCATTATTTAGCACTTTTCCCGATGCAGGCTCTCTCTCTAATTCTCCGTTTTCTTTGAGCTAGTGGTAGGATCCTAACTGCTATCATGTCTTCTATACACTGCACACATAGAAGAGGTAAATCCTGCACTCCGATCTCTATCTATCACATATATAGAAGCTGCAGCAGCATGGAGGAGGTTATATAGAATCAATGACCAGTGTAGCAGAGAATCCAGCACTGGGGTGAGATATAACACTTACCAGAAAGCTGCTACAGTGTCTGTCTTTTTCACTCTGCTACTGCTCCCCCCTATAGACTTCTATGGACAGCATGTCTGTGTCTGACTTACTCTCTCTCTCTGCTCCCTTCTCCTGCTCCCCTCCCCTCTCCATAGATTTGTATGGGCAGTGTATGTGTCTTTATCTTACTGCTTCCTCCTCCTGCTTCCCCTCCCCTCTCCATAGACTTATATTGGCAGGCAGTGAATAGACACACCCCACCTTCTGCAGTCCATCAATTCTGCTCTGTAACTAGGGATGGGTTTTGCTTGACAACCAGGGGTGAACAGCAAATTACAGAAAGGGAAACACCTAGTGGCAGTAAATTCACACAGAATTTGCATGGCTAAAACAACTAAATTTTAACAGCATGTAAATTACAAAGTTGATTTATATGAGGTAAACTATTAGATTAGCATAAGTTGTTGGAAAAGTCAGTATCTATTTAAATATGTATCATCTATCTCCCTATGACTCATATATCTATATTTAGCCAGTTTTTTTGCTCTTCTACTGTGTATTTCTGTCTTCTGATACATAATGATGTCAGTACGTATAAAGTATGCGTCAATGTACAGTACCTATTCCTTATGCAAATGTCTCATAAATATGTATAATTTACAGTGCACCTCACACTATGTATCTTGTAGCAACAATATATAAAAATGTATAAATACAGGGTTGAGCCACAAGAAAATCTTTATGTAGCTTTCCAGACGCATTCATCTTTTTTTTTTTAGAGCGTTGTCCATGAACCAGCTGGCATGCGTCTTCCAAACATTCTCTGGCTGCACAGTCTATGAAATAATTCTTGTATAATTTATTTAGCTGAAAATCTTAATCAGATCATAATGTTTTCATGTACAAGGAAAGAAGTGACATATTACTGTCGTGTAGACAACCCTACAAAATACTTTCACATGGTCTCAAACTAGAAAGTCACAAACACTTAGATGAGTACGTTATGACACATTGGCCACTTTTCAATATGCTCCACAGCTATTATCTCCCAGTTGTTTCAAGTAGATTGACTTATTTATGTGGCGGAAGCCTTTAACATACATATATATATCCATCTTTATCTCGACTTAGAACACATTAAATACACAATGGTAAGATCCCTTATCTTGCCTTTTTCAATAACATGGCTTCTGTTGTGTGATATCATTCTCAATCAAGTTATCAGAGTCAAGATGAAGATGGCTACATCTGTACTTAACTGGTTCCCGACCGCTGGCTGTGTTTTTACGGCCAGCGGTCAGGGTCCTTAAAACCCGAGCCATAGACTTTTTACGGCTCGGGTTTTAACTTGCTGCCCGAGCGATCGGGCAGCTGAATGACGGGTCTCCGGCTGTCAGTGACTGCCGGGGACCCTGAGGAGAGGATAGAAGCAGCTTTCGCTGATTCTGTCTTCTCTGATCACTTGTACACAGCGCTCAATGAGCGATGTGTATAGGAATAGAGGCAGCGGCCGCACCGCTTTCTCAATTGCTCCCGGTGTTCATGTGACTGGTCACATGATCGCCGGGTGCCGTTAGTGACAGGCTGCTGCTGGGTCTCTAACTAGACCCAGCACAGCCCTATTAGTGACAATCGTCACTATGAGAGGGCTGATTTCCCCTGTAGCTGGGGCTGCTGTGCACAGGGCTGCCATCAGGAATTTCTGGGCCCCATACTGCCAATGAGTCTGGGCCCCCGCCCCCCTCGTTATTAGGAGGGGGGGTGAAATGTAAAGGGGCAGGAGGTATGGCACATTAAAAAGAAAACTCTTTGGAGGAGCAGGGCAGAGACAGGAGGTGGGTGTCGGAGGGCAAAGGGGAGAGACTAAGTGCCAGGGCTGGGAGAACTGAAGGTAGCAGTGTTAGCCAGGGGGGAGACGCAACCTCACAGGGGCTCTGTGGAGTGACAGGGAAGAGACAAGAGACAGCGGCTCTGTGGGGGGCAAAAAGGGAAAGTGAGTGTGTGTGTGTGTGTGTGTGTGTGTATAGAATCTGTCAGGGTGTAGGAGGGCAATATAAACAAAAATCATTGCACTGAAGCCCTATACACAGCAGAGTCACTCACCAAAATGTAGTCCCTAAGATCTCCCACCGCCACGGGCATGCCTGGATGATGCTTTTGCATTCTCTTCACACGCTGCACACACGTTATCTGTGTAAAAACCACACAACAAAATTAATTCAGACACCAAACCAGAAAAAAATTCAGATCCTAGACCAGACCTGTTAGGTAATTCAGACACCTTTCCACCAGACCCCTACCTGTGGCCAGAGTTTAGCATTTAGACTTTTATCTACAGGGGAGTGTGTGTGGCGCTATCTACAGGGGGCAGTGTGTGGAGCTATTTACAGGGGGGCTGTGTGTGGAGCTATTTACAGGGGGTTGTGTGTGGAGCTATTTACAGGGGGTTGTGTGTGGCACTATTTACAGGGGTGTGTGTGGCACTATCTACAGAGGGGGGTGTGTGGCACTATCTACAGAGGGGGGTGTGTGGCACTATCTACAGGGGGGTGTGTGTGGCACTATCTACAGGGGGTGTGTGTGGCACTATCTACAGGGGGGTGTGTGTGGCACTATCTACAGGGGGGTGTGTGTGGCACTATCTACAGGGGGGGTGTGTGTGGCGCTATCTACAGGGGGGGTGTGGGGCGCTATCTACAGGGGGGTGTGGGGCGCTATCTACAGGGGGGTGTGTGTGGCGCTATCTACAGGGGGTGTGGAGCGCTATTTACAGGGGTTGTGTGTGGCGCTATCTACAGGGGGCTGTGTGTGGCGCTATCTACAGGGGTGGTGTGTGGCGCTATCTACAGGGGTGGTGTGTGGCACTATCTACAGGGGGTGTGTGGCACTATCTACAGGGGTGTGTGTGGCACTATGTACTGGGGTGTGTTTGGCGCTATGTACAGGCGGGTGTGTGTGGCGCTATGTACAGGGCTGTGTGTGGCGCTATCTACAGGGGGCTGTGTGTGGCGCTATCTACAGGGGGCTGTGTGTGGCGCTATCTACAGGGGGGGGTGTGGCGCTATCTACAGGGTGGGTGTGGCACTATCTACATGGGATTGTGTGGTGCTATCTACAGGGGGCAGTGTGTGTCACTATCTACAGGGGAGTGTGTGTGTGGCGCTATCTACAGGGGGTATGTTCGGCGCTAACTACAGGGGAGTGTGTGGCACTTTCTACAGGGGATTCCAGTCCAGGAGGAGACCCTGACCTCACTGTCCATATATGGACCGTGACCTCAGGGGCTACCTCTAGGAGAGGAATCCCCGGCCAGAATGTCGGCAACTCTCTGGCCGGGGATTCCGCTCCTGGATGGGTGAATGGCAGAGCAGGAAGCTGATACTTTCCTGCTCTGCCATAGTATTCAATTGTATCTGCATCCTGTGGACGCAGATACAATTGAATATGGCAGTGGCTCAGACACGTCTGGGACAGTAATTTGCCGGGACTGCCTCTGTAGATTCAGGACAGTTCCTGCAAATTCAGGACTGTTGCTAACTATGCCTCCGGTATAAGCTTTCTCCCCCTACCCAGGTATACGCTCTCCTTCCTCTACCCCTCCCCATGTATAATTTCTCCCCTCCCTTCAGATATCATCACTTTTCACCGAATTATTACCCCCCCCCCCCCATTGTATAATGCCTCCTCCAGTGGATGGATGTCACGATGCCATAATTTGGACTTCGGTACCGATGCTTTGTGTAGTATTGCGATTTTGATAACAAAGCGATACTTTGCCAACAGTAATAAAAAAACAAAACAGTTCTTCCATTTCTTATGTGAGGTGCGAGGTGTGATGGTAAATTTAACCTCCATGTGCCTCACATTAATAGTAATTAACCCCATCATGTTCCTCAATTATAATGGGTTAATGTGTAAGGTACATGATTGGGTTAATTACTATTAATGTGAGGCACGTGGAGGTTAAATTCATCACACCTCGTGCCCCACATTATTAAGTGAAAGAAGTTTTTATTTTTTACAGCGTACACATCATAAATGATGCAAAAAAATTGTTGTGCAGGTTATTACGACCGCGCCAATACTGAATATGTGTATATTTTATGTATTGAGACTTATTTTAATGTGTTTTGTAAAAAAGGTGTATGTGTATTTTTTTTAAATGTAACATTACTTTATGTTTTTACTTTATTTTTTTAAACTTTAATGTACTGGCATATATCTATATACGGATAGTACACAGGCAGTTGTTAGGACAGACCTGAGTATGCCTTAACAGGAAATATGGTAAGACAGCCCTGGGGTCCTTCATTGGACATTGGGCTGTCTGCCCATATATGGTATGTCCCTCAATTGCGTCACAGGGATTCCTGTGACGTGATCCAAGGGGCATCCCCCCTTCTTATTTTCCCCTGAATGCTGCAGTCGGCTTTGATCGCAGTATTCAGGAGAATAGCGGCGGAGATGAGAGGTTTCTTTGATCTCTGCCTTTATAGGGTGGGACTGCGGCTGTGTAATACAACCATTGCCCCGCCCCGCATGCGGTCAGCACGAGGTGATGCGGGCGGTGCTGCACTAATGAGCGGCGGTTCAGGCACTGAAGACAGAACATGTGGGGGTGTTTTGTAGTGCGCCCGCCATGTTCTGTTTTCAGTGCCGCCGCTCATTAGTGCAGTGCTGGCCGCATCACATAATCCTGGCGGCGCGCACATGTCAGAACTCCAGAGCGGGGCCGTGACTGTATTACACAGCCGCAACTCCGCTCCCATACATTCATGTATTACAATATTGAGCTATGCGGCCGGACAGCTTAGTATCGAAATACATGAAATAACGGTATCGAACGGTTTGGGGGTGCACGGTATCGAAACCGTATCGAAGTTTTGATGCATCGTGCATCCCTACTCAAGTGCAATCCTCCCTCCATTATTATCTCCTTCCCACTCTAGCATCATTTCCCTCCCTACCCAATGCCATCTCCCTGCCCCCATTATCATCTCCCTGCCCCCATTATCATCTCCCTGCCCCCATTATCATCTCCCTGCCCCCATTATCATCTCCCTGCCCCATTATCATCTCCCTGCCCCATTATCATCTCCCTGCCCCCATTATCATCTCCCTGCCCCATTATCATCTCCCCGCCCCCATTATCATCTCCCTGCCCCATTATCATCTCCCTGCCCCCATTATCATCTCCCTGCCCCCATTATCATCTCCCTGCCCCCATTATCATCTCCCTGCCCCCATTATCATCTCCCTGCCCCCATTATCATCTCCCTGCCCCATTATCATCTCCCCGCCCCCATTATCATCTCCCTGCCCCATTATCATCTCCCTGCCCCCATTATCATCTCCCTGCCCCATTATCATCTCCCCGCCCCCATTATCATCTCCCTGCCCCATTATCATCTCCCTGCCCCCATTATCATCTCCCTGCCCCCATTATCATCTCCCTGCCCCCATTATCATCTCCCTGCCCCCATTATCATCTCCCTGCCCCCATTATCATCTCCCTGCCCCATTATCATCTCCCTGCCCCCATTATCATCTCCCTGCCCCCATTATCATCTCCCTCTACTCCCTCCCCATAGAAAGCAAAACTCTTCCCCACGTCTGTATTAGTTTACACTGCAGCATAGGATTGTATCACTATCAGCTCCACGACGGCTCTTTTCTCCTGTCCTGTGTAAACAGAGGGAGAAGACAGGTTTATTGCCACATGTTACACAGGACGGGAGATAAGAGCCGTAGAGCTGATACAATCCTATGCTGCGGTGTTAACATAATACAGAGGTGGGGAAGATATTTACTTTCTATGGGGGCAGGAGGAGATCTTTTCAGGAGGCTCCGGGCAGCAGCAGCCGGACACAGACATAACTTAGTACTCACTGAAGACGACGACTGCTGCTGCTGCTGGACGTATCCTCCAAGCAGTGGCGTAACTAGGAAAGGCTGGGCCCCATAGCAAAGTTTTGACTGGGGCCCCCCTCCCCTGGGTGTCACACAACCCCCCCCCCCCTTGTAGATAGTGCTTTTTTTACAGCCCCCCTCTGTGGATAACGCCATACAGCCCCCCTGTAGATAACGCCATACAGCCCCCCCCTGTAGGTAACGCCATACAGCCCCCCCTGTAGGTAACGCCATACAGCCCCCCCTGTAGGTAACGCCATGCAGCCCCAACCCCCAAAAAAAATCCGACCTATAGTGTCCTACAAAAGACATGTATCCCCTATCCACATGTGTGATCGCTGGCAGCGATAGGGAGAACGGGGGACTGAAAGTCCCCCCAAGTTCTCCATGACTAACCTCTGACTTCCGGCGTCTGCGCAGCTCAATAAAAATGAAAGGAGCGCTGGTCACGCATGCGCACAATCGCTCCATTCATTTCTACGGAGCTGCCGACACAGACCCTGGAAGTCCGAGGTTTGTGATGGAGAACTTCAGGGGACTTTCGGTCCCCCGTTCTCCCTATCAATGCCAGCGATCACACATGTATCCCCTATCCATAGGGGATACATGTCTTATGTAGGAACAACCCGTTTAATGGCAGAGCGGGGAGATACCTCGCAACAGAAGGCCAAGTGTTGCGACCTTTACGACATAATCGCAGCAACTACGCGGCAAAAAAAATAAATCACAACTCAGGAAAAAAATGTAAAAAAAAAATAAAAAATCATAGTTACCCAGAATGCTCTCCTTCCTGCAGTCCGGCCTCCTGGGATGACGTTTCGTCCCATATGACCGCTGCAGCCTGTCACATAGCCTGTAACATCATCGCAGGAGGCCGGACTACGCGCAGAGAAGACGGAGGGGGTAAGTATTAGCGTTATTTTTCACAGCGCAAATTACGTTCGGAAAAAAGAGAAAAAAAGGTGAGATTTTTCGCACGTAATGTACTGCGGGTTCCAGGTCGGATACGCTGCATGATTTTTACGCAACTTATTCGACCCATGGGAGAACGACCTAATAGGGAAAAATGTGTCAAACAGCAGCTGGTGGGCCGGCGGAGCAGACTTAACATGCTCATCATTGAACTCAAGTGCTACAGCTCTGACCACCATGAGCCTTTAGCTACCCCCCTGGAAATATTAATATAGTTTATCATGTACATTAGGAGACAAATAAGGGAGATTTGAAAATAGTTCTGTAGGGTGCACAAATTTAGGCCTCATGCACACGGCCGGCCGCCGACACCCGCGGGCCACTTTTTCGGGTTCATGGCCCGCAAAATTAGAAATGTAGGACATACTCCACAATTCCCAGCGCGGTTATACGGCACTGACACATTTTCGGAGCGCTAGAACCTGGAGGGTTTGTAATTGCGGACTGTATTGCAGTCCGCAATTACGGAGTGTTTTTTACAGTCGTGTGCATGGGGCCTAAGCAAAATAGCAAACATAGAATTAGATATATTCCCCAACTTGCTAGACAAATTTGTCATTCTTACACCACCTCATGACTGGGATTCACGTACATGAAGTCAATGGGTGCGTGAAAACCACGCAGGTCGCACGGAAGCACCTCCGTGCGAACTGCCTCTTTCGCGCACCAGCTGTCAAAAGGATGAATGTAAACAGAAAAGCACCACGTGCTTTTCTGTTTACAAACATCCGAATGGCATGTCATAATGATGGCGGCTGCGCGAAAACCACGCAGCCGCGCATCATATGATGCTGCCACACGGAGCAGGTAAGTGGCTTTTGCGCAGGCAAAACGCTGCGTGTTTTGCGTGCGCAAAAACGCCACGGTCGTCTGAATCAGCCCTTAGTTACATAGTCATGCATGACCCCTGGAATCATTCCAGTAACAGGTTTCAGCAAAGGAACATTCGCACTGGACTTCATGCAGCAGGTGATTATTAACCCTCTATAACCCAGACACAGCGGCATCACCATACACACTGTGGATAAGATAGAATATCCACATAACGCAGGTCCTGGCCTGGATAGAAACATCAGGCACTGCAAAGCCTGCACCAACTTCTGGTCTGCCCTGTATAATATCGTCCTCTATGCCAAGCTAAACACAAACACCCCCTGTAAGCGTTACACAGGCAACTAGTGCATTTATTACACACAGCAGTAAGCGCACCTATAACATGGCGGCGGCGGCAGGATGCACTGGCACAGAGCTGGTTGTGTTGGTACTTTACCGCCCTCACGGAGCAGCGGGCTCCCCCTCCACCACTGTAGCTGAAGACACAGTCAGTCCGGACACTTCCTGGATCCGTGTTACACAGAGGCTGATGGGAGGAGCTTAGTGTCAGCGCTGTGTGTAATGGCTGAGGGAGCTCTGGTCCGTCCCTCATAGAAGACATAGACTAGCGGCAGTCCTGACTGTACTGTCCTCCGCCCGAAGTCTCGCGTCGTTCGTTCCCTTTAGCTCCGCCCCCTGTCCTCTCCCCTGCCTGAGCACTCCTCCTACCACCTATCGCCGTCCTATTCAACTGCACAGTGTGCAGTGCAGCGGCTATCACCGGGCTCCCGGACCCCCCCTGCGGCTATCACCGGGCCCCCGGGCCCCCGGCCCCCCCCCCCCGGATGCCTAGTGTCACGTTAGTGATGCTGCTACTAGGCATGAAGGGGCCCGTGCCTCCAGGCCTGGCACATAATGTAATGTGCCTGTCAGGGCGACACGGGCCCCCCCATGCCGCGGGCCCCGTAGCAGCTGCTACGGCTGCTACTGTGGTAGTTACGCCACTGCCTCCAAGGCTGAGCTCATAACTCCCGCTGCTGTGATGTCTCCTCCCCGCACGCTGTCAGCTGTTGTGGAGGAGGAGGGGCGGGCACATCTCACTCTCCAGCGGGCCCTTACGTTTCATTCTGATGTAATGAACGGGCCCCTGCTTCGTGATGGGACCTGTTCCTTTCACCGAAATGAAATCGTAAGAGCCACACTGCCTTGAGTATATTAATTCCAGCGGCAGAGTGCGGGCCCCTTTTTTTAAAATTTATGCCCGGGCCCCTCACTGCAGTACTCCCAGTACCCCCCTGATGGCGGCCCTGGCTGTGCAGCTCCAGTTACAGTGAAAAAACATGGTGTAAAAGAAAGAAAAAAATATATAAAGTTCCCCAAAGGTCTTTTTTGACCTTTGAGGGACAGACCATAGTAATAAAAAAATAAAAGTAAAGTAAAAAAAAAATAATAATAAATACACATAAAATACCCACTCCAAAAAAAAGTTCCCCCCCACCAATCATTGTTGTAACGCTAGCGCTGACCCAATTACCCTAATATAGACATGTGATATATAAAAATTTACAGTAGACAATGACGATCACAAATAAAAGGTCTATTTTAGGGTAAAACTATGTTATTACCAAAAAAAAAATAGCTGAAACGTAAAAAAAGCTTATTTTTAATAAAAATTCTAAAATAGCAAAAAGGATGTGTATAAAAATGATAAAAAAGGAAACCTGCATTTTCTACAAAAAAAAACATTGCAAAAATCACGTTGTTAGCCCAAAAAATAAAAAAGTTATAGCCATTTAACTAACACGTGCTAAAAAGGGCTAAACGGTATCTGGTCCTGAAGGCTCAAAATAGCCCCGTCCTGAACTGGTTAAAGGGAATGTATCATTTTTTTGTGCTAATTAAAACTGTATATAACAAATCTTTTCTTCTTTTATTTTCTGATTGTTTTTTTTTCTTGACATGATTATGATGTGGCCATTGTGTCTGGGTTTCTGCAAAGCAGTAAGAAAATAACCTATTGACTGCTGTAGGAGAGTGCTGTGAGCATGCTCTGTACTCTGAGGTCACTGTACAGTTATGGGGACGGGGATGGAGGAGCTGTGCTTTCTCCATCACCTGTTATCGATTGTGTGACACTGTGTTATGTGCCTGAAGCTATATAATAGAGATGTCAACTTTCATTGACCCTGCCCCCAGTGTAGACAGCACAAGCTGCGTAACACCAAACTTCAGCCTGTTGTTAGGGTATGTTCACACTGAGTTTTTTGCAGGCAGTTTGCCACGTTTTTCGCCCACAGCCATTGAGCGACGTTGGGCAAAAACGTAGCGAAATACGCTTTCTCTGCCTCACAATGATGTCAATGGGGGGTCAGAGACTTAAACGCCCAAAGATAGGGCATGTCGCTTCTTTTTCCCGCGAGATGGTTTTTCTACCTCCAATTGAAATGAATGGGAGGCATTTTCATCCGTTTTTTGCGCGTTTTTCAACGCGGTTTCCGCGTCAAAGAACGTGTAAAAAAACACTGTGTGAACTGGCCCTTAGAGTTTAGTGGCCTGTGTGTTTGTTTTTTAAATACAGTAAATATAGAAAGTGACATGCAAAATAAAAAGAAACACCACAAAAATGATTTAAAACAATATATTTAACATAAAAAAATTATTTAAATAATAGAAAAGTTGCAAACCAGACCTTCTCACTCAACCTTAGTGCCTGACCTTACAAATGCTCTTTTAACTGAATGGGCACAAACTCTTACATACACTCTCCAAAATCTTGTGACAAGCCTTCTCCGAGGAGTGAAGGCTGTTATAGCAGCAAAAGGGACCCAACTCCATACCCCGTTCCATGGAATGGAATGGCCAACAAGCTCATATGGGAGTGAGGGCCTGGTGTCCACATACTTTTGGCCATATACTATAACAAGTTATTATGAACATTCAGATTCCAGCTGCAGGCGTATGGTGAAGTTAGGTAGACTTTTTTCTGGGAAAAGGTTTGAGGTGACCTTTCTCTAGGGCCACATGTAGCCATAGGGCTTCTATGCCTATAGGTAAATCTGTCTCTGGTCACACTCCATTGTTGCATTTGTTCTCCAAAATTGTTTTTAGATGTGTTTAAATAGCTGCATGTTTTATATAACATTAGTCAAATTGTAATAGAACAATCCATCAAAGTGATGTATTCTGTGCAGCCCCGACTTGTTTCAAAAATAGGCAAATCAAATATTTCCTACGCCTCCAGGTTATATTATTATCAAGACATATTTATTCAATGCGGCTGCATCACTAAGAGCAGGAGAAGGAAAAAAGATGGTTCTTCATAGGGCAATACATCAAACAGGTTGGGGATTGTGATTGATAAACCAATATGGAGCTGTTCATTTGTATTATTGGTTAGGCACAACTCTATATTAAAGGGATTTTCTGATATTTTCAAAAGCCTCCTGTATAACATGTATGTGGCTAAAAATAATGAATTGTCACTTACTCACCTTCCAAATTCCTGCCCTATTCCTACAAGTATGGGTCCATGGTCCTCTGGTGTCTATGTCTACTAGGCCACAGAGCTGACGAACTGAATTCGACATGATTGTGGCAGCCAATCACTGGTTTGTCAATACGGACAGCATGTCACCACTATGACCAGTGTTTGGATATTGAGGCAAACAAAGACTGTTAGAGGTCTCAGAACCATTGCTGTGGGAGTGTTGGTGGATTTGACAGGTGACTATGTGACAATTTGTTCTTTTTATGTGTATATGTATGTTAGATTGGTGTTTTTTCAAAATATCAGAAAACCCCTTTAAGATTGATGGACGATACTTCAGACCTCCTGGTCTCATTGCAGGGTCCTCAAAGAGTTTATACTGCAAGCAAATACAATGAAGAATAAGAGTAAAACAATGGAGATGGGACTGGGCACATCACTGCCTGATAATTTCAGGCAGTGACGTTTATTAAATGAGTGTCTCAAATCTAACACCTTTCAAAGGATTAAGTCCCTTTAGGTGACACATACAGAGACATAATGCCCCCCCCAAAAAATGTAAATTCTGAAAAAAGATTTAGCCAAAGAACTATGCCAGAATCTCCATGTGGGTTGTGCTACAAGGGTTCAAATAAAGTGGTAAATATAGACGAGGAGGGACCTCAAGATCAAATATTATGGAGCCTCAATTTGCCATCCAGGACAGAAGAGTCTGATGTTTGTTTCCCCCTTCAAATCCTTTCATGATCTATGGGCCAATTTCCCAACCCATTGTTTGCTAATAATGCAGTTCCCCTGGATAGGGTAGTCCTGTACAAGTTCTCACTACCCAATAGAAAAGAGGATGGGACCAGCAAGCACTGGAGCCCCCTGGGCCCCATAGTAGCCGCATAGCCTACTTCTATGATATGTATAAGTACATTAATATATGTGTAGGCACAAATAAACCTGATATGCCAGGTATTTTAAAAGTGATTTTTTTTAAAAAACAAAAACCTTTTTAATATATTTATATATTTTTTTATGTGTAACAGTATAACATTGAGGAATAAAAGAAGCAGCAAACGTGTCTCAGCAGAACATCTACAACTTAGGGATCAAATAATAATAATCATGATATGGATAATATACAGTATATACAAGGGATTACGGTGGTGTGAGATAACTGGGCAATGAAGGTAAGGCTAAGGCCTGGAGTAACCTGTACTGAACTGTAGCTCAAAACAAAAATAAAAAAAGGAATAAAGTGTTTTGTTTTTTTTATATATCTGTTAAAACAGATTTGGGATTTCTCCATTTGAATTATTTGTAGTGCCCCAAAATGTGTTTCATTTGCAACAATAAAGAATCTAATTGCCTGGTGAATTTTCATGTGAGATAGAACTCAGCACCATCTCCATTCTTTTACTTTTCTGGTTTATTTGTTTAATGTCAATTTTTCCTGTGTTATAGAATGAAGCCAAACCAGCGCGGAAATCACTGTGTATTCATCATATTTGGAAATGATGCAATAGCCCCTCTACGATCATATCCAGTGTTGGAACCTGAAACGCCCTGTAGTAATACAAGTCATCATACAATATTGTGTAAGGCACTGGATAATGAACAGATGGCTGAAATTATGACTGAACAAGCACTATTTATAGTCATGTCTGCCAGCACCACTTATGGACATCTGCAATATGATGGAGCTCTTGCTAGCACAGGGAAATATTCATATTGACCAATATGGGACAATACACGTTCCAACATCAACATCGAGTTATTCGTTTTTTTTTCCCTTTTAAAAGTGATCATTATTTCTGCTGTGAAATATAGAAAATGGGACATACACAATTCGTTATGTGGCCTGTCCAGGTTATTAAAAGTATACATGGGTTGTAAAATGGAAAGTAAATAGTATATTTGGTGTCAGGCAATAACATCTGACCTTCTGTTATTAGTTACCAAAAAAAATGGCCTTCCATCTTTCTGGTCAAAAATGGATGCTGAAGACTATTACTTTTCAGTTTTGCTTAATTGTCTTATCATGGACTATTTTGTATACTATACAGACCTTTACGTTCCAATGAGTAATTATCCTAGTATAAATGTATTGATCAGTTAATCCTGGATCATCTCCTACAACTGCAAATATCTAAATATAATGTCACATATATCAAACTTTGAAATTCCAAAAATGCCGATCCGGGGTTCCGTAGTACCATCAAAGGGAATGATTCTTTGGACCCACCCTTCATCGAAACAGAACATGTCCACTTTTAACCCCTTCCCTCTTTAGCCACTTTTGACCTTCCTGACCGAGCCTCATTTTTCAAATCTGACATGTTTCACTTTATGTGGTAATAACTCCGGAATGCTTTTACCTATCCAAGCGATTCTGAGATTGTTTTCTCGTGACACATTGGACTTTATGTTACTGGCAAAATTTGCTCCATATGTTCAGTATTTAATTGTGAAAAACACCAAAATTGAGTGAAAAATTTCAAAAATTTGCATTTTTCTCAACTTAAATGTATCTGCTTGTAAGACAGGCAGTTATAACACACAAAATTGTTGCTAATTAACATCCCCCATATGTCTACATTAGATTGGCATTGTTTTTGGAACATCCTTTTATTTTTCTAGGACGTTACAAGGCTTTGAACTTTAGCAGCAATTTCTGACATTTTCAAGAAAATTTCAAAAGGCTATTTTTACAGGGGCCAGTTCAGTTGTGAAGTGGCTTTGAGGTCCTTATATATTAGAAACCCCCAAAAAGTCACCCCATTTTAAAAAATTCACCCATCAAAGTATTCAAAACAGCATTTAGAAAATTTCTTAACCCTTTAGACATTTCACAGGAATTAAAGCAAAGTAGTGGTGAAATTTACAAATTTCATATTTTTTTGCAGAAATTAATTTTTAATACAATTTTCTTTATAACACAGAAAGTTTTACCAGAGAATTGCAACTCAATATTTATTGCCCAGGTTCTGCAGTTTTAGGAAATATCCCACATGTGGCCCTAGCGTGCTACTGGACTGAAGCACCGGCCTCAGAAGCAAAGGAGCACCTAGTGGATTTTGGGGCCTTATTTTTATTACAATATATGTTAGGCACCATGTCAGGTTTGAAGGGCTCTTGCGGTGCCAAAATAGTGGAAATCCCCCAAAAGCGACCCCATTTGGGAAACTACACACCTCAAGGAAATTATCTAGGGGTATAGTGAGCATTTTAACCGCACAGGTTTTTTACAGAAATTATTGGAAGTAGGCCGTGAAAATGAATATCTACATTTTTTCAAAGAAAATGTAGGTTTAGCATTTTTTTTCTTATTTCCACAAGGACTAAAGGAGAAAAAGCACCACCAAATTTGTAAAGCAATTTCTCCCAGTAAAACAATACCCCACATGTGGTAATAAACGACTGTTTGGACACACGGCAGGGCTTAGAAGGGATGGAGCACCATTTGGCTTTTGGAGTTTACATTTAGCAGGAATGGTTTGCGGAGGCCATGTCACATTTACAAAGCCCCTGAGGGGACAAAACAATGGAAACCCCACACAAGTGACCCCATTTTGGAAACTACACCCATTGAGGAAATTATCTAGGGGTATAGTGAGTGTTTTGACCCCACAGTTTTTTTGCAGAAATTATTGGAAGTAGGCCCTGAAAATAAAAATCTAATTTTCTCAAAGAAAATGTAGGTTTAGCTAATTTTTTCTAATTTCCACAAGGACTGAAGGAGAAAAAGCACCGCAAAATGTGTAAAGCAATTTCTCCCGAGTAAAATAATACCCCACATGTGGTCATAAACGGCTGTTTGGACACACAGCGGGGCTTAGAAGTGAAAGAGCGCTATTTGGCTTTTGGAGATCACATTTAGCAGGAATGGTTTGCGGAGGCCATGTCACATTTGCAAAGCCCCTGAGGGGACAAAACAATGAAAATTCCCAAAAAGTGATTCCATTTAGGAAACTCCCTAGAGGAATTCATCTAGGGGTGTAGTAAGCATTTAGACCCCATAGGTGTTTCATAGAATTTATTAGAATTGGGCAGTGAAAATAAAAACAATCCTTTTTCTTCAATAAAACGTAGCTTTAGCGCAAAATTTTTCTTTTTCTCAACAAATAAAAGAAAAAAAAGAACCCAACATTTGTAAAGCAATTTCTCCCGAGTACGGCAATACCTAATATGTGGTCAGAAACTGCTATTTTGGCACACGGCAGGGCTCAGAAGGGAAGGAGCGCCATTTGTAGTACAGATTTTGCTGGATTGGTTTCTGGGCGCCTGTGGGACCAAAACAGTGGAAACCCCACAGAAGTGACCCGATTTTGGAAACAACACCCCTCAATGCATTTACCTAGGGGCGTAGTGAGCATGTTAACCCCGCAGGTGTTTTGTAGAAATTAGTGTTCACTCCATGTTGCAGAGTGAAATTGGGATTTTTTTCCATAGATATGCCAATATGTGGTGCCCGGCTTGTGCCACCATAACAAGACAGCCCTCTAATTATTATGCGGTGTTTCCCGGTTTTAGAAACACCCTACATGTGGCCCTAATCTTTTGCCTGGACATTTAACAGGGCTCAGGAGTGAAAGTGTACCATGCGAAATTGAGGCCTAATTTGGCGATTTACAAAGTATTGGTTCACAATTGCAGAGGCTGTGATGTGAAATAATAAAAAGAAACCCCTGAGAAGTGACCCCATTTGGAAACTGCACCCCTCAAGGCATTTATTAAGGGGTGTAGTGAGCATTTCACCCCACAGGTCTTTTCCATAAATGGATGCGCTGCGGATGGTGCAAATTAAAAATGTATATTTTTCCCTAGATATGCCAATTCAGTGGCAAATATGTCATGCCCAGCTTATGACACTGGAGACACACACCCCAAAAATTGTTAAAAGGGTTCTCGCGGGTATGGCGATGCCATATATGTGGAAGGAAACTACTGTTTGGGCACACTGTAGGGTTCAGAGCGGAGGGAGCGCCATTTGGCTTTTGGAGAGCGGATTTTGATTGGTAGTAGATTTGTTTCAGTATTGCTGGTGTTACCGTTTATAATGTGGGGGTACATGTCAGCTGGGCAGAGTACATAAGTGGCATAGTCAGGTGGTATAATAATGGGGTAAAAAAACAATAAAATGATCCATAGATGTGTGTTACGCTGTGATCGATCCTTTCTGCACAGGCCGGTGTCGCACTGATATATGGCGTCCTTTCTTATGCCCCTTTTGGTCCAAACTCTGCAACTTTGCAGTTTGGGGAATTTTGCTGGGAAAGTGTTTTCCTGGTATAATACGGGCACCGGCGCTTCCATCGGATATGTTTGGGCTCTCCCCTCAGTGGCGGATTAAGTAGACCATGGGCCCTGGGCTGTTACCCATAGTTGGGCCCCCCTTCTCCACCGCCGCCCTGTAACTATTGTTAACACTTCCTTTTTGTCCAGACATTAACAAATGGGTGTTACTACTCCCCTTGTCAAAAGGTTGTGTCCCCACATACTGACAGTCTCCAACCATCGCTGACAGTATCGCACCGTGTAGGGACACATTCTCCTGACAAGGGGAATAGTAACACTTATTTGTCTATCAGTCCTGGACTGCACAAAGACTTTGTGAAATACAAGGATTTCCTATAATAAACATGTCAGTAGAGATGACAGATTGTCTATAAATCTAGTGACTCACAGGTGACGACGTAGTTTTTTTTCCTCTTCTCCATCCAGTCCAGACTTCATGACGACTTTTCCCGGCCATGACCCATTTCTGCAGAATTTGCCACTCAGATGTCTTTGGCTCCTCACTTTTCCAACATTTCCACACCTATAAACAAAGATAATATTATCATGGTGCCACACACTGTGCCCCTAAATATAATAGCACCAAACACTGCACCCCTGAATAAAATAGTACAAACACTGTGCCCCTAAATATTATAGCACCATAGACTGCGCCCCTGAATATAATTGTGTCAAACACTGTAGATAGCACCACACACAGCCCCCTGTAAATAGCGCTACACAGTCCTCCCCCTCTGTAAATAGCATCACATAGCCCTTCCCCTCTTGTATATAGTGCATAGTGCTACACAGCAATTACCTTATATATAGTGATACACAGCGCTCCCTTCTATATAGTGCTATACAACAATCCCCCCTTGAATATAGTGCTACACAGCATCTCCCCACTTGGACCTGCAGCTCTTGTAATTGCCCAGTATAATGTCCCCTGTAGCTGCCCCCACAGTATAATGCCCTTCATAGCTGCCTCTACACAGTTTAATGCCCTTCATAGCTGCCTCTACACAGTATAATGCCCTTCATAACTGCCTCTACACAGTATAATGCCTCCATAGCTGAGACACAGTATAATGCCCCCATAGCTGCCTCTACACAGTATAATGCCCGCATAGCTGCGACACAGTATAATGCCCCCATAGCTGCGACACAGTATAATGCCTCCATAGCTGCAACACAGTATAATTCCTCCATAGCTGCGACACAGTATAATGCCTCCATAGCCGCAACACAGTATAATGCCCTCATAGCTGCTACACAGTATAATGCCTCCATAGCTGCGACACAGTATAATGCCTCCATAGCTGCGACACAGTATAATGCCTCCATAGCTGCAATACAGTATAATGCCTCCATAGCCGCAACACAGTATAATGCCCCCATAGCTGCTACACAGTATAATTCCTCCATAGCTGCTACACAGTATAATGCCCCCATAGCTGCAACACAGTATAATGCCTCCATAGCTGTGACACAGTATAATGCCCCCATAGCTGTGACACAGTATAATGCCTCCATAGCTGCGACACAGTATAATGCCCCATAGATGTGAAACAGTATAATGCCCCATAGCTGTGACACAGTATAATGCCCCATAGCTGCAACACAGTATAATGCCCCCATAGCTGCAACACAGTATAATGCCCCCATAGCTGCAACACAGTATAATGCCCCATAGATGTGACACAGTATAATGCCCCATAGCTGTGACACAGTATAATACCCCCATAGATGTGACACAGTATAATGTCCCATAGATGTGACACAGTATAATGCCCCATAGATGTGAGTGACACAGTATAATGGCCCATAGATGTGAGTGACACAGTATAATGCCCCATAGATGTGAGTGACACAGTATAATGCCCCATAGATGTGAGTGACACAGTATAATGCCCCATAGATGTGAGTGACACAGTATAATGCCCCATAGATGTGAGTGACACAGTATAATGCCCCATAGATGTGAGTGACACAGTATAATGCCCCATAGATGTGAGTGACACAGTATAATGCCCCATATGTACGTACCTAATAAATAAAAAAAACATAATTACTTACCTATCCCAGTTCCCACGACGTTGGGGGATGCTTCTCCTCCTCTGCACTGTCCCGTGAGTGACTCCGTGCAGACAGGCGCGATGATGTCACTACATCGCGCCTACCTGCACCGAGCCGCTCACGGCAGAGTGAATGCTGGAGCGAGGCTCCAGCATTCAACCCAACTGAATCTGCGTCCTGCGGACGCAGATTCAGTTGGAAGCGGGCAACGCGGCAGCTAGCAGCGCTGCATAGTTTTTTAAGATAGTGTGCGGTTCGGGCTGCGATGGGCCCCCTGGCAGCCTCGGGCCCCGGGCGGCCGCCCGAAACGCCCATATTATAATCCGCCATTGTCTCCCCTTCCTGGTTCCCCAATTTTTGGTCCTTGATAAATCGCCTCTTCAAACAACTGCATATTTTTTATTTCCTGACTTATTGGAGCCATAACTAATTTAATTTTTTCATAGACGTAGTTGTATGAGGGCTTTTTTTTTGCGGGACAGGCTGTAGTTATTATTGGTACCATTTTGGGGTACATGCGACTTTTTGATCACCTTTTACCTTATTTTTTGGGAGGCCAGGTAAACAAAAAATTGCAATTCTGGCATAGTTTTACTTAGTTTTTTTATACAGCTTTCACCAAGCATTATAAATTACATGTTAACTTTATTCTGCGGGTCAGTACGATTCCAGCGATACCTAATTTATAGCACTTTTTTATGTTTTGCAACTTTTTGCACAATAAAATGACTTTTGTAAAAATAATGTATTTTTTCTGTCGCCAAGTTGTGAGAACCATAACTTTTAAACTTTTTTGTTGACGCAGCTGTATGAGGGCTTGTTTTTTGCGAGACAAGCTATAGTTTTTATAGGTACCATTTTTGGAATTCGTGCGACTTTTTGATAATTTTTTATTCCAATATTTATAGGTCAAAGTGACCAAAAAACAGAAACTCTGGTATCGTTTTTTACGGGGTTTTTTTTATGCGGTTCACCGCGTGCAATAAATAATATAATAGTTTGGTACCAAATACGTATGGTTTATTATTTTTTTTTGGTTTATTATTTTTTTTCAATAATAAAAGGACTTGATAAAACGCAATCCCCCTTTTACTCTTATTTTATTACTTGCATCTTTTATTGTTTTCAAACTTTAATTTTTTTCACTTTTTTTTTACACTTTTTTTATACTTTTTTTTACACTTTTTCTCAAGTCCCACTAGGGGACTTGAAGGTCCAGCTGTCAGATTTATTTTTTTCTAAAACATTTCACTACCTACGTAGTGCAATGTATTAGATCTGTCAGTTATTCACTGACAGCAAGCCGATTAGGCTTCGCCTCCCGGCGGGGCCTAATCAGCTTCCGTAATGGCAGAGCAGGAGACCATTGTGTCTACTGTTGCCACAGCAGCAGTCGCCAGTCCCGATTTCCTGTCAGGAATGGCGATCTGCTAGTAACCGCTATGATGCAGCAATCGCTTTCGATTGCTGCATCGAAGGGGTTAATGGCAGGGATCGGAGCTAGCTACGGTTCCTGCCGTTACAGGTGGATGTCAGCTGTAACATACAGCTGAGTTCCACCGCTGATGACGCCGGATCAGCTCCTGACCCGGCTCCATCTTGCCGGCGGCTACGGAAGTCGATCAGGCTCCGCCGCTGGGCGGATCTTGACCGGTTTACGTGCTAGGCAGACCGGGAGGCCAGTATTAGGCCTCCAGTTGCCATTGCCATTGCAGCAACCGGAACCCCGGCAATTTCATTCCGATGAGCTGCAAACACCTTAAGTGCAGTGATCTCTGCACTTAAGGGGTTAATGGCGGGGATCGAAGCTAATTTCGGTCCCTGCCGTTACAGTCGGATGTCAGCTGTAAGATACAGCTGAGATCCGACGATGATGGCACCGGCTCAGCTTCTGAGCCGGTGCCAAACATTTGGCGTATGGGTACGGCAAAATGCGGGAAGTCAATGCTTTCCATGGCGTACCCATATGGCAAATGTCGGGAAGGGGTTAATTCAACGAGATCTTTGTTGTTTTCATTGCACACAGGTCATAGCATCAACAGATTATTTGTGAATGATCCGATAAGAAGAATACCCTATTGGTAATTGATTGGGTCCAGAGGCAGCTCCAAATTGGGCTGCATTCTTTAGAGCTTGGGGGGGGGGGGGATCCTCTGACACTCTGGTGGACCAGCCCCAACCTGATTTAAATTGTCACATCCATATAGGTTAGTAATAGAAGAAAGTAAAGACAAGACCCAAGCAACATAGGTATTTTGAACCTTAGAAAATTAATAGGTAATTGTTTTCTGATGACAAAGCAAAGAATAAATCTTGTAAGTTTGAATGTAGTAATTTTAGAGTAAGTTACAAAAGAAAATAATATAATAATAATAATAATAATAATAATAATAATAATGGAAAAAATAAAAAAAAATAATAATAGAAGAAAATATTAGCTGATCAACAGTGGTCCCACCAATAGGACACCCCAACTCATTGTTGTGGAAAAAGAGTTATTCAAAGCGGACAATCCTTTAACGCCACCTACATGGATATATGTATAAATATCTATAGGATGGAATTGCCAGTTAATTTTCTACTAAAACTTGGATATTAGGATATAAAAAGTACTAATTGAATGTAGTGTTTGGAGAGGGTGGCTGTTATAAATTTTGGATTGGCACCCAGAAGCCTTGGAATCTGAAGCTCACCTTCCATAGAGGACAATCAGTGTTCTGTGGTGAGGAGGCCTGGCAATTAACTGCTTTTTCCCATCACAAGTTAGATGATAACATTCTGGTTACCTGCAGGTACCACTAGGAGAAGTAAACTGTATACAGCATAAATATATATTATATAGAATTTTGGACTTAACGGGGTTGTCCAGGCATTTGATATTGATGGCCTATTCTTAGGATAGGCCATCAATATCAGATCGGTGGGGGTCCAACTCCCGGCACCCTCACCGATCAGCTGATTGGGGCAGCAGCGTTTACAGGCACAGCTCTGTAAACTTCCGTAGCGCCTGTGCCGTGGAATGCAATTCCAGGTCCCATTCAAGTGCATGGGACTGAGCTGCAATCACAGGCACAGCCGCTACCGAAGTGTACAACGCTGTGCCTGGTAAACACTGATCGGTGGGGGTGTCATTCTCCAACCGATCTGATATTGACGACCTAGTCTAAGGATAAGCCATCAATATAAGATGCCCGGACAACCCCTTTAAATATGAAATGGTGTTCAAAGGTGGGGGTTGAAATACATATTGGGTTTAATTTGCTATATTATGTTTTTTTTATGCTTTTGGGTATAGCACCCATTCCGAGTTTTGTTATGAGGCACTATGATTTCTGTGCACACTACTTTTCATCTCTTAGACTCTTTCTGGATATCTAGGAGGCAAAAATTGTACTGAATGAACATACAAAATGCTAAAGAGTTTGTAAATGAGTAATTGGAATATAACAAATTGTACTTTCTAGCCAAGACATGCCTAAGTGACTTGTTCTGTTTACAAGATAAACTGCTGCCTCTGAATTGTCATTGCTTGTTTTTCATCTTAAAAATGTATGACATATTGTTCTTAGATACCAAAACGCTGACTGGAAATGAGATCTTTGCATATTCTTATTAGGTCTTTCCATCAGATGGATTGTCTATTCATCTAGAATTCATTAAGAAGACAAAGGCAGCAAAGAAAAGTTTCATATAAATATTTCAGATATTTGGTTTTGGCTTCGGCAGTGAGCAGAGCAGAAGTTCTCTTCTATTTTATCATCGTCTTCTGATAAGTCAGCTCCATTCAGCTATGTCATTCTGATTAAAGAAACAGTCAGAAAGAATTAATAAATTTTTCTGCCGTAATGATGTATGATTTAATAGCGCAGAAGACACATTAAAATGCATGCCACTTTGGGAAAGTGAGGTTTGAACAGGATGCATCTTATGACAGATGGCTCCATGTAATTCCGGGAAGTTCTCTGATAGCCATCTGTAATTTTCTAAAAGATGTTAGCACCAGGAAGAATAAATTGATGTTTGTCTTGTAGGTATGAAATATATGCCGATGTACTCGACATATACAAACTCTGCACTTGTTTGCATTGATTAGATGCCATCAATGATATCTTGGATACAGAAGCATACATCAACGTAACCGGCGACAAATGTTTAAAGAGCATTGGTCACCTGACAGTACATTGTAGAGTATTCTAGAAGACTCCATACTAAAGGGGTGCCAGTGGCTGCATCAATACATACTAAAGAGCTGCCAGATCATTCCTTGCGTAATAAGCAAATGAGGTCATACGAGCCGTCATGGAGCACCTTAGTGACCGCGGTAGGGCATAGTAAGACAGTGCATGTGTAGTCAGGTTATTTCCTATTTTGATTGGATACACTTCATATTTAACCCTTTCCCGCCGCAGCCCTTTTTCAGATTTTCATTTTCGTTTTTTCCTCCCCACCTTCCAAAAGCCATAACGTCTTTATTTTTCCGTCGATATAGTACTATGAGGGCTTGATTTTCGCGGGACGAGTCGTAGCTCCATTTATTTTGCCATATAATGTACTGGGAAACTGGAAAAAATATTTGTGGGGTAGAAAATGAAAAAAAACAGTGATTCCTCTATGGTTTTTTTGCGCACCTTTTTTACAAAATTCACTGTGCAATTAAAACAACTTGTTAACTTTATTCTCTGGGTCAATACGATTACGCCGATACCAAATATATATAGTTTTTTCTATATTTTACTACTTTTACAAGTAAAAACCTAAGTGTAAAAAATTATTTAGTGTCACCAAATTCCGAGAGACACAACTTTTTTATTTGTCCGTCGATTAAGTGGTATGAGGGCTTTTTTTTGCGGGATAAGCTGTAGTTTTTAGTAATACAATTTTGGTGTAAATGCAATTGTTTGATCACTTTTTATTTCATTTTTTTTTGTGGGAGATTAGGTGACCAAAAAATAGAGATTCAGGCGTTTACAATTTTATTTTTTTACGCCATTCACCGTGCAGGTTAAATAATGATATATTGTAATAGTTCAGACTTTTACGGACGCGGTGATACCAATTATGTTTATTTATTTTTTTTACTATGCTCTAGGGGGGAAATGGTAAAAGGTTTTTTTTTAACTTTTAATATTTAACTTTTTTTTTTTACACAAAAAAAACCTTTATTTAACTCATTTTTACTTCTTTTACTAGTCCCCCTAGGGGACTTCAACCAGCGATAATGTATTGCAGTATATCATGATTCTGACAGGCATCTATTAAGTCTTGCTGGAGGCAAGGCTTAATAGGTGTGCAAAGATGGCGGACCTGGGGGCCTTCATTAAGCCCCCAGGTAGCCATAGCAACCACCCCGCGATTGCGTTGCAGGGGGGGCACGATGAGCTGTCAGAGGGGGCTGTCCCCTCTTTCTAACGATTTAAATGATGCGGTCGCTATTGACCGCAACATTTAACGAGTTAAACGAGCGGGATCGCGCTCAAGCGTGATGCCGCTCGTTACTCTGAAGTGCAAAAGGCACTTAACAGGTCCGTGTGTCATGTTCATATGGTGCGCGGCTGCGTGCTTTTCACGCAGCCGCCATCATAAATGACACTCCGTTTAGATGTTTGTAAACAGAAAAGAACGTGGTGCTTTTCTGTTTACATTCATTTTTTTACTGCTGTTGCACGAATAACGCGCGTCCCACGGAAGTGCTTCCGTGTGGTGCGCGTGATTTTCATGCATCCATTGACTTCAATGGGTGCGTGATACGCGGAAAACGCCGAAATAGAGAACCTGTCGTGAGTTTTACGCAGCGGACTCACGCTGCGCAAAAATCACGGACAGTCTGCACTGCCCCATAGACTTGCATAGGTCCGTGCGACCCGCGTGAAATTCACGCGGGTTGCACGGACGCAAATCACGTTCGTGTAAATCCGCCCTAATCATGTGATGCCAAGATTCCCTTTTGCAACACATGTTTTTTTCTGAAAAATGCCCCGAAAAACAACATAAAAAATGCAACACAATTGACACTTTAAAGAGGAAAAAAAAACCTATGGAGGTCTACACCACGTCAAACGCCAATGATCCCCAAACATTTTTAAATAAAATAAAAAAACAAAACCAGCACTGGCAAGTCTCCAGGGGGATTTTTATTTACCCTTTGACTTCACTCTGGCATTTGGCCGCAGAATTTTTTGCTGCTTAAAACACGGTAAAAAAAAAGGCATCTAAAAACATGGCATTTTTCCTAAAAACTCTGTGTGTGTATCCATCCTTTTAGGCCTCATGCACACGACCGTAGCCATGTGCACGGCCGTGTTTTTCAGGTCGGCCAGCAGCGGAGTGTCACCAACGAGCCGCCCGCAAATCGCGGGCCGTGCACATGGCCACGTCCATTGTTTCCTATGAGCCTGGACCACAGAACACAGCCGTAATAAGACATGCCAGTTCTTTCTGCGGTCCGGGCTCCTGGGCCATGCACGGATCGTGAAAACCACGGCCGTGTACATGGTCCCATAGAAATGAATGGGGCCGCAATTCTCCCGTGGATTTTTAGGCGAATTGCGGCTGCAAAAGCAGGTTTGTGTGCATGGGGCCTTAGTGTATTTAAATGTGTCAGTTTTCTGGCATTTTTGTTATTGTGATTTGCGCAAAATGGCAGCAAATAAAATAAACATAGCCAGCATGTATAAATACAGCCCAATGCTTGAACAGTATTTTTGGGTGGCAACCCTAGGCAGGGGAAAGGGGGCTACACTCCTTGCTGCTCAAACTAATTTATTTTTAAAGACACTAAGCAGCCAGTAAAAAGCGGCAAGAGGGCTCAGGGGACCCCATTTACATGTGCCGGTGCACCTGCTGACTCTTTAACTAAACAGTCAGGTGATGGATACTCTTTGAAGCATAGATTCGCTTTGAACCTAATTTGAATAATAAGAAATTGTACCTCCTGTTGAGACCTCCCTCCCCCAATCTGACATCAGGTATCATGATATACTACTGCGCACTGGACTAAACAGCTATGACAACCATATGACTCCTGGATAATATTGTGCATGTGTCCTGTTAATTAGAATAGGACCCGTACATGATACTCACCGCAAATGTGCCACCCAGTGTGCAGTAGCGTCTTTCCATGCCCAGTGTCAAATTGAGCAGGATATCGCAACTGGAGGCACACTTCAAATAGCAGTTCCCTAATGTAATATTATTCTTAGCATCATTTCAGATAGCAGCCGGGGTATTGCCAGGAAAATCTTGCTGGTAAAAACAGTTTTTCCAATAAGAACATGGGAACTGCCATTTCAAGGGGTTCTCCGCTTTGGATAATCCATTTTTCACGATAAGCTGATCACCGTCCACACATTAAGGGCATGACCACACGTAGCGGAATTGCAGTGGAAATCCGCAGCGTACACGTTTCTCCATTGCCTTCCACAGCTTTTTAGCAGTGTTCGTTTACACGTTGCGGACAATTCCGCTGCATAGCATAGGCTGCGGCGCGGAATTTGGTGTCCGCAGCATACAATGGTTGTTGCGGACGTGTAGCGGACTTGTTGCAACCTCATTACGGAATTTCTCCATTGACTTCAATGTAGAGTCAATATTCCGCAATGAAGTCCGCAGATGTAATGTAGATGTTATGTGTGCTGCGGAGCGTATTGGTTTTACTAACATGACATTTCTTCATTCTGGCTGGACCTATGTATTTCTAGGTCTACAGCCAGACTGAGGAAGTCAATGGGGCTCCCGTAATTACGGGTGACTACGTGTGTGCACCCATAATTACGGGTGACTACATGTGTGCACCCGTAATTACGGGAGCGTTGCTAGGCAACGTCAGTAAATAGTCACTGTCCAGGGTGCTGAAATAGTTAAACGATCGGCAGTAACTGTTTCTGCACCCTGGACAGTGACTTCCGATCACAAGATACATCAACCGGTAAAAAAAATAGAAGTTCCTACTTACCGAGAACTCCCTGCTTCCTTGAGTCCTGCCTCCCAGGATGACGTTTCAGTCCAAGTGACGGCTGCAGCCAATCACAGGCTGCAGCAGTCACATGGACTGCCGCGTCATCCAGGGAGATCGTGCTGGATGGCGAAAGAGGGACGCGTCACCAAGACAACGACCGGGTAAGTATGAATTTCTTTTTACTTTTACTAGGGAAATGGCTGTCCCTTCTCTCTATCCTGCACTGATAGAGAGAAGGGAATCCCTCTTCCCCTCAATACGCAACGGCTAGTCCGCATCAATTTAATGCCCATTTTAGGCAAAGCCGCAACAGAATTTGCAATGCGGATTCTGTGCGGCATTGATGCGGTCAGTGGCGGAAGAACTCCGCCACGTCTGGGCATGCCCTAAGGCTGACAATTTGCAGCTAGATGTTTGCTGGGTTTCCATAGCAAATTTGTGAAATATTTATATACATACCATTTTGGTTTGTGATGGTTTTTGGATCAGTGTTTGTTTTTTCTCCGTTGGTTTCTCAATAAAGCTCAAAAACACTTGGAAAAAGCTTTCAGAAAAAGACACTAGTTAAACAAAAAGCCCCTTAAAACGCATATTAAAAAAAGCCATACAATCGTTACAAACTGCAGGTGTGTTTTAAATGCCTTTTTAAAAGCTAAAAAAACAACAATGTGTGAACCCATCCCTAATCCGTTTTTTGCAAAAATAAAACGATGGGGATTTTTACCTCTAGGGCACGTTCAGACGTGGCGGAATTTTTCCACTGCAAACGTTGGTACAGATTTGGAGCAATTACGCAACGAATCTGCACCAACATTTGCATAATTGACAGGTAATTCAGACGTTGCAGAAAAGACAGCGGACTCGCCACAGATTTGAGTTTTTGCATTGCAAAGACTGAAATCCGCAGTGAAATTCCACTTCTTCTCCGCAACAGACAGTGCATGTTGCGGACTGAAAATTCCGCACCGTAGCCTATGGTCCGCAGCGGAGTTTTCCGCAACGTCTGAACTAACTTGCCTAAAAATGTATTGAAACAATTGTAAAAAACGGCCGTTGGAGAATTCAACAGCAATTCCGCCACGTCTGAATGTGCCCTTATACGGTGTATAGTTTTTGCAAAATCTCAGGTAGACCAGTTCACTGACTGTGACAAAAATAAAAAATTGTGTGACCAATGAGCTAAATAAGGGTCTTAAAGAGACAGTGGATTTATATCCAATTCTATTTCACAGGAATCAGACACACAAAAACATTAATTTGATGTTTTCATTTGGAGAATTGACTGTGAGTCCGACCCGTATATTTTCAGAGCGGAGACAATTATTTTTCCATCAGAGCGGCTTTCTAATAATTAAAGTAAAATAAATGTTTTTTGCAGCAGCATTGAATGGCGAGCGTCTGCAGTAAAGTGATAAGTGCTAATTATGTCTCTTACTCTGTTTCATCCATTGAATTCTTTCATATCATTTTATTTTATATCAGAATCAATTTTGTATTCATAGAGACACTGTACCAAAATAAACTCCATGCCAATCCGGAGCATCCTTTACCACTTTACCCATACTGCACATTCATAATACCATTGCACAATAATTGCGTTTCAGCCCATTACGGTAATGTCTTGACTGTGTGTCGGACATAACACTGGCGTAAAGCCTAATGTAGCAGTTGCTATTTTTCTTTCCTTTTAAATATGTCAGTGTTTGTTGAATTCATTCTGATTTTAGACAATTTTTTAAATAAACACTTCGTATGCCAAGAAGCTATGAATGCATGACAGTATGGAAGGGAAATGTCTGTTGAATAGAACAGAGTCGTAGTAGGTTCCGCTGTACCTCGTAAAAGATTTATTATCTACTTGCCAAAGACGTACTGCCATCATATATTGCCTCCTATAGCTAGATCGTTGTGTTTAGTGTCATCAAAACCCGCTTAACATAATGGGGCGATTTTAATTAACAAAATGGCTCCAAAAAATTGGAATACACAATGTATATCAAATTTATGATGTGTTTTAGATAGTCTTTCAGCCTACATCAACAGTTTGTAAGGGTTTCTAGAAAAAGGCATGTAGTTATATGGTGTCATCAAATGTGCCAAACTTATTAACAATGTGCGCCATTTTACAAAATACATATCTAACGTACACCAGCCACGAGGTCACATAGTGAAAGAAAGAGTACCTAGCAAATTGTGGCAAATTTTAATTACGTTATGATAATTTTGGAACATCTTGCTAGACATGTGAGATCCTTTTCTCTTTCTCACTCTTGACTGGCGTACTTTACATCAATAATTTGTGTCAATCTGGCACATTTTACGACTCCTCTAAGCCACATTCCTCTTATTAGACACATTTCAATACTGACGAAGAGGGTGAAAAAAAATCATAATCAAAAAGACATAATTTTCCACACATCATGTACGTTACTATTTTCCACAATTTATGCCACCCAATCTCACCAAATATATTTGGTAAGATTGGGTGGGATAAATTGGGGAAAAAACAGTGAATTGGGGAAAACAAAGTGAATTAAGCCGTCATTCTTAGGCTATATTCACACGAGCATATTACGTCCGTAAAGGACAAAACGTATTTCGGCCGCAAGTCCCGAACTGAACACACTGCAGGGAGCCGGGCTCCTAGCATCATAGTTATGTACGATGCTAGGAGTCCCTGCCTCGCTGCGGGACAACTGTCCCGTACTGTAATCATGTTTACAGTACGGAACAGTAGCTCCATGGAGAGGCAGGGACTCCTAGCATCGTACATAACTATGATGCTAGGAGCCCGGCTCCCTGCAGTGTGTTCAGTCCGGGACTTGCAGCCGAAATACGTTCCGTCCTTTACGGACGTAATATGCTGGTGTGAATCCTGCCTTAGTCACTATTCTCGTTTTCCAATCTGTAGTCTATATCGCTATTCTTACTGACAAAACCACCGGAAACCCCAATTAAACCTAATGAACCCTATTATAAGACAATAGGATCCCTTCATTGGGATCTATTTGAAAATGATCCATCAAACTAGGCATGGCTCCACTATGACACTATTAGAGTAGTCACTATGAATAGATATTTAGTAACAAGTTTTGTTGCATTGCAAAATGTATGCCTATGGGCACATTAATAATAATGTGTATCAAATACTGCAATAATATTAAGACTAAACATCATAAAGCACATGCATTTTAGAATTTATTAAACTGGAAATGCATGGGACAACTGAGTGAGTCAAATCATAGAACAGTCTTATTCACTTGCAATATGTAAATGTATCCAACATCTCTTCTGATTTTAATTCACCACATGGAAAATATTATTACTTTTTTACTACCGTATAGTAATTAAGTGGTGTCTTTTGAATTATTAAGTTCTAGTAATTAATAGCAAATAAAATGCTTAATGTTCCTTAACCAAAGCAGTACAGCTATTCTAGTTAATTAAAGGGAGAAAAAACAAGTTCTTTTGCAGAGTATCAATTTCTCAATTTTGTTAAATGTTAAGTTAACATGTTAGATGAAAAAATATAGAGATATAATAACCAGATCTTAAGTACTCACTTTATTTAACAAATATTTTCGATTTTTTGAGAATTATGTATTAGGTAAGAAGGCTTTGCAAATATGTCATTTGATTAGAATGGAAATGTGACTATGGTCATTTCCCTGGGTGTTAGACCCTTACTAACACTAAGGAAACATATACCCCCTTTTTTTATTATTCTTAAATGAACACTAACTTTTTAATCAACTTATGCTAATCTGATAGTATACCTGATATCTAGCAATTTTGTAATTTACTTACGGTTAAAAAATTGTTTTATTTTTATCCATGCAAATTATGTGTAAAGTCACTGCCATTAGGGGTCACCTTTCCTGTAATCTGCTGTCCACCGCCTGTTGTCAAGCATAATCCATCTGTAGGAAATGTATGTGTGAGGGGTGTCTCCTCACATCCTGCACATAGATGTCTATGGAGAAGGGATGAGGGAGCAGTAGGAGGAAGCAGGAGCAAAGAGAGACACATATGCTGCTGTCCATAGAAGTCTATGAAGAGGGGAAGGGGAGCAGAAGGAGGAAGAAAGAGCATAGAGAGACACAGATGCTGCTGCCCATAGAAGCATGTGGAGAGAGGAGGGGGAGCAGGAGGAGGGAGCATGAGAGAGATATAGATGCTGCTGCCCATAGAAGTCTATAGAGAGAGAATTGGGAGCAGGAGTAGGGAGCAGAAAGAGACACAGACGCCTCTGCTCATATAAGTCTATGTAGAGGGGAGGAGGAAGCAGTGGGAGGGAGAAGGAGAGAGACACAGACACTGTTGCCCATAGAAGAATATGGAGAAGGAGGGGGAGAAGAAAGAGGGAGCAGGAGCAAAAAGAGAGATAAAGATGCTCCTGCCCATAGAAGTATATGGGGAGAGGGTTGAGCAGGAAGAGGAAGCAGGTGCAGAGAGATAGTGGACCAATCTGTTCTCAGCTCTCTGTATGGTGTGTATGCTCCACCAACTATCTCTAATTCTCACTCTGAGCTAGAGCCTGCATAGCAGAAAATGGAAAAAAAATGCAGAATGAAAGTTATAGAATGCACAGAAATAATGTTATTCCTCGTGTACACACATATGATGGCTTATATGGAAAAGTCACCTGAAAAGTTAGGTACACTTTAACATTTTTCACAAAACCAATATGTCTGTTCAAAGTATTGTTGAAGGCTGCAATTGTATACGTCCCGAGAACTATCACCCTTTCTGACAGTTTTTACTTTCCATTTCTATCTTCCTTCCGATAATTTTAATGCGTGCCCCCTTGTTCTAGGACAGCACATTCACAGATAGCACATTGATTTCAATGAACATTGTGTAATTGAACATTTATTGCTAGTTTCTCCCACAGTTGTGACCTCTTTATCTTCAAGGCAACCTGTTAACAAAAAAGTATTGTCTAAAGCCCACAACTCTTATAATATGCCATACAGTAAATGAAATATAAAACCATACATGGAAATATAAATATGTAACAAGACTGATGTCATAATATTTCTCTGCTAACATTATCAATAAATTCATAGAAACTATCAGTGAAACTTCAAACTGGCTTAATAAGTATACAGGTACCTAAATTTACATAAGAACAATTAACGGAAACTGCACCAATAAATATAAATTGGGCTTAATTAGCTTGAACAAATGTTCTTCCTGCCACAATTTGTCTTCATGGGCTTAATCCAATCTTCTCTTTTAAATGGATTTCCTCATAAAGGTCACTTTCTCTGAGTCTGAGATGCGTATTGTAAAGTTTAAATAGTTTCATTGGGAATAAATTAAACTTGAGATATACTTTTAGTTTATTGTAATTCACAGTATTTCCTGGGGAGTTAGATGAAAATGTCAACTACAGGAGATATAATGCAAACACTATGCCATATACATCTGCTAGATAAGTAATGAGCAAGGTAAAAGAGTTCTCTCTACAAGTTAGGATCCTAATCTTCCATTTTTATACTGATGGAAAATAATTAAAAAAAACAAATTGAAAAATAATATATTTATACTTACCACTAAAATCCTTCTATGGCTCGCCTCCTTAGACCTCCAGTGGTCGCTACTATTCTTGTATTACGATATGTCCATAATAACCATGGTGACAGTAGCTCCAATAATGGGACATTTTTCACAATCAGAGCTGTGTCTAGTATTCGTTTAATGGGTTGTGCCCTTCGGACAATCCCTTTTTGTTAGACGGGTCCCCTGACATTAAAATGAGAAGTTGCAATCCATGGGGGAATTTTGCAGAATGTCTTTCATTGCTCTGCAGCAGTTACTGCAGAAGAAACCAAGAATTATACGGTTCCCATTGAAATGAATGGGCTGTGCATGTAATGTATGAACTTACTGGGTCCTCCGGAGTGAGAGGCGCTTTGTAGCAATATTCTGTTCTTTCTAGAATATGAACAGGGGAACCCCTATATACACTTGAAATTTCCTAGGGTTTCAAAATGAGTTTCTCAACCAAAAATTCCTTTAAAACTCAGCTGCTTTTGAGAAAGTGCCACTGCTGCATCCGCTATTGTATAACACAGCGCAAACAGTGCCATGCATCTACAATGGAGAAGGAAGAAATAGTAGGAAACCATTTATTTCTTCTATACTGGGTATCTGACCTGCAGTGCACAATTTTATAATAGAGTACCATTAAAAGGGGAAACTTTACAATAATGCCCTAATGACCAATCTAGAACGTTTTAAGGGGCTAAAGAAGTAGAAGATTTTTATGTCCATTTTCCCATTTAAGGAAAAGAGGTAAAAACTTCATAAAAGTGTCAGGAATAATGTCTCCCTCTAAACACAAAACACAAACGGGTATGTATATATGGCAAGAAAAATACCATAGGAATAATGTCTCCCAGCATGTAAGGCCATGCCAGAGGCAGGACCTTATAGGTTGCCTGTCAGTGTTACACTGACAGGCAATAAAGTTTTGGAATATTATGTATTCCAAAGTATTAAAGAAGTGATCAAAGAATGGCTGCTTCAAGTCCCTAGTGGGGCAGAAAAAAAATAAAAAAATTACATTGAGTTTAATAAAGGTCAACAAAAATTAAAGTTTCACCCCAAAAATGTTAAAACAAAATCCTTTTTTAATCAAAAAATGTTTTTACTTTTTAAAAAATGGTTCACCTTAAAAAAGAAAATACATATTAGGTACCGCTGCAATCGTAATGACCCGTAGAACAAAGATAACTTATTAGTTATACCGCACAGTGCAACGTGTAAAAAAACACGGTAGAATTGCTGATTTTTTTGCGTTCCCGCCTGAAAAAAATTAAATAAAAGCTAATCAATAAATGATATATACCCTAAAATAGTTGCAATAAAAACAACAATTCATCCTGCAAAAACAAGTTCTGATTCTCAGAATTTGGCGACACGAAAATAACTTTTTTTTCATAAAACATGCTTTAATGTGCAAAGTACTAAAACATGAAAAAAACTATACATATTTTCTATCGCCGCAGTCATAACTACCTGTAGAATCAATTTAACAGGTTATTTTTACAGCACGGTAAATGGCAGAAATAATAAAAACAGCAAAAAACAATAGCAAATTTGCTGTTTTTTTTATTTTTGCATTCCCTTTAAAGAAAAACTAATGAAAGCTCATTAAGAAATTTTCTGTTTTCTAAAATAGTGTCATTGAAACCTACAACTCGTTGCACAAAAAACAAACCTTCATACAGCTATAGTGATGGAAAAAGAAAAAAAGTTATGGCTCTTGGAATAAGGATGAAAAAAAATAAGATAAATGCTTGGTCATTAAGGCCTAAACAAGCTTTTCATTAAGGGGTTAATGGCAATTGAAAAATAATCCAATATTTTAAATCTAATATCTGGATGGTGCTCTAAATAACGTAAAATGCAGATGCCATACAAACACCTTGTGTTTACCCAGTGTAATAGTTTTGTTAAATGCCAGTTATGTAAAAAAAAAAGTTCTTAATTATTCTTTTTTACTATTCCCTGTAATTTTATTTTGATTGTGCTCGCTATTTTCACCCCGGTAAAACGAAATTATTCATGAAATATTCAGAGAGTAAATTATTCACAGACATGTTAATGGATTCCTGAAACAATGATGTCATTTACATTTTTGCCTTTGGAGCACTTTTAATTAAGTCTAATCAGAAGTCACAGTTTAAAGTCGACATCTCAGCACTTAACGGTAGAGATATTGTGTTCATTGTTGGACTATAATTTGAACTGTCTGTGTCAAATGCTGCAAATTACAGAAATCAAATAACATAATTATAGAAGCCACTACTTTAGTTTACTAATAATCAAGTAATTACTTCAAGTACTACTGTGTCCTGCAGCTTTCTCACACCGAGTACATGTCTGAAGTAACAAGTGCTGTGTATACAAATACACATTCGCAGTGTTCTAAATATGGAGGACGACTTGTTTCCCAATTAACCCCAAAGGGGTTATTTTTGGGCTTAAAGGGTTATCCACTTTATACAATCCATTTTTGTTAGAAAAGATCAATGAACAATATGCTAATCACAGAGTGTCCTGCTGCGATCAACGATCAGATGTAATCTATGGGGTTCTCAGCAGCAAGTGTTAAGTTTCTCAGCAGCACCACCACAGGAGAAAGGAAGCATTACATAATTCTTATTAAAAAATTGTCTCTACATTTAATGCATTGACACACTGGGTCCTCGTGAGTGAGAGATACGCTTTGGAGCTACTCTTCACTATGGCTAATGAATGAGGGTCCTGAATGAGGATCCTGTCATATAAGACACTATTTAGCATTTTTTGGTGTATACTGTTTTAACGACTAGTATCTTTTTTATTTAATATTTTGAGTCTTTTATTTTCATGTTAGGCAAGTCACTGTTTACATACAATAAGTACAGTAAATCTCTCTAACATGACATCCATTTTCCAGTAAATTTAATAATCCAGCACTTTATTCTAGCACAGAATTTAATTATGATGTGGAATTTCAGCATCAATTTACACCATGTTTTACCAAAAAAAAAGTCAATATACAGTAATGTGCAAATGTTTTCGGTGGTTGTGGGTAAATGCGTCAAAGTAACAATGATTTCAAAAATAGAAGAGTTAATTTTTTTTCTTATAAATTAACAAAATACAAAGTAAATGAACAGAAGATAAATCTAAATCAAATTAATATTTGGTGTGACCACCCTTTGCCTTCAAGACTGCATTAATTCTTCTAGGTACACTTGCACAAAGTCATGTATTTTGTAAGATTATAGTCAGGTGTATGATTAACAAATTATACCAAACAGGTGATTATGATCATCATTTTTATATATGTAGGTTGAAACACAGTCATTAGCTATAACAGAAACAGATGTGTAGGAGGCTTAGAACTGGGTGAGGAACAGTCAAACTCTGCTACAACGGTGTGGTTGTGGAAGACCGTTTCATGTCACAAATCCACCATGGCATGACTGAGCACAGCAACAAGACACAAGATAGTTATACTGCATCAGCAAGGTCTCTCCCAGGCAAAGATTTCAGAGCAGACTGGGGTTGTGCTGTCCAAGCACTTTTGAAGAAGCACAAAGAAACGGAGCGGTCAGCTAAGGAAACTTAGTGCAGCAGATGAAGGCTACATCATGCTTACTTTCCTTCGAAATCGGAAGATGTCCAGCAGTGCCATCACCTCAGAACTGGGAGAAACCAGTACGACCCAGTGCACTTATCTACTGTTCGTAGAAGTCTGGCCAAAAGTGGTCTTCATGGAAGAATTGCAACCAAAAAGCCATACATTCGACATGTAAAATAGGCCAAGTGACTCAACTATGCACTAAAACATAGGAACTAAAAAAATCGCAGCAGGTGCTCTGGACTGATGAGTCAAAATTTGAAATATTTGACTGTAACAGAAGGCAGTTTGTTCACTGAATATGAGTATCTGCAGGCAACAGTGAAGCATGGTGGAGGTTACTTGCAAGTTTGGGGAGTTAGGGATTTTGACAGGATTACTAGTGTTCTCAATGCTGAGAAATACAGATACTTATCCATCATGATATACCATCAAGGAGGCTTCTTATTGGCTCCAAATTTATTCTGCAGCAGGAAAACAAACCCAAACATACACCCAATGTCATTAAGAACTATCTTCAGCTTAACTCCTTAACGACCGCCCACCGTCTTTTGACAGCAGGCGGTGCAGGTGCTTAGTCTACAGCGACGTCTTTTGGCAGCACTATGTAAGAGGCTGATAAGCGCTCCTGTGAGCGCTCATCCTCTAAGCAGGAGCTGTAATTAACAGCTCCTGATCTTAGCGCAGCCTGATGAATTCAGCTGGGGTCGGAAATCATTCAGACCCCACCTGTTTAACCCTTTGATCGTCGCGGTCAAGATCAAAGGGTACTCCCATATTTGATCATGTCACTTGAAACCCGGTGACATGATCAAAGAGTAGGGAATCCATCTGCAGTCAGCCCTGGGGACAGAGAAATCAATATTGATTTGATTTAGATTTCTCTTCTGCTCATTCACTTTTCATTTGGTTAAGTGATGAAAAAAAACTATTAAGACTTCTATTTTTCAAAGCGTTCTTACTTTGCAGCATTTTTCCACAACTGCCTAAAACTTTTGTCCAGTACTGTATATCTGGAACCATTAGTCTTCTGTGGGTCATACATATGCCATGAAAATGTATTTTTTGTGTCTGGTGGATTTCAACCTGGATAACTTTTTTTTTTCTGTTAAGAAACATTTAATAATGGAATTCAATGGCAGACATGTCCAAACATAGGCTGGGTTCACACGACCTATTTTCAGACGTAAACGAGGCGTATTATGCCTCGTTTTACGTCTGAAAATAGGGCTACAATACATCGGCAAACATCTGCCCATTCATTTGAATGGGTTTGCCGACGTACTGTGCCGACGTCCTGTCATTTACGTGTCGTCGTTTGACAGCTGTCAAACGACGATGCGTAAAATGACTGCCTCAGCAAAGAAGTGCAGGACACTTCTTTGCAACGTAATTTGAGCCGTTCTTCATTGAAGTCAATGAAGAGCAGCTCAAGATTTACGGGCGTCAAAGACGCCTCGCAAAATGCGAGGAGGAGCTTTTACGTCTGAAACGAGGCAGCTGTTTTCTCCTGAAAACAGTCTGTCTTTTCAGACGTAAAGGCCACTTCTCGTGTGCACATACCCTTAGGGATATATGTTTGCAAAGTATACATTTTGAGCTGTTTAATGAAAAAAAAAAAAAAAAACTGATCCATTAACACCTTAACGATCGCTGTATAGCGTTTTTACGGTTGCCGTTCAGGGTAGTTCTTTTGAAGTGCTGCCTTTTCACGTCGGCACTTCAGAAGAACTTTTCCCATCGGGCTTCAGGGCAACAATCGGAGACCACTAGCAGTGGTCTCCGATCATATTTAAGCCCTCAGATGCGGTGCTCAATAGCAAGCGCCGCATCTGAGTGGTTTTAGAGAAAGGGGGCTCCCTCTCTCACCCCACTGGCACCCCGCGTGCATCAAGGGGTGCCGATGGTTTCTATGGCAGCCTGGGGGCCTAACAATGGACCCCCAGGTCTGCCTTTAGTGATTGCCTGTTAGGCCATGCCAGAGGCATGGCCTAATAGATGCCTGTCAGTTTTACACTGACAGGCAATAATACACTGCAATATTTTTGTATTGCAGTGTATTATAAAAGCGATCAAAAGATCGCATAGTGAAGTCCCCTAGTGGGACTAAAAAAAAAAGTTCAATAAAGTTTGAAATAAATAAATGAATAAAAGTCTTAAGTAAAAAAAAATATTAAAAACCCACTTTTTCCCCTTACAAAATACTTTATTATAAAAAAAGTTTAAAATACAAAATATTTGGCATCGCCACATCTGTAACGACCCCAACTATAAAATGATGACATTATTTAAACAGCACGGCGAACGCCGTAGAATATGTAAAATAAAAAACAATGCCAGAATTGCGGTTGTCTGTTCATCCTACTTTCAAAAAAATTTGATATAAAGTGATAAAAAACTCGCATATACTCCATAAAAAGGTACAAATAAAAACTACAAGTCTTGACGCAAAAAAAAACAACCCAATACAGCTGCATTGGCGGAAAAATAAAAAAGTTATGGCTCATAAAAAATGAGGACACAAAAACAAATTATTTTGAAAAGAAAGTGTTTTTACTGTGTAAAAGTAGTAAAACGTAAAAAAAAACAATATAAATATGGTATCGCCGCAATCTTAAAGACCCGCTGAATGAGGTTATTATGTTATTTATACCACACGGTATATGGCGTAAAAAATAAGACACCAAAAAGAATGGCGATATTTCAAATTTTTTCCAGTACCCCACTAAAAAAGTTAATAAAAAGTTAATCAATAATTTTTAAGTACCCCAAAATGATGCTATTAAAAATATAACTTGTGCCGCAAAAAAAAAGTCCTTATACAGCTATGTTGATGAAAAAAATGAAAAAGTTATAGCTCTTTAAATGCGACGATGGAAAAATTCGTTGGTGATTAAGGTTTAAAATACCTTCGGTATTAAGGGGTTAAACGGTCGCCAACTGTATTCCTTTTTTTTGAGATTCTATCTAATGGATTTTCCAAAAAACATGTACTGTTCCCATACAGTTGCATCCCTTTTCACTTTTCCACGACCTTATTGAATTGTAAATTGACCCTGAGATTACACTTGTACTTTTATTATGGTTCTAGATTTATTGTGACATGTCGCATGTACATTTTAGGTTACTAGTTTCGTACTGAGGTCACAGATAGTGTTAGGGGGGCACTACTGCAACTATATTATATACACATCATTTATTTAGTCGCCTGTATGTCACAACAGAGAAGGCAATAGAGTTTAAAAACCATATCCTTCTTTTCTTCTGTTGGCTTTAGTTTCAAGAGGTGTTCTATCTAAAGTCAGCAAACTGTGCATTTTAATAGGTGGAGCAATGGTGATAACTTCAAGAAAAAGTATTTTGCCCAGTAATTAACTCAGTTATGTAATGCAGAAATGTAGATAGGTTTTCCTTCACCCAGGGGAAATATTCAGTTTGGTACGCTCTCCCCATCTAAAACATAACTCCTTTCACTGATACCCCCATTTTAGGAGCTGGGTTGCAGTTCCCTGCACAGCTGTGGCCATGTGAAGGGGCCACAACATTAAACAGCTTCATTCTGCCCCTGCTTAGTAATAATGCCTTCTATTGCTCCCCACCCAGAACTATTGCCCCCCTAGTGCCCCCTTCTCAGTAAAAATGCCTCCTAGTGCCCCCACTTAGTAATGCTTCCTATTGCCCCCACACAGTATTAATGTCCCGTAATTCCCCTACTTAATAAAAATGCTACCTAGTGTCCCTCTCTCAGTAATAATGCCTGCTAGTAGCCCCACTGAGTAATAATACCTTCTAGTGACTCACACTCAATACCAATGCCTCTTAGACCCCCCACTCAGTAATAATGCCCGCTAGTAGCCTCACTGAGTAATATTGCCTTCTAGTGACCCCCACCAAGTAATAATGACCCATAGTGCCCCCACTTAGTAATTGAGGTCCCTTAGTGCCCTCCACTCAGTAACTGCTACAATGTAGAAACCATACTGTAACAGTGACTAAAAGGGGCATAAACCTTTACAATATATATAGACATTCAATTCATAGAAACACTATGTGATAGTTGAGTCTACGTATTGAATTAGAGTTTTCCTTTAAAGTTACACTCAGCTGAAAATTCAGATTTAAGCAAGAGCCAAGGTGTTGACCCCACACCCAAATTCTTACCTATGTCTTACCTATGTGTTCCCAACTGATCAGGAGATCTACAGAGATCCTGGGAAGTGGTTGTCATTATCTGCTTGGTAATCTGAATAAGGAATGGCTCCCCGTTTCCTTCGTTCGGGCATAGTGAATTATTTCCTATGTGAACTTGTGTGTGGGGTAGCCTGCAGGGGCAGCTTGCCAGAACACACCAGTAGATCCCACAATTGACAGAGACCACGTAGGTGGGTAGATGTCTCCACTTCGGGCAAAAGCTGGATTTTCAGCTTTTGCCCAGATCATCACTTCAAGTCATAATTATTTTCTATACTGTATATTGGATATAAACAGATTTTTTAGACAGATCTGTGAGAATTATTTACAAATATTTGTCATTCGCAAGTTACAAAGTGTCATCTTTATTTTTCGTTTTATAAAAACAGAAAACTAAAGTGACCTGACTAAATTTTTCAAAAGAAATTGGCATAAAGAGAAATTTGATGGGAACAGTCATTTGTAATCACAGCCGCGCAAAATTGGTTAAGACAGTTAATATTTTCAAGGATAAGATAACATTGAAAGCATATTTTTGCATTGTAATTAAATCACCAAGGGGGGGGGGGGGGGCGTCTTCTACTTTTTCTATAAAGTTACAGTATATTTTAATAAAACTCAAAAAGAAAAGTCCTTGATTATTTATCAAACATCAGTAAACATCAGAATACAGTGAAGAAAGCTTAAGAGCTCGTAACTGGACATTAAAGTACATGAGATCTTGCCTAGTGCCGAGCTAAATGATATACTGGAAAAAAAATCTGTAGAAGTTGCCGGAGTTCTACAATGTCACGTTTATTCCCATCTCGACTCTTCATCTAAGCATTCAAGAACACTCAGACTTACAGCTCACTCAGCAAAGATAAACCTCAATAGTATCTAAATCCAAGAGCAATTTTGGAGATGTTACGCTACTTCTTCTTTATGGTTCTTTTCAGACTTTGATCCATTTATTTTCATTCAGTTCAGTCATACGCTGTACTTTTGCAGTAATGTGGATTATTATTTACATTTGTCTACATCATCTACATCATTCCAGTTTGCTTCTGATTTTGGAACTAGGATCGCTTTGTATCCACACCATTTTCAGTGTTATTGGGTACATGAAGGCTTAAAGGGAATGTGTTGCCATAAAAACATGTTTTGTTTTTTTTAATTAAACATTTAGTGTGTAGGTGATTAAACATTGTTCAAATTTTTTTTATTTTTTTCACGAGTCAGGAAATATTATAAATTAGATTCTAATTTATAATATTTCCCATTGCTGGTCACTAGATGGAGCTATTCCCAAAATTGCAGCATTGCAAAATTGGGTAAAAAGCCCTCGCTCTAGTGAGCTCTCAGCATCCCCCCCTCATTTATCCTGGCTAGTGCCGGGATAAACGAAGGGTTTGAACGGTCTAACCTCCTACACTGTGTGTCGCCATTTTTTGAGCTAACACACAGTGTAGTAGGTTTACATACAGTAGTAAATGTACACAAACACGAACATACATTGAAATCTCTTACCTGCTCCTGCCGCCGCGGCTCCCTCCGGCCCGTCCGCTCCGTCTGCTGCCGCTGGTCCAAGTGCACAAGTCCGGAAGCCGCGACCGGAAGTAGTAATCTTACTGTCCGGCCGCGACTTCCGGTCCACAGGAAAATGGCGCCGGACGGCGCCAATTTCAAATTGGACTGTGTGGGAGCTGCGCATGCGCAGTTCCCACACAGACGGCGTACACAGAAGTGGATGGGACGGGAGCCGTTCGCAGTCCCTATGGGACTGTGGCTGCCGTATTCCATGTCTGTATGTGTCGTTAATCGACACATACAGAAATGGAACAAAAAATGGCAGCCCCCATAGGGAAGAAAAAGTGTAAAAATAAGAAAAAGTAAAACACAAACACACAAATAAATATAAACGTTTTTAATAAAGCACTAACATCTTTAACATATGAAAAAAAAAATTGTGATGACACTGTTCCTTTAAGGTGGAGATAATAGTTTTATGATACAAAAAGATGAAAAACAAATATTGAAAAAAGCATCTGAAAAATGCTATTTTTTTATTTTTTGCACCAGCCCTTTTAGATATGGTAGATGTAGATATGATAAATGAAGGGTAAGTTTGGTATATAACATTGGTATGATAAATATACTCTGCACTCAGAGATTTAATTACTTAAAGTTACATAGGTTTAAGAAAGACAATGTCCATCAAATGTAACCTTTTGCAGACCTAGCTGTTTGACCTAAAGGAAGGCAAACCAGAAACTTAACTGTTGCCAACTTTGCCTCCTAGCAGTTGGTGGATTTCCTTTGATTAATGATATAACATTCATAGCTAAATTAATTATAACCCTCAACGCCATTTGTCATTAGATAAGCATCTAGCCCTTTTTTAAATGCTCTCATTGTATGTAAAGTGAGTTTTACACAGGAAGATTATCGGGCAGATGAGCGTTAATATAATGCTCATTGCCGATAATTGCCCTGTGTAAACAGGGGAATGATCAGCAGATGAACGAGCAAAAGTTTTAAAAAAGTGAAAGATTAACGTTGTCGGCCGCATATCTCCCTATGTAAACAGGGAGACATGCTGCCGACATGATAATAATTAATGAGGGCGAGAAATTGTAGTAACGACCGCTCATCCCCAGTCATAGCTCCGTGTGACAGGCAAAAAAGAGCGCCGATCGCTGTACCGGCCGCTTATCGGCCAGTGTAAAAGCCTTTATTTTTACTGCTTCTGGTGAGGCATTCCATAGTTTTACTATTCTAACTGTACAGAACCCTTTCCTTCATTAATGTCTGAATTACTTATTAGGGTATGTTCACACGGCAGTGTACGTTATGGCTGAAATTACGGTGCTGTTTTCAGGAGAAAACAGCACCGTAATTTCAGCCGTAATGGCATGTGCAGGCGTCTTTAGCTGCGTCCATTATGGACGTAATTGGAGCTGTTTTTCCATGGAGTCCATGGAAAACGGCTCCATTTACGTCTGAAGAAGTGACATGCACTTCTTTGATGCGGGCGTCATTTTTACGTGCCGCCTTTTGACAGTGGCGCGTAAAAAAATTTACCGTCGGCACAGAACATCGTAAGACCCATTCAAATGAATGGGCAGATGTTTGCTGACGCGTTTGAGATGCATTTTCGGATGTAATTTGGGGCTATAATGCCCGAATTACATCCGTAAATAGGGTGTGTGAACCCAGCCTAACAAGTACCATATGAGTCTCATCAATGTTGCTAAATAAAAATGGAGCCACTAGAATATTTGGGAGGGGTTCTGTCACATATAGCTCACCTGGAAAATGTTATTTAAATCAGGGCTCCCCAACATTTATCTACTTTGCCCTCACCAGCCAGGACATTGTGATGTCTTTTTATCACCAACCGTCAAAGTCAAAGCCAAAAGGAGTCAAACATATTGCTAAATAACACTTTGGTGCAGTCAGAAAAATGTCTCTGCGGCATATATTCACTTCAATAACTGGGGGCACCATACCAATAAGGCCTTATCAGAGTTTATGGAGAACTGATTTAAATGCCTACCCTTCATGCTGGCAGCTGATTGGCCTATCAAAATTACTTCCTATTCACTGCTGACCAGAGATGGGCTAGACTCTTAGACATTTCCCCACAAAATAATTGAACATAATAATTTTACATCCTCAATAGAATTTACTATAAGCTAACAATTAACTGAATGTAAATTCATTTATTATTAGAAAAAAAGAAAATCATCAGACATGTTTTAAATGATTTATGAAAAATTGTATGTGCTACAGTAGATAATAGACAGGGTGGAGAATGCAGCTGCAGTATCTCTCTGTCAGTGTATTTGTGAGGGAGGGACCAGCACGGAGAGAGTCCTCATTGGCTCAGAGCCCACAGAAAACAACAAGGAGGCCTCCTATTCAGCACAGTTATATAGAGGGAGCATTAACAGAAGCTATCAGAGGAAGGATTGTTTCACACAACATTTCTGGCTGCACTACATCTAACACACATCAACAGCTTCCTATGTAATAATGCAATCCCCCTCTAAACCTTGGTGCAGCCAGAAAAAGATCTGTAAAGTATATAATCACTTTGTCCGAAATTGCCCAGCGAGCCTCATCGATAACTGGGAGCACTTTATCATTAAGGCCTCAGAGTTTATGAAGCACTGATTTTAATGCCTACCTGATTGGACTGTCATAAATACTTCACATGCACTGCTGACCAATAATATATATGATTGTCCCAGGCTATCTCTGAGCAAGTGTATAAGCTCCTCCCCATAGACTTGTTCAGAGATAGGCTAGCCTCTTAGACATTTTCCCACACATAATAGAACATAATAATTTTACACTGTCAATAGAATTTCTAACAAGATAACCATTAACTAAATGTAAATTAATTCATCATTAGGAAAAAAAAAATCATCAGACATGTTTTAAATAATTTACATAATCAGTAGATAGAAGACAGGGAAGAGGATGCAGCTGCAGCATCTCTCTATCAGTATCTGTGAGGGAGGGACATACAGGAGGAGTGTCCTGATTGTCTCGGAGCCCACAAGAAAAAATAAGAAGAGCCTGCCTATTCAGCACAGTTATATAGAAAGAACATGAACAGAAGCCATCAGAGGGAGGATTGTTTTACACACTATTGCTGGCTGCACTACTTCTAATACACATCAACAGCTTCCTATGTATTAGTGGAATTCCCCCCTTAACCAAGTTAGTGCAACAAAATAGGGATACATAAATAGAGCTTGGTCAGCAGTTAATGAACCCTATATTAGAGGTCATTTACATATTTTTTTATTTGCATCATTTATTCCACTTTCACTTAATCAGTGTTTATTCATTAGTAACTTCTTCTCATTGTCTGCCTGTCTCCACATACAATAAATAGTATATCAACTGTCTAAAACAAATGGGAGCAATTAATTAAGACATGATAAGTTACCTGAACATTTTGATGAATTTCACCTGCTATTGTCTGGCGCTACTGTTGTTAAGATGATAAATATTTGTCTTCCAGAGTAGCAAAGCTTTAAAATAACAGAATGTAAAAAATGCTTGTTGGCTGGTTTCCCCAAAAGAAAATCAATCAAGTATTGTTATTTTCTTGTTGCGACTGCAATTTGAAATGATATAGGTTAGAACAAAATTGAATACATAAAGGCATATGTTCCCACATAGAGAAACAGATTTAGGCCAGATTTACACGAGCATGTTCGGTCCATGATATACGGACTGTATGTCGGCAGTATTTTCCAGACCGAGCACACTGCAGGGAGCCGGGCTCCTAGCATCAGAGTTATGTATGATGCCAGGAGTCCCTGCCTTGCTGCAGGAAAACGGTCCCGTACTGAAAACATGATTACAGTACGGTACAGTTTTCCCGCAGCGAGGCAGGGACTCCTAGGATCATAGATAACTATGACGCTAGGAGCCTGGCACCCTGAAGTGTGTGCAGTCCGGGAAATACTGCCAGCATACGGTCCGTATATCATGGACCGAACACTCTCGTGTGAATCCGGCCTTAGGCTGCATTCAGACAGTTGTAATATTGACACGTTGTAATATCTGTTTTATGGCCACAAGAACTGGACTGGTCATAGTTCCTCTGATGGACATATGCATTTTTTTTTAACCGTACTATGAAGCCGAATGTAGATAACCATAGAAACCTGTAGTGATCCAAGCTTATTTCAGTAGAACTGCAGGGCGTCCAGATCTTGTGACCATAATAGAGGCACTAAAATGCGACCATATTACAGCCGACAGAATGCAGCCTTAAAGAAATGCAACACACTCCAAGTCAGCTCATTCCCTACCCTAATTTTGTTCTTTTATTCATTTCTTTACATTATACAGTACATAATTATTTTATAAATAATTTACAAGATAAGGCTTCTTAAAACAGAATTTATACATATTCCCATTAAATAGCACTGTCTCACAGACAAGAAAAGGATGACATGTAATTCTCTGAAATGCAAATTACATCATTCCTTATATCCTTTATGTTCCCGTGATATAAGGAACTGTAGTAAATCACTAAGTGAAGTAGAGTGCCCAGAGCCAGAGAGCTGCTGATGAGCCGAAACATTTTATGGGATGCATACAAATTATATAAACTTAGTTATACCTTTCCATGAGTCACAATGTTGTTCATGATATTGGTTCTTAGGAACAAGAAGGACAAGAAAGATTGTACCATAGTTTAGCTGTGAGGAACCTTAAAAGGTTGTTCATACAGAGCAGGGGAAAAGCATAACTGCATTTGTGACTGCTATTAAACCATGTTGTCCAAACTTCATCTGTATATAGTGATGGTAAGACAGCATTCACACATGCAATTCTTTATGCCGTTTTTGGTGCAGTTTGTTTTTGCAAAACCCAGAAGTTGATTTTAAAGTATAGTAAGAAGACTAAGGCTGGATTCACACGAGTATGTTCGGTCCGTAAAGGACGGAACGTATTTCAGCCGCAAGTCCCCGGACCGAACACACTGCAGGGAGCCGGGCTCCTAACATCATAGTTTTGTACGACGCTAGGAGTCCCTGCCTCTCCATGGAGCTACTGTCCCGTACTGAAAACATGATTACAGTACGGGACAGTTGCCCCGTAGCGAGGCAGGGACTCCTAGCATCGTACATAACTATGATGCTAGGATCCCGGCTCCCTGCAGTGTGTTTGGTCCGGGACTTGCGGCCAAAATACGTTCCGTCCTTTATGGACCGAACATGCTCGTGTGAAGCCAGCCTTACACTTATCTTATCTTTTGTACATACCCCTGTGTTTGGCTCAAAAGACGACATTAAAAACTGTGTGCGTAAATCCAACCTAACAAAACATGAAAACACATAAAGGCAATATAATTTACAATAGTAACATTTTGGCTGTCATAGGTTCTGAATGGCTATTTAGATTTTCAGAATATTTGCAACAACACAGTAACTGATAATAATGATGTTAATAAAAGTAGAGTCATTATTATCCCCATCCCACAATATCACGTACATGTACATAGGGCAAGTGATATTTTACTGCATTCCCACGCACGAGTATGTGCTGTACCCACCAACGACATTAAATCCTAGGTAAAAGTAAATGTATAACAGTTCAAGTCCCCTAACAATTTTTTTTTTCAAAAACAATGTTTAAGTATATATATATATATATATATATATATATATATATATATATATATATATAGGAGAAAGGTTTTGATGTGAACTGAAATGTCGCTCACTCTGTGGTGAATAAACCAACATCTCTCCATCAATAGTCCTGGGGCTGTTACTTGCTCTATACTGCTGCCAACTACATATATTCATACATAATTTTATATATACAGTATATATATATATATGTGTGTGTGTGTATATATATATATATATATATACATATACACACATGTATAAATATATATATATATATATATATATATATATATATATATAAAATAAAAAAAGACAATAAATACCATTTTTTTATAAAGAATTTTCATTAATTAAAAGTCTATAAAATTAATAAATATATACTGTACATATTTGTTATCCCAACACATGTAAATTCACTATAAATATGATGACCGCTAAATAGTGAATGGCCTAAAAACAAAATAGTTATGTGTTTTCTGTAAGAAACCTCAGTTTTGTGCAGATTGTAAGCTCTTACATCCAAAAGTGTTTCATTGCATGGCGTAATAGTAAATGCTTAGAATCTTCTTTTCTATTCTATCCGTAAAATGTGGACATTATTATTAATTTGGGTTCTATTTCTCCTATCTATAAGCAAAGTCTATTGTATGAATGATGAATGAACTTGAGTTTCTATGATCCGGGATCGCCAATGTGGTGACAGAGGGGTCCTCCCCTCTGTCTAATGCCATAAATGCCAGGGTCGCAGTGAGCAGCTCCATACTCCCCCCTCCCAACTATGGTGTCAAATGTAGGGAAGGGGTTATAAGAAATTGAAATACAATTGTAATATACTATACACCATGACTGTATACAATTATTAATCTACACTGGATCATTTACAACAATTGGATTCTAAACTTGTATTACATTTATATTTCAGGCTAACAGGATTTCATCTCCCTCCACCTGTAACAAGTACGGGATCTGTATTTTCACTACGCTTGACCAGTGACTTTGCAGTTAGTGCACATGGCTTCAAAATATATTATGAAGGTAAGAAAATATTTTCTTTACAAAATTACAAAATATTAATTGCTTGTAAAATATGGACAAATGACAAACGCTGTGATACAAAAGTGTTATTTTAAAGTTTGATATAGCTAATATTATTCTGCTTCGCTTAAAATGTCAAGTATAAAAAAAGGTCCATATGATTTTTTCTATATAGATATTTTTAAAGACAGGAGTCCATATATATCTAGAAGGGAAAAAATCATATGATGCTCTGCACCTTGGGTATTTATAGACATATGAGTTTATATAATGCGTTATGTTATGATGGACATTTGGACCCATATGGTGCTATAAAACTTGGATAATGTATCCATATGATGTTATAGAATTTAGACAATGGAATCATATGATGCTATAGAACCTAGATAATAGACCACATGATGTTATAGAATTAGATAATGGACCCATATAATGCTATAGAACCTAAATTATAGACCCATATGATGTTATAGAACTTAGACAATGGACCCATATAATGCTATAGAACCTAAATTATAGACCCATATGATGTTATAGAATTATATAATGGACCCATATGATGTGTGTGTGTGTGTGTGTGTGTGTGTGTGTGTGTGTGTGTATATATGTCTTGTTATTGATTTACATATATTCATTTGTTATGTTGACCATTTACATTTGGTTATTTGCTATAATATAAACCAGAACATTCTAACAAATTACAGAAAAGAGGAAAGCACAAATGTGGACCCGTTACCTTTTACCAGAGAATTTTTTGTATATAACATAACCATGCACAGGATGCCCTAATGCCAATATTAACTTCAGAAGATATAGATCTGTATGTAGTTTATTTTTTTTATGTTTGCACGTAATGAAATCTTCTTGTATTTTGTTTTGGGGAAATCAATAGCGTTCACTTCCCGTTTCATGTAAATCCAAAGTGTGGTAAACTAGGCAATATACTTGAAAGTTGCTCTACAATATCTCTGTAGAAAGGTGTCCAATATGTAAGTCTGTGTCATAATTTACACCATTTAGGAAAAAAGCTTTAAAATGGAAAAAAATGAAGCTCTTACTTTTGACTGTATCTTTAGAAACAAAGACATAATATCAGTATAACACAGCTGTCACCATAACATCCGAAAGTTACCAGTTTAACGTAGGAAGTTAAAAGTGACAAGAATTCTTCTGATGACCATGTGAAAGCTGCAGGGCTTTTTATTAACCCTTATTTTTACTTTGTTCTGAATATAAACTGATATATTTCATTGTGGTTTTACAAACATCAGATGCGTTTCTTGAAGTCCTTAGTCCTGTCCTCGGGGATCCCCACCAATCAGCAGAAGGAGGATCACATGAACGGGGGTAAACTGCAGTATACCGATGTGTCCACTCGTAGGCTTTGTTTAGACGAGGCGGAAAATTCCGCTGCGGAGCATAGGCTGCGGTGCGGAATTTGGTGTCCGCAGCATACAATGGATGTTGCGGACGTGTGGCGGACTGGTTGCGGACTCATTGCGGAAGTTCTCCATTGACTTCAATGGAGATTCTAAATTCCTCAATGAAGTCCGCAGATGTCATGTACATGTTAGGGCATGGCCCACGTGGCGTATTTCTTACGCAACTGTCCGCATCAATGCCGCACAGAATCTGCGTTGCAGATTCTGTGGCGGATCTGCCCAAAATGTTTCCTTAAATTGATGCGGACTGGCCATTGCGTATTGAGGTGAAAGTACTTCCCTTCTCTCTATCAGTGCAGGATAGAGAGAAGGGACAGCACTTTCCCTAGTGAAAGTAAAATAATTTCATACTTACCGGCCGTTGTCTTGGTGACGCGTCCCTCTTTCGGCATCCAGCCCAACCTCCCTGGATGACGCGGCAGTCCATGTGACCGCTGCAGCCTGTGATTGGCTTGTGATTGGCTGCAGCCGTCACTTAGACTGAAATGTCATCCTGGGAAGCCGGACTGGAGAAAGAAGCAGGGAGTTCTCGGTAAGTATGAACTTCTTTTTTTTTTACAGGTTGATGTATATTGTGATCGGTAGTCACTGTCCAGGGTGCTGAAACAGTTACTGCCGATCGCTTAACTCTTTCAGCACCCTGGACAGTGACTATTTACTGAAGTCGCCTAGCAACGCTCCCATGCACACACGTAGTCACCCGTAATTATGGGTGCACACCTAGTCACCCGTAATTACGGGAGCCCCATTGACTTCCTCAGTCTGGCTGTAGACCTAGAAATACATAGGTCCAGCCAGAATGAAGAAATGTCATGTTAAAAAACCAATACGCATCCGCAGCACACATAAGGGCAAAGCCCCACGTGGCGGAATTGCTCTGGAATTCCGCTGCGGACACTCCGCAGCGTTAATCCGCAGCGGACCCGTTTCTCCATTGCCTTCCACTTCTTCTCTCCATTCATTTACACTGCACTAGCGATATAGTTATATCACTATGTGCAGCTACATACACAAGCCCTAACATTATTGTCCTGATAATGAATACACATGAAATCCAGCCTGGACGTCATGTGTACTCAGAATCCTGACACTTCTGAATCTTTTCTGTGATTTTCCGGCAAGTGAAATCAAATCTCGTTTAGCTCCGTAATCTCGCGAGATTTGGTTTCACTTGCCGGAATCTCACAAAAAAGATTCAGAAGTGTCAGGATTCTGAGTACACATGACGTCCAGGCTGGATGGTCATGTGTATTCATTATCAGGACAATGTAGTAATGTTAGGGTTTGTGTATGAGGCTGCACATAGTGATATATCTATATCGCTAGTGCAGTGTAAATGAATGGAGAGGAGTGCATGATGCTGATAGGTTAGCGTCATACACTCCTCTGTACAACACCCACTTGGTCGAAAGTAAAAATACCCCCACTTGGGCATTAAGAAAGCTCATTAGCATAAACCAAAATCGCTCCTAACGTTGTGAAAAAAGATTGTTTTTTTAAATAAAAAGCACTGCTGTCACCTACATTACAGCGCCAATCTCCTTATATAGGAGACAGGGCACTTATAATGTGGTGACAGAGCCTCTTTAAGATATGTGTTTTACTGGATGTCTGTGACATATAAGTTTTTTTTTTTTTACATGGGTGTTTATTGGTGAAGGTTGGCTGATGGATGGCATCAGTCGGAGGTATCCGTTTTTTTTTTTTACATGTTTGTCTCCGTTCACACCTGCGGTGGAGGCCATGTTAGCAAAATTATGCAAACCGTGACAAAAGCCCTAAAGAACCCATTAAAGGCAATAGGTTCCATTTGACGCCTTCGGTTTTCAGTCATGCAACAGGTCCGGTCAGCGCAGATGTGAACAGAGCCTAAGTTTAACATCTCGTGACATCCATCTCGAGATATGTCGGGTTTAGAAAGTAAGGGCGGACACATCTTTACTCATATGTACATTGCTGTGCCTGGAAAAACCTTGAAGGGGCCACATCACTTGCAGGTTCACTAATACCCCTTTGTTTTGCTGATCACTGGGGGTCCTAGGGATTGGACCCCAATTGATCACACATTAATGACCTCTTCTAAGGATAGGTAATCAGTGCGCACTCCTGGAAAACCCCTTCTATGGGGATTTTAAACACAAATGAGCTCCTTACCAGATTATGGCCTGGATTAAAGAGGGTCTGTAAGAAGAATCTGTATTATAGTGAGAATGGTCTCCTGTGATTTGGAAGCTCCAATATTGGCATTGGAATCAAGTACAATGCAATATCAAAGGCAGGAGCTGGAGCTTCAGTTTCTAAGAAGAACATGCTTATTAACCCCTTCATGCTCTGCACTGTACATTTAATGAACTGATGGCTGGTGCTTAACACAAATTGCCGAAAATGTAGGACGCAGGGATGGAATGGAGTTGAGCCCGTGCCATCAGCGGGTTGCTACATACAGCTGACGCCTGCTGCAAGGCCGGGATCAGAGCTAGCAAAGCTTTCCGTGGCTGTCATGTGTATTTGCCTATTAGTAGAGCACTGAGAAGAAGAAATACACTGAAACACTGAGGTATTGTAGTGCGCCATTGAAGCGATCAGAAAATTGCACATTCAAGTCCCGTAGTGAAACTAAACAAAATGAAAAAATAAATTAGTAGATAAAGTTTAGAAATAAAAAGGTTAAAAACAACCAATAAAATAATTTAGTGAACGAATTAGATATAAATCCTAATAAACAGTCATGTATTAGTCGTCTTTATCCATTAACCCCCACTAAATTTATTTTAGAAAAATTATCCAATGAGTTACGTGTACCCCAAAATGGTAACATTAAAAAATATAATTTGTCCCGCAAAAAAACAAGCCCTCCTAGAGCTACTTTTAAAAAAAAAATGTTATGGCTCTCAAAATGTGTCAATACAAAAAAATACAATTAAGAGAAGAATTCTATGAAAAATGCTTTTATTGTTCAAAAGTAGTAAAATAAATATATAAAAATAACCTGTGCAAATCTGGTATTCGTGTAAATGTAACGAGTTATCGAATAAGGTTAAATTGTTATTTATACCAAATGATTAACGGCTTGAAAAAAAAATATGGTGGAATCACTGTCTATTTCTCTTCCCCTCAAAATAATTTTTAAAAGTTAAAGGTACTCCAAAATAGTACCATTAAAAAATATAACTCATCATGCAAGCTCACATACGGAAATGTCGATGGAAAAAAAATGCGATAACACGATCCCGCTCCCCTGTCAGCTCTTACTTATTGTTTGTGCCGCATCTCTTCATCACTTTACCTCATAGCCAATCTCCGACTTTAATGGAGAGATGGAACGGATGGGATGGAGAGTTGGGAAGTAAACAAGGGCCAGCATTACGACAAGTTACATACAGCGCAGGCTCAACGGGCATTTTAAAAAGTAAATATACAATAGTAGCTTTTGTTACTTGAACCATTTTGGATCTTCCTGCCACACTGTATAAAAGTTTGGACGGCACCTTTAAAGTGCAACTAAACGTTTGACAAACTTCTGACCTGTCATACTGACAGGTCAGAAGTTTTGATTGGTGGGGGTCCGAGCACTGAGCTGCTTTGTGTCTGTTCGACTTTTTCCGGAAATAAATGTATTGGAGTACGGACTCAATAGAAAGTCTATGAGCCCGCACTCCGATACATCGGCTTCCCGGAAAAAGCCGAACAGACATGAAGCGGCTGAGCGCTCACACAAGTGCTTCTGCCGCTTCGTTTGAGCGATTGGTGGGGGTCTAAGTGCTCGGACCACCAACAATCAAAACTTCTGACATGTCACTATGACGTCAGAAGTTTGTCAAACATTTAGTTACACGTTAACCATTTATTTAAAAAAACAAGAACAAAACATTAAAGGAACATAAAACATCAGTGCTTTGTAAACAAATCTGCAGTATCTATTGGCAGTTCTCCTCCTAGAGAAGCCTTGAAGACATGAATCCTGAATGACTTCTAACCTCTTTTATACACACCCGTTCCCAGCTGTATTATATGACATACACACTTTCTTCCCCGAAGCATTAGACATGCATGTTGTCTTGTTCTAATAATGTTTCCTTGAAACAACATGTTTATTTTGGCCTGAACGGCAAGAAGCTGACAGCATTTACTGACCTTTATAAAGCTTGCGACTTCATCTATTGGGTATAGAAATTGATTTTTTTTTCTTTGTGGTATGTAAAGGGAGGGCTAAGATTGTGCAGTGTTTTACTTTACAAGACCATGTAATGTTGCCACAGAAAATTTTAACATTTACTTGGACATTAAACAGAACTATGTTGGAGAAATAATTTAGGGGTTCGTGTACGGTTATGTGTATAATGAGAGTAGGGGGTTGGAGTGTAGTTGAACTGGATCGGGATGTGACTAGAGACATGTCCCATAATGTCAACATATGGTTGTTTTTTCTCTATATTAGAGAAACGTAGATATAAATATAGACATATATGTAGTGTTTTGTGGTTTATTTTTTTACATATATTATGAGCTTTTCTAGGGTGTGGCGAAAGGGGATTGTAATTTAAAGGGGACCTGTCCCCAGCATTTCGCCTATTAAACTCTCCTCACCCCTCACTGGCTGCTGCTGTCAAAGGTTCATTACCGTTACCGTAAACTCCTCCTCTGACTGTAAATAGCGGTCTGCAAACATTTTGCGCCTTATGGTAATTATCTGTCAGTCTTGTTCGTTCCTCTTCTTATGACTGCCCACTGCTGAAAACTGGCCCGCCCTGTATGCACCCGTCATATATGGTCCGATACCCTTCCCGGCTTCGTCCAGGCCTCAAATCTAGTTACTGAGCATGCGCTGGTATGGTGTCCCGTTGTGTGCACGCACCAGAACAGGACATCGATGCACAAGCGTAGGATGTCATGTGTTCTGGGGGGAGGCGAGGAGCTGTCAATTAAAAGTAAGGAGGCGGGGTTAACTCGGAAAGACTTGATGAATGAAGATATGACTCTTTTATGCTCATTCGCATACGGCACGGGAACACCAAAAAACGGAATACTAAAGGTACAGAGACGACTTAGAAGATTATTATAGGTTACATAAAAATGATTTTTCACCCACTTCCACCAGGTACTGCTCGTTTAATAGGTGAAATGCTGGTGACAGGTCCCCTTTAAGCTATTTTGATGCTTAGGTTCTAAGAAAAAAAATACAATCTTTTATTGTTCTCTGTAAGAAGTCTTAGAACTTGTCTTGGGTTTTAGCCAACCAAATTCACACATCCATGGACAGATCTCTTTCCACCTGTTAGTAAAAAGCAGGGTATTGGTTAGGGGAGATGAGGTGAGATGAAGTTTTAACAGCTTCACTGCAATACGGTTTCTCTTAGTCTAGGGCTACACTGAGACTTTTTATGGCGCAACAGATTCAGTTTTAACTGTTGAGCAACCATTGCGGTCCACATGAAAACACTGAGTTGCATGCAAGTAGTCTTTCAGCAGTTAAAACTTAGGGTATGTTCACACTAGCATATTGCACGCATATTTTATGCCTCGTATTATGCCCCAAAATATGCCTAGAAACAGCTCCCATAAACCAGGCATTTCTGAGGCAGACTTGCCAAATGCTTTTGAAGCTTTTGAAGAGTCCATAGGAAATGGTCAATATCTGCCTCAAAAACGGCTCAAGCAGTGTCATGCACTTCTTTTACGCTGCATCTTTTGAAACCACGGCATAAAATTATGCCTCGTATGTACTACACAGCTTTTAACCATTGAAATTGATCAGAAGTTGTTTGCAGGTGTTTTCAAGGCGTATTTCGGAGCGTAATGTGACTGTTTTACACTCCAGAATACGCATGAATAAACTCATGAGTTTTTTTTCAGGAATTTTGAGGCAGATTTTGACCTGCCTGCAAATTCTTGACTGGGGTTTTTCGCCCACGGCCATTGAAAACACCCACAAAAAAACGCTTTCTCTGCCTCCCATTGTTTCCAATGGGAGGTCAGAGGTAGAGCCACAGCAAAAAAGAGCATGCCACTTTTTTGTACCACAAGCAGCTGGGTAGTTTTTTGCCGCTGATTCCGACGCGGGTTCCACGTCAAAATCTGCGTAAGAAAAGTCAGTGTGAACTGGGCCTTAAAGCGTACCATTAGGTCTCAAAAAATCCCTACTTACAACTGTAAATGTATGTTACATGTATTACAGCCAGATATTGTATGTCTAACCTGTTTTTTTTTTTTTTTACATCTTTACATCTTTTTACATCCCTCTGCCTTTCTTTGGTGGGGACGGGGGGGGGGGGGTTTGTTTGTGCATGGGCTGTGTCTTGTGCTCTTGTGTATGGGCTGTGTCTACTGCTCTTGTATTGCAGCACAGTCCTATTCTCTTGAACGGGAATAAGCTGCAATACCAGGCACAGCCATTGACAAGAGTGGTGCTGTTTGTGTAATGAAAACGCAGACCTTTTTTTGCATACCTGTGACAGCCCCTTTTTTTTTAATGAAGCCAGCCCAAAGTTTAGTGGAAATCCACTGAAAATCAACTAATGTTGTGACTGGCCATAGGTTTGTATTAAAATGCATATTACCTGCTGCCCATTCCTATGAATGACCTGCTACGTAATACTCACCAGGTCAAGTCCGCCAGAGTGAGATCCCCGTTTTGTTCTCCACTCTGGCTAATAGACAAGAGTGCCAAACAGGATAACTCCGCTATGACGTCCATATGACCTAACAGGCTGTATGGAAAGAGTTGTCTTCTTGAAACAACCATTCTGAAGGTTGTTTGGCTGGGAAGGTATCTAGTCGGGATCCATATAATATATTCTTGCAGAAACTCAAGAACTAGAAAATATCACTAAAATAGACTTTCTATATGAGACCTAATTGACCATCAAGCCTAAAATACTACTGGTACATTTGGAAAAAATGTATATACAGCATATATTTTCTTTAACCCTAGGTCGTCAGGCTTTTATCAACTGGACTCTCAGGTGTCAATATAATGTAGTTCTTATGACCCCAATTACCAGGGCTCTATTGGCCTGGGAACGAACAAGCTAATTTCTGAAAATATGTAATAGTTACCCGGCAGCCAAGGCTTTGGGTTATCTCTTCATCTTGTGTACTTTACCATATGCAGTCTCCGCTTCACATCCCCATTAGTCCTTTGCTTCAGAGATTGTTTGCTCTTAGATATGGAAAATATACAAGCAACGATTTAACACTTTTCTAGGGTTCATTGACATTTCACACATTTTAAGAAATAGAGTTACATTTGTTTACTGAGGATAATATTCAGTTCTTCAAAATCTGTAAGAAAAGCCATTTGCCTCACCAGTGACTCCAACAAACGGAAATTGATTTTTGTCTCTAGTGCATTAAGTAGTAGATATATATCATTAAGCAAACTTTAATTAAAATACAACTAATCTATTCAAGTCTGAAGTTTTTTTTTAAGATTTAAAGGGGGCGTTTACTTTTATAGGGGTTTAGAATTATTTTTCATATAGTTTATTAGAGAATTCTGAGTTAATAGAGGGGTTCATCCATTCAGCACCCACATCTATAAGCCAGAGCATAGAACAGCTACAGAGATTACAGATGTAGCCATCTTTATCTTGACTCCGATAACTTGCCGCAGCGTGATATCACACAACAAAAGCCATTGAAAAGTCATTGGAAAAGTCAATATAAGAGATCTAGCCATTATTTATTTAATGCGTTAAAAGTCAAGGTAAAGACGGCTACATCTGTATCTTTCAATCTGAAGGACCCAGCATATCCATTCATTACATGGATGGCCCACTGATTTAAATGAGAACTGTGTAATGCTTCATTTCCCCTGTGGTGGTGCTATAGGGAAATTGATCACTTGTTGCTCGGTTATCCCACAGATTACTGCTGATCACTACAGGTCCCAGCAGCACAAAACCCTTTGATCAACTTATCATCAGTTGATCCATCTAACAAAAAGAAGTTGCAGTCAATCCATTTAGCAATCACTACCCAAGAAGTGATTAAAGTGTCATCAGTTAGACAAAAGGGGGTTTTACACTGGTCAATTATCAAGCAGACATGCGTTCATAGAACGCTCATTGCCGATAATTGTCCTGTGTAAACAGGGCAGCGATCAGCAGATAAACGAGCAAATGCTCAATCATCTGCTGGTCGTATCGTTTTAAAAGAAGTCATATTATCGTTGTCGGCAGCACATCTCCTTATGTAAACAGGGAGACGTGCTACCGACATGATAATAACGTATGGGGACGAGCGATCGGAGTAACGACTGCTCATCCCCATATATAGCTCCTTGTGACTGGAGGAAACGAGCGCCGATCAATGAGCTGATCGGCCGGTGTAATAGGGCCTTAAAGGGGAACTCGGTTTATGTCTCTCAAATAATAGATAGGGAGCCACACTAGGGTTATGGACTAGTGATTACAGTGCTGCAGAATATGTTGGTGCCATATAATCTACAGAAAATTAATAAATGCATTTTGATGACATATTGCATGATTATACGACCATTGTAACAATTGTACATAAGGCTGATATCACTTCAATGTCTATCAATGTAAATATGTTACAGAACGCTTGTTGAGCACAATTTTCCACACACATTGATGCCTGGTCTGGTGAATGTTCACTCATAGGAATAACTGCAGGATACATTATATATGAATTCACACGGCTCTGCTTCATGAGCAATGAGCTCATTTCACAGAATTATTTTTTTAAGATGGATTGTTTTCCCAATGTGCAACACTGCCTGGAAAGCTATCACAGATAACACACATGAGACTGGAGCTGATTTACCATGGAGTAAAGGGCAACTCGAGTAAGATTTATAAATGTTTCTACTCTTTAGATCAATAAGCGTAACTACTAGCAAGCACAGCAGCTGCTATAAGGCCCAGCATCTAAGAAGGATGGGGAGAAATAAATTAAATGTGGTTGTGGTCATCGCTCATCGTCTAAAGGGGTCCCTTCAATGTCTTGCTATGGGCCTCATGGATACTGGACTTGATATGCCCCTGCTCAGATCCAATACTTGTCCGTGTTTTTTTTTAGTTTGTCACGTCAATGTGCTCAGAGCCGTTGACACGGCCCTCGTCCCAGTCCTTAACCCCTCAATGACGCAGCCAATTTTAATTTTTTCATTTTGTTTTTTTCCTCCCAGCTTCCAAAGGCCATAACTTTTTTACTTTCCATCCACATAGCCCTATGAGGCCACATTCACACGTGGCAGAATTGTTGTTGAATTCCGCTATGGATATTCTGCAGCAGCCGTTTTTTACATTTGTTTCTATAGATTTTTAGGAAACTTAGTTCAGACGTTGCAGAAAATAACTGTGCGGAAATCAGGCTGCGGTGCAGATTTTCCCTCCGCAGCATGCTCATTATATTGCGGAGAAGAAGCGGAATTTCACTGCGGATTTTAGCATTTGCATTGCAAAAACTGAAATCTGTGGAGAGTCCGCTGTGATGTCTGCAACGTCTGAATTACCTGTCAAATATGCAAATGCTGGTGCAGATTCGCTGCGTAATTGCCCCAAATCTGCACCAACATTTGCAGCATAAAAATTCTGCCACGTCTGAATGTGCCCTGAGGTTTTTCTGTGTGACAAGTTATACTTTTTCATTGCACCATTTAATGTACCATATAATGCGCTGGGAAACTGAAAATAAATTATTTGAGGTGAAATGGGCAAAAAACTGAAATTCTGCCATTGTTTTTTGGGTTTCGTTTTTACAACGTTTATCCTGTGATAAAAACAACTTGTTAACTTTATTCTATGGGTTGATATAATTATGACGATACTAAATTGATATTATTTTTTTCTATGTTTTACCACTTTTAGGGCATGACCACGCGTAGCGGAATTGCTCTGGAATTCCGCTGCGGACACGTTTCTCCATTGCCTTCCACAGCTTTTTAGTTGTGTTCTTTTTACATGTTGTGGACAATTCCGCTGCGGAGCATAGGCTGCGGCGCGGAATTTGGTGTCCGCAGCATACAATGGTTGTTGCGGACGTGTCTCGGACTTGTTGCGGACTCATTGCGGAATTTCTCCATTGACTTCAATGGAGAGTCAAAATTCTGCAATGAAGTCCGCAGATGTTATGTAGATGTTGTGTGTGCTGCGGAGCGTATTGGTTTTACTAACATGACATTTCTTCATTCTGGCTGGACCTATGTATTTTTAGGTCTACAGCCGGACTGAGGAAGTCAATGGGGCTCCCGTAATTACGGGTAACTACGTGTGTGCACCCGTAATTACGGGAGCGTTGCTAGGAGACGTCAGTAAATAGTCACTGTCCAGGGTGCTGAAAGAGTTAAGCGATCGGCAGTAACTGTTTCAGCACCCTGGACAGTGACTTCCAATCACAATATACATCAACCTGTAAAAAAAAATAGAAGTTCATACTTACCGAGAACTGCCTGCTTCTTCCTCCAGTCCGGCCTCCCGGGATGACGTTTCAGTCTAAGTGATGGCTGCAGCCAATCACAGGCTGCAGCGGTCACATCGACTGCCGCATCATCCAGGGAGGTCGGGTTGGATGGCGAAAGAGGGACGCGTCACCAAGACAGCGGCCGGGTAAGTATGAATTTCTGTTACTTTTACTAGGGAAAGGGCTGTCCCTTCTCTCTATCCTGCACTGATAGAGAGAAGGGAAGCACTCTTCCCCTCAATACGCAACGGCTAGTCCGCATCAATTTAATGCCCATTTTAGGCAAAGCCGCAACAGAATCTGCAAAGCAGATTCTGTGCGGCATTGATGCGGACAGTGGCGGAAGAAATCCGCCACGTCTGGGCATGCCCTAATAAAGAAAAATAACGATCTACTTATTTATTTTTCTATCGATTCAGTGTGTTTGCCTATTTTTTGCAGGGCGACCTGTAATTTTTATTAGTGCCACTTTTTGGTACACGCGACTTTTTGATCACTTTTTATCCAATTAATTTGGGAAGCTAAGGTGACAGAAAAACAGCAATTCGGGTAATTTTCATTTCTGTCTATTTAACTCAAAATTCAGCCAAAAAAAAAAACACAAATAAAAATAAATACATAAAAAATGGCAGTAATGTAGAAATATAGTAAAAGTAAAAAGTTCATATTTTTTCTTCACCCCAGCATAGGTGATATAGCTGTCTTTTGGGATTCATTAATGATGAATCATGGTCTCAAAATTAACATAATAGAATGGGTTTACCTTTAGTCCTGTTTAAAACCATTGATCACACATCGTGATATCACACTGAATTGAGATAAATGACAAACTCAGCTCTACTACATCTTATTAATTCTGTGGCATGTGTGTGCAATCATCATATAGAAAAGCTTGCCTCTATAATGCAGCGGAAGCTATTTATAAAGTCTAGAAAGCTGCTTGCATTTACTTTACTGCCACCTAAAGAAACTTAAGATACGATAATATGAAAAGACAGTAATTCACCAAACATTAGAGAGTAGGGGAACAAATTAGATTGAAGGGCACTTAGGAATTCAGCATATGATGCAGAGTAGAAGGGAGAAGTAGCCTAGAGAGACTCTAGACGATGCATAACACAAGATTTCATCTGAAGTTTAAGGACATATAGGGAACTGCTTACAGAAAGCCTGACCTTGCAAATCAAATAAAAATCTACGTATTCTATAGACCTCATTCAATAGTTACCTGAGGAGGGGTGTAATGCCACACTGATACAATATATATACAATGACAAGTAATGCAGGGTATAAGTGACTGATACAGATATTGCTGTTACATTATATAGCTCATAGTTGCCCATTCAGCTCCTTCTATCTTGCGGCTGTGTATGGTATGACAGACGGGTTATAAGCCTGGCAAATTCAACTTACTCTAAGGGCCAGTTCACACTGAGTATTTTGCCACGTTTTTGTTACGCGGAAAACGCGTCAAAAAACGTCCGAAAATGCCTTCCATTGATTTCAACGGGAGGCAAAGGCGTTTTTTTCCCACCAGCGGAAAAATTGTCTCGCGGGAAAAAGAAGCGACATACCTTATCTTCGGATGTTTACGTCTTTGACATCCCATTGACATCAATGGGAGGCAGAGAAAGCGTATTTTGCGGCGTTTTTTGCCCGCGGCGCTCAATGGCTGCGGCCCAAAAACGCAGCGAAAATTTTTGCGGCTTGCAATTCCAAACTGAATTTTGAGGCAGATTTTCCACCTGAAAAAAACTCTGTGTGAACCCAGCCTAAGGGTATGTGCACACGCTAGCTACCTTTTACGTCTGAAAAGACAGACTGTTTTCAGGAGAAAACAGCTGCCTCATTTCAGACTTAAAAGCTCCTCCTCACATTATGCGAGGCGTCTTTGACGCCCGTAATCTTGAGCTGCTCTTCATTGACTTCAATAAAAAACGGCTCAAATTACGTTGCAAAGAAGTGTCCTGCACTTCTTTGCCGAGGCAGTCAATTTACGTGTCGTCGTTTGACAGCTGTCAAACGATGACGCGTAAATGACAGGTCGTCGGCACAGTACGTCGGCAAACCCATTCAAATGAATGGGCAGATGTTTGCCGACGTATTGGAGCCGTATTTTCAGTCGTAAAACGAGGCATAATACACCTCGTTTACGTCTGAATATAGGTCGTGTGAACCCAGCCTAAAAGAAACAACTCTCCTTCTTAACTCTCCCGCACTGAGTGCCTACAAAAATATTGGGCGATATTTATCAAATAAAATGTACGAGAATTCTATCAAAATTCCCACAAAAATCTGATTTTGTCAACTTTTTATGACCAAAATTTATCAAAAATTGTGCACAATTTTTTGGGCAAATGAATGATGTACATGTACGCCAGCCATGAGTTGATGTATGGAAGATAAACATTCCTATCAATTTGTGCCAATTTGTAAAATGTTGTGAATTTTCAGCACCCTATAACACTGTTGATAAATCTCTTCTATTGTATTTAGTGATATGTTGACTAATAGAAATACCTTGAAAAATGCAGAGGGTGGAGCTGCTCGCGGTGCATTGGCAAAAAGACAACACTTCTGTAGTATACAAGGTGACCACGCTTATCTCCACCAGAACATGGAAATCTATTGGTGTCACCTCTGGTGGCAGGTCCTGTTGTGGGGCAGCTGCCGAAAGTCATTTGGGTGCTGTCTATCAAACTCAACACTTGCTGAGATTATTCATTAAGGATTCTGAAGGAGTCAGTAAAGAACAGCCCTAGTGAATTCTTTTATTTTTTAATCACTCTCACTTCCTTTTATTATTTGTGACACATATGGTTCTACCGACATGTAATAAGGTAATCTGTGCAGACGGTATTTATATATATATATATATATATATATATATATATATATATATATATATATACAGTACTTTTATTAAATTATTTTATATACAGTACAGATGTAGCCAAGTTTATCTTGGCTCTGATAACTTGCTGATATCACACAAAAAAAGCCATTGAAAATGGCAAGTTAAAGTTTCTTGACATTGTGTATTTAATGTGCTAAAAGTCAAGATTAAGATGGCTACATCTGTGCGTGCACCATTTTCAAGAATAAAAGCTTAGTGTTAGGATTAGTACGTAGGATAACATTTGTGCCACATTTGCAGACAGGACAATAACGTACAGATGTAGCCGTCTTTACCTTGACTTTTAATGCATTAAATACACAGTGGCAAGATCCCTTATCTTGACTTTTTTAATGACTTTTTAATGTCTTTTGTTGTGTGATATCAACCCAGCAAGTTATTAAAGTCAAGATAAAGATGGCTACGTCGATGGCTACATCCATATATATCTTCCAGGCAGTTCTCATGTTACTGAGTTCCAAAAATCCCAGCTGGAAAATGACCTTTTGATTTAACAACACCCTAATATTTTAAGGGTATCTACAATACAACTCTACATGTTGTCTACCATTTTTAAATTGTTTTAAGACCTTAACAATATCCGAACATGATATGGCCATAAGTTACAGTAGATATTAAGATATATAGTAAGTAAAAAGGACAGCAGGCAACACATTTTTCTTCAGCTTTGACCTGGGTAAGCTAAAACCATCCAATACTAGTCCAATGAAAAATAAATTGTTTTCCTTTTAAACAATGTTTATATTTTCTAATATGCACAACAGTAGGTCTGGCCTTTACATACATGCAGTGTTAGAATGGGGTTCCTTGGGAGCCCAACAGAGTAAATTATTCAGAGGGTCCACCATCAAATTGTACAGACCACATGAATGTCACTTTCCACTACATCCTAAACTATTTTATCATCATTGCCGATGCGGGCCATATCATTAATACATTTTAATAGGATGTTTGTTAATCAACTCCATAAGAGTTGTCTATGATATGTTGTTGGCTCAAAATCATCAGCTAGTGTTGTCTTCTGCTGCCATTACTGACTCAGAATATTGGCCCATCAAGAGTGATCCCCTCTGGTGAACCAGTCCAACCTTCATAGCCCTGTCCAACTCTTTCTGACTAAATATCCTCACTTTTATCCAGATACAACAACACCCAACCTCAGATCTGGCATTCTTTCGACTTCTCACATCATCTCCTCATACCCTACAAACCAGAGTTTCTGATGTGTCTTATTCTTCTTTGGAATTTCCATGCCATATGTCAGTCAATAAAAATCCAAACTTAACCTAAATTATCATATGTCCCAAAAAGCTTAAAACCTGATCTAAGATTCCTTGTTCCTGATCTATTGAATTAGACCTCACAATTGCGAGATTTGTCTCGAGAGTCTCGAACAGTGTTATTAGCTTGTGTGGGTCTGACACACTGCCCGATGGGTAATAATATACTCTAGCCCAGAGCAGAGGGAATGAGCAGCACGATCATGTATGAGAAATGTGTGGATGTGGAGCAAGTGCAATAAGATACTAACGGTGGTTGTTGGCACTTTTATGGGGGCACTAGTAGATTGGAATTATTTATTTTTTTAGCAGTGTCCTTTGTGTGCCACATGTGCCAGTCTTTGGTCCTCTGGTAGATTACCCAGGTTCTACAAAAGTAGATCCCATACTTAAAAGTGTTGTCCAGTTTATAAAACCCATTTACATATAACCTATTAGGAAATAATTAATAGGTTCAGGATCCTTTGGAGATTGGTAACAAAGAGCATCTCTCGCTGGAGGACCAGTCCTGCATTACACATACAGCCCATTGATTTCAATGGGCACTGTGTAATGCTTAATTTACCCTGTGGTGGCACTGCAGGGAAATTGAACACTTATTGTCAGGTTACCCCCCAGATAACGGCTGAACACTGGGGGGTCACAGAAGGGGGATATTTTGTGTTCAGCTGATTGTCAAGGGACCCTTCCAACAAAAGGGGATTATTTCAAGCGCAGAACTCTTTTGCAGACATTTAGGCCTCATGCACACAACTGTAGTAGTTTTGCGGTCAGTGTTTGACAGCAAAAAAACCTTTGTTGAGCATCAGGATTTACGGATCCATAACAAAAAAACATGATTTCGGCAGTTTAGTGAAGCCGAAAATCTGGACTGTAAAGTGACTTGTTCTGAGTTTTTGTGGTCCGGATTTGCAGCCCCAGCACCAATCCATGAAAACCACGGTAGTCTGCATGGGGCCAAAGAAATTAATGGGTCTGCAATTTATCTGCAGATAAATTGCGGACACAAATACACAGTCTTGTGCATGAGGCCTTATTCATTCCTCCTCTAAACCGTGCAAATATCTCATTTATAATTGACCACTTTTCTTATAATAATAACTTTTTGATGTTTTGATGTGTCATTAGTAACTTTTATGATTCTTTCCTGAACAATTTATTTTTTATAATTTTCAAGATAATGTCAAACTATTTCTTAATATTGAGACCTCTGGCGAATACGCTTTTATCCAATTACAATTACTGCTACACATTTATCTTTCACAAGATACAAATCTTCCATGAACACGGTGTTATAAGCTACACGTTCACAATGTGGAACAGCAAGTTTTATTCTTTACTTAGATGAAACTTTTATGAGAGTTAAATGCCTCCAATCTCCAGGCAGAGAGAAGACTTGATATTGTGCGGTCATTTCTGTCCTGGATCCTCCGAGTGATTATCATTAAGTTTATCTCATCCGCACCCTGAAGCCTAAATGCCCCTCTGCCACTATAAGAGGACACCAGAAGTATGACTGGCACATGGTAGATGGGAGCCTTGTTGCATTGAGTCCTAGGAGCGTCAAGATCTGCCTTTAATGATGAAATTTTTGAAGGCTGAGCGTAATTTGCCTGATTATATTTAGGCAACCCTGAAATTATTTTGTAAAAAAAAACAACTGTATAAACCAACAACAGATGTAGTAATGATTTTTTTCCCATGATTTTTAGTAAATGTAACCATAGTCCTATGTTAAACCACAGATTAACTAGGTGATACCACCATCAGTCGTGTCATAGGACTATGGGTAAACTTACAGCATAATATCAACAAGTGAGTTATCGCAATGCACATAAAATGCAGCCCTTAGAGATAATAAACATACTCAACACTGCTACACTTGTAAACTCCCAATAAAATATGACTACCATTAAAATTAATTAAATTGCTAGAATTGCTTACCAGATTAATTTTTGGCTTCCTGTAACTTTTTAAGTTCTATTAAGGGTGTTAAGAGTTTCACATATATTATTGACTCTCACTTTTTTTTCTGCAAGATTTTAACAGCAGTTACCCATCTGTGAAATTGGAAAATATATAGATCTCTGGACTCCACTGTTTGTGACATATGCCATAGTCATAGATTTGAGGATAATTGTGGAACAGGTCAACCACCACATGCCGTATACCTTGAACTTTATACGTACAAAAATATTATCAGTAAAACTGGTATTATAAGTGGTGTGCAGTAAGAGGTAATACAGAATGAATGCTGGAAGAAGATATTGTCCACCAGTAAAGCCGGATTTCCTTATAGGCACAGTAGGCCAGTGCCTTTAGGTGGCCTCAGGGTAAGAGTGCCTTCTGAAGGGAAACTTACATAAGAATACACTGTATATATTCAGTGTTTATAGATGTATAAATTATGTGTATTTATATGTTTATTGGGCAGACAAGAGGGCACCTAGGGAGGGTCAAGGCTAAGGTTGTAGTAGAAGGGGCTATATGAGAGTGTGCCGCAATATTTAGCGTTATATTGTAAGAGTAGACAAATATTGTAAAGCCATATATGACTTAAGGTGTGGTCCACTTGATGGGCGAAGTCTAAGACGCCAGACAATCTGGGCCGACAGGCTTTTGAGATGTTAATCTCGTATTGGCCACTAGTGCCGCCTAATAATTGTGTTTCAGTATTGCACTTTGGATGTTATTCTACCAGACAGCACCAAGTAGTACAACTTTGTCTCTTTATGACTACTATCAAATACATAGTAAAAATGAAGTACTTGTAGAGAGCAAGCACTGACCACTGTAGTTGGACATCATGTCATAATACAAGCAACTCCAACTTGTGTAGACAACTAAGCAAGAGAAGAACAACAGCGTCCATCTAAAGGTAACTTCATAGAGCCAACTCCTCACATGAGCAACATTTCGGTCTCAAACATAGACCTTAAAGGGGTTGTCTACTTTCTGAAAACTGATGACCTATCCACCGGATAGGTCATCAGTATAAGATTGGTGCGTGTCCGACATCTGGACCCCCCACCGATCTGCAACTCCAGCTGCATTTAAGCACTAGATGTTTGGAACGGGATGCAGTAGTTGGAGCTGGAAATAGTTGGCTCCAGACATTGCATAGCAGCCGTTTGGCAGAACGGCAGCTCTGCTCCTATTCACTTGAATAGGAGCAGAGCTGCAATACTGCAGCTCGGCCGCTATTCTTTGACTGGAGCCATCTGCTTCCGGCAACATCGTCCGGCAACCGGAGGCAGCCGGAGTGGCGGATCGGTGCGGGGTCTGGGGGTCGGACACACACTGATCATATACTGATGACCTAACCGGTCGATAGGTCATCAGTTGTCAGAAAGTGGAAAACCTCTTTAACATCAAGCACATGGTCTCATAATACAAGTGCCTGTGAATCCCACCCTTTTAAGTAAATTCTGCATACAACATGGGGACTTACAGTTGCAAATACAAAAACTTAGAGTCTGTTTTTTTTATTCAACCTTACACATTGTATCTTATTGTAATTTCATGAGTCTACCGAAAATATTAATGTAAAAGCCAAAAACTTTAAAAAAATATAGAGCCATTGGCATTGCGGGCTTACAAAAATTCTAATGCCAGTCAACAAGCGCATTTTCAACATAAAATTACTACGAGTTGTAATCATTCAAGACTATTTAAATGTGTTTTTGGGTTAAGGGTGGTACAGGGTATTTAGTGGAGATGGTGGATGTTATATCATTGGAGTCAGAAGCGTAACCTGCAGTTTCTTGGCCCCAATGCTAAATCTATAACAAGGCTTCATGTATTGTATTGTGGGTCAGAGAGACCATTTGCCCCCTCCAGCCTCCAGGGCATCCGCAACCTATGCACCTTATAGCTTCTCCCATTATTGGAGATGGATAGGGCTAGTGAAGTTTACACATTGGATAGCAGTCTTACCGCTCTAGGGAAGAAGTCTTTTTTAAGTTTATTGCTTCTGGTTTGGCTGTTGAACAGTATCTCTTTCCGGAAAGTATCTCTTTCTGTACCCGAAAGTTACCAATTTAAGATGGTAAATAAATTCTTAAATCATAGTTATATTTATAATCACTGTACCTAAGACTGGTTTAATATGTTTAAAATATTTTTAGACTTCCATCACATTCTTAATTGATCTTAATCCCTAGTAAATCCCAAGATGTGGTGGAATATGCAGGTCCTGCCAACCATTGCACTGTGATTCTCTTGTGGCTTCCATGGCATGACAGTTGATATTGATGATTATATCACTCGTCTAAACTTAGAGGTCATTAAAAAATGTACAGAGTGGAGAACAATGACATCCATCTACTCAGGAGCGTAAGCCTCCCTTAAAGTATTGTAATTAGATGTCTTACATTGTCACATCAGCAGTATGGCAGTGGCATGGAGAATGGCAATAAGTGGAAAACGTCAGACATTTCCCAAGTTTTCACATTTATTATCTAGCTGAAGCTGTGTGCATGTGTCAGCTACGACAAATATAATCTAAGCATATTGTATTTGTTCAGTAAATACATACACACCGCACTTGTGTTTCTCCAGAGTATGTTTGCTACTTTGAAAGCTTCGTCAGTCAATACAGTCTTGCCAGCATGCCATGATCTATCTTCAATTACATTGTGTGATTGATTTTCATACAAAGTTTGTTGGCTACATCTACTCAAGTGGATAATGTTTACTTATCCTTATATATTTCACTATAAGGTTATTCATATGGACATGGGCGCCGCTTAGGAGCAATGGTCATTTGATTTGGGAAATTCAACATTTCTAAATAGTATGTTATCAATGTATAAAATAATTGCAGACACTCTTATTTGGTGTTATTTAGTATTTTATATTCCTTTGTATGTATTCTTATAATGTTTCTTTATACTGTACTTTAATGGGAAATAAATATATAAATAGTCTACTGAATGGAATCTGTAAAAATTGCCCCCAAAGAGTAGCAAAATTAGTCTAGGAACTTTGTTTTTTCTACAACTATGAAACGGATTTTCTAAGAATATTTTTTTAAGTGAATGTTGTCTAAATGTTACTAAATACAGGTACTGCAAGTTATAAATATAAAATAATTACTATACATTTCAAGGTATTCAATTATTTGACAGTAGAATGAAAAAAAAAAACAGTTATAGTAATTAGTAGAATGATAGATGGATAGATAGATAGATAGATAGATAGATAGATAGATAGATAGATAGATAGATAGATAGATAGATGGATGGATGGATGGATGGATGGATGGATGGATGGATGGATGGATGGATGGATGGATAGATAGATAGATAGATAGATAGATAGATAGATAGATAGATAGATAGATAGATAGATAGATAGATAGATAGATAGATAGATAGATAGATATGAGATAGATAGATAGATAGATAGATAGATAGATAGATAGATAGATAGATAGATAGATAGATAGATAGATAGATAGATAGATAGATAGATAGATAGATAGATAGATAGATAGATATTAGATAGATAGATAGATAGATAGATAGATAGATAGATAGATAGATAGATAGATAGATAGATAGATAGATAGATAGATAGATAGATAGATATGAGATAGATAGATATGAGATAGATAGATATGAGATAGATAGATTAAATTAAATTATTTGGCAGTAGAATGAAAAAAAAAACAGTTATCATATTTAGTAGAAAGATAGATAGATAGATAGAAATAGAGAGAGAGAGAGAGAGAGAGAGAGAGAGACCATCTCTCTCTCTTTCTTTCTCTCTCTCTCTTTTTATCTATGTCTCTCTTATATTATCTATCTATCTATCTATCTATCTATCTATCTATCTATCTATCTATCTATCTATCTATCTATCTATCTATCTATCTATCTATCTATCTATCTATCTATCTATCTATCTATCTATCTCTCATATCTATCTGTCTATCCATCCATCTATCTATCTTTCTATCTATCTATCTATCTATCTATCTATCTATCTATCTATCTATCTATCTATCTATCTATCTATCTATCTATCTATCATCTACATAAAGTTTGTATGTGGATTTCCACCAGATACTTAGGTTATAACCTTAGAAATTAGCCCCTTTTACAGGGGCCGATGTTCGGGCAAACTAGTGCACTACACCTTTTTTCTCATTACACCAGTGGCGTAACTACCGCCGTAGCAGCAGTAGCAGCTGCTACGGGGCCCACGGCATGAGGGGGCCCATGTCGCCTGCCGGCACGGGCCCCCACCATGGCCGGAGGCTCCGCTAGCAGCCGCTATGGCTGCTACAGCGGGACGCCACTGAACACTATGGCAGAGCAGGGAGGTATCTCCCCGCTCTGCCATTAACTTGTTCCCGACCGCTGGCTGTGTTTTTACGGCCAGCGGTCAGGGTCCTAAAAACCCGAGCCATAGACTTTCTACGGCTCGGGTTTTAACTTGCTGCCCGCGCGATCGGGCAGCTGAATGACGGGTCTCCGGCTGTCAGTGACTGCCGGGGACCCTGAGGAGAGGATAGAAGCAGCTTTCGCTGCTTCTGTCTTCTCTGATCACTTGTACACAGCGCTCAATGAACGCTGTGTACAGGAATAGAGACAGCAGCAGCGGCGCTGTCTCTATTCCTCCCGGTGATCATGTGACTGGTCACATGATCGCCGGGTGCCGTTACTTACAGACTGCTGCTGGGTCTTACTAGACCCAGCACAGCCCTATTAGTGACAATCGTCACTATGAGAGGGCTGATTTCACCTGTAACTGGGGCTGCTGTGCAGCTCCAGTTACAGTGGAAAAACATGGTGTAAAAGAAAGAAAAAAAATATATAAAGTTCCCCAAAGGTCTTTTTTGACCTTAGAGGGACAGACCAAAGTAATAAAAAAATAATAAAGTAAAGTGCAAAAAAAATGTAAATAATAAATACACATAAAATACCCACCCCAAAAAAACAGTTCCCTCCCGCCAATCATTGTTGTAACGCTAGCGCTGACCCAATTACCCTAATATAGACATGTAATATATAAAAATTTACGGTAGACAATGACGATCACAAATAAAAGGTCTATTTTAGGGTAAAACTATGTTATTACCAAAAAAAAAATAGCTGAAATGTAAAAAAGCTTATTTTTTTACTATTTTCAAACTTTATGAATAAAAATTCTAAAATAGCAAAAAAGGTGTGTATAAAATTGATAAAAAAAAGAAACCTGCATTGTCTACGGAAAAAACGTCGCAAAAATCACGTCGTTAGCCCAACAAATAAAAAAGTTATAGCCATTTAACTAACACGTGCTAAAAATGGCTAAACGGTGTCTGGTCCTGAAGGCGCAAAATAGAGCAAAAGACATGTATCCCCCCCTCTCCACAGGACATGTATCCCCTCTCCACAGGACATGTATCCCCCTCTCCACAGGACATGTATCCCCTCTCCACAGGACATGTATCCCCTCTCCACAGGACATGTATCCCCTCTCCACAGGATCTCCACAGGACAGGGGATACATGTGTGATCGCTGGCATTGATATGGAGAACGGGGGACTGAAAGTCCCCTGAAGTTCTCCATCACAAACCTCGGACTTCCGGGGTCTGTGTCGGCAGCTCCGTAGAAATGAATGGAGCGCCGGTCCCGCTTGTGCGCATGCGTGACCAGCGCTCCTTTCATTGTTATTGAGCTGCGCAGATGCCGGAAGTCAGAGGTTTGTCATGGAGAAGTTCAGGGGACTTTCAGTCCCCCGTTCTCCCTATCGCTGCCAGCGATCACTCATGTATCCCCTATCCTGTGGAGATCCTGTGGAGAGGGGATACATGTCTTTTGTAGGACACACTGTATGTCGCCTTTTTTTGGGAGGGGGGACGCTGTATGGCGTTCCCTACAGGGGGGGTGGCTGTATGGCGTTCCCTACAGGGGGGAGCTGTATGGCGTTCCCTACAGGGGGGAGGCTGTATGGCGTTCTCTACAGGGGGGGCTGTATGGCGTTCCCTACAGGGGGGGCAGTATGGCGTTATCTACAGGGGGGCTGTATGCCGTTCTCTACAGGGGGATGTATGGCGTTATCTACAGGGGGGGGCTGTAAAAAGGGCACTATCTACAAGCGGGGGGGGGGGGGTTGTGACACCCAGGGGAGGGGGGGGGCCCAGTCAAAAGTTTTTCTATGGGGCCCAGTTTTTCCTAGTTACGCCCCTGCATTACACCATATAGTTTATTTATGGGACATACCCCTTGTTATCCCCGTAAATTTCCAGTGCAATTTTTTATCACCTGTGCAAGAAGAGCTTTAGTAATTGTTGTTATAATAGTAAGTAGAGTATTTGACCCTGTTATATTCTACTCTGCTGAATAGATTGAAATCTTAGTCCAAAGTTTTCTCATAGACAACTGAAAGAATTAAGTGAAGTCTGTTCCGGCAGATTTTTTTTATATAAACATTTTGGATGGGTGTAATGGCAGCCTCATGACGGTAACAGATTAGATGACAGCTGCTGCATAGATTGTGCATTTAGTGAACGAATGTATGGAAATGATTGACAGGGAGATCTGAATGCAAATGTTTACTGCACACTTTTTCGTTTCCCAGACAATGTTCATCTTTGAAATTCATGCCAGTTGATCTGTTTAGTTCTGACACTTTGTTTTAATTAAAAAAAAAAATATACGAATTTGCTGTACTAGCTTAGATGAATATTAATTGCGAAAAAAAAAAAAATGAAATAAAAGCAAAACAATCTCAGTACTGTGCATATGTTCTACTGGTAGGTAGAAGTCTCTCAGATGATGTGATCCAGTTGTGCACTTCCGATCAAAAGCTCTGACCTTCAACCAGTTAATACACTGCCAAGTGTTGTCACTAGTACTGTGAGTCTAGGGCAGCATTAGTCCTCCCCTACTCAAATAGATTTCCTACAGAGCAGTGTTTCTTAATTTCAGGCCTCAAGGGATCACAGCAAGTCCTATATTTTGAGAAAAACCTTTGGCAATTACTGATGCAGTTACACTTAAAGAGGCTCTGTCACCAGATTTTGCAACCCCTATCTGCTATTGCAGCAGATAGGCGCTGCAATGTAGATTACAGTAACGTTTTTATTTTTAAAAAACGAGCATTTTTGGCCAAGTTATGACCATTTTTGTATTTATGCAAATGAGGCTTGCAAAAGTACAACTGGGCGTGTTTAAAAGTAAAAGTACAACTGGGCGTGTATTATGTGCGTACATCGGGGCGTTTTTACTTCTGGCAGATCACGCTGTGACGTCACTTCCCCAGGTCCTGCATCGTGTCAGACGAGCGAGGACACATCGGCACCAGGGGCTACAGTTGATTCTGCAGCAGCATCAGCGTTTGCAGGTAAGTAGCTACATCGACTTACCTGCAAACGCCGTTGCTGCTGCAGAATCAACTGTAGCCTCTGGTGCCGATGTGTCCTCGCTCGTCCGACACGATGCAGGACCTGTGAGTGACGTCACAGCGTGATCTCTCGAGAACACGCTGTGTGTCTGTGCACTGCCAGAAGATGGGCGTTCTGAAGAGAAGTAGATGATACTTCTCGTCAGAACGCCCAGCTAGTAAAAGAAGTAAAAACGCCCCGATGTACGCACATAATACACGCCCAGTTGTACTTTTACTTTTAAACACGCCCAGTTGTACTTTTGCAAGCCTCATTTGCATAAATACAAAAATGGTCATAACTTGGCCAAAAATGCTCGTTTTTTAAAAATAAAAACGTTACTGTAATCTACATTGCAGCGCCTATCTGCTGCAATAGCAGATAGGGGTTGAAAAATCTGGTGACAGAGCCTCTTTAAAGATGACCTGTCACCTCTCCTGACATGTGTAACGTCCACCGAGTTGTGGGCCCACTGGAGCACTCCATGGTAACGGAGTAGCAGCTAGCTAAACAAATATAGAACAGTCACTGTTCGATGGTACTTGGATGACAGGCTGGTGAAGGATAGCTGGAAGCTGGCTTGTGCCGGATTATCGTAAACTGGCTTGTGCTGGATTATTGGAAGCAGAACTGGTGTCGGACACTGGAAATGGCTACTGGACTCAACACGGATACTGGGCACGGATGCTGAAATCGTCACGGACACTGGATGACACGGACACTGGACGCAGATACTGGACTTTGTCACGGACACTGCACACAGATACTAAAGTCGTCATGGACACTGGACACGGATACTGTTGTCATCACGGACACTGGACTTGATACGGACACTGGACTTGAAACGGACACTAGATAGTAACGGAAACAGGTTTCAGGAACAGGTTACGGAACCTTTATAGACTAACACTGGGTTAGCACCAACATTGCTCAAGCACTAGGCTAGTGGGCAGGGATTCTTAAATAGTCCAGGGAGTCCAGGGATAGGCTGGGGACACTTTTACTAGTGCGTGCGATCGCCTTGTAAGAACATGCACCAGCACGCACCCTACGTACACAGTTCGGGGGAGGAGGAGGCAGTAGGCAGAGTGCACTGGTGTCCCTGGGAATGGAGACGCCGGCGAAGATTCACAGTCCTGCTGTGGCGGCTGCCGGTAATAGGGGAATGCCGGCGGTCAGCAACCGCGGGCATCACAACATGTCTGTTTTAGCAAATAATTGTATTCCCAATGAAATAAAGGTTCTGGGGCATCTTTTATTAGGGTTTTACAATGTGCCATTCCTTTGTTAATCCTCCAAGAATTTTTTGAATACATTGTCAACTGGATGTTACCAGTTGGGAGCGTGTCCCTTTACAAACAATGTCCAATCAGTGATGACAGAGTGAGACTGTGTAGAGACACGCCCCTTTATCAAAGGGAATGCTAACACCAAGTTGTCAATTTATTTATACATTTCCAGGAGGAATAGCACAGGATCAGCACTATCCAGAGTTCTAAGAAAATATGTTCCAGATTTTTTTATATGAGGAATACAAGTATTTACTAAAAATAGGCATGTCAAGAGAGGTAGGTACCCTTTAAAAAAAATCACCTCTGTATTAAGAGTATCCTTAAAACATTATAAGCTTGGGATCCATGATTATTGGAACTAAGAAAAACTACAAAGTGTCCATAAACAATACACTGTCGCTACCAAGGATGGATGTCAGAGGAACATCAAACACTCAAATCTTAGAGGAGTAGTTGAAAACAACAGCCAATATAGACCCTATACTATATCCAGAAATTATATATACTATAATACATACACTCTATGAGAGCCTATAAATTGTAGGTTGCCTGCAACAGCAGTCCAGTAAACAGGGTGTAATAATGGGGTAGGGAGACAGACAGGTGAGCCCTAATCTACCCGCCACTCAGTCCCTGCCTACTTGCAACGACCCGCCCTAGGCAACGGGGTACAACTGGGTGACGGTCCCTACGCTCAATAAGTGCACGACAGACAAACAGACAAGGGTACACAGAAGCTAAGGGAAATGGGGCAGTTGCCCACGGCAACACCGTGAGCAACAAGAGTAGTGAACAAGCCGAGTCAAACCAGGAGTGTACGAGGTACCAAACGCAGAGCAGGAGAGTAGTCATTAAAGCCAGGGTCAATATGAAGCAGAGGTCAATAGTACAAGCAGCAGCAGCAGAGCCAGGAAACAGGCAGAATCACAGGCAAAGGAGGAGCAGGAAATGAAGGTATAAATAGACAGAGGGCGGAGCTAGCTCCGTCTGGCCAGGCTGTGATAGGCTCTCCCACTGCTCAGCCTCCCAGCAGAAGTGGTAGATGATCAAGTCACTCTATCAGACTTAGGAGCAGGTGCAGACTGATTAACCACGGGCGTCGTCACAGAAGCTGTGTCTGGCAGATCCTTTACACAGGGTCTATCCATCAATGCTCACTGCCTCTATCTATTTGCTGGTCATATGACAGTAATTGAGTCCTAGATAAATAAAATATAACTACATCTTATAAAACAAACATTATTTTTATCTGCAGCCTTAAATGGGTTGTCTGAGACTAGAAAAAAAGTCTGCATTTTTTTTTTTTACACAGTGCCACTCCAGTTCATTGGGTGTTTCTGGTATTGCAACTCAGCTCCATTGAAATGAATGGGCCTTATCAGACACAGCCCATGTCTAAAAACCCATTTTACTGACCCTAAAGCCCCTAAAAGTAAAGTACCTAAAAGTGAAGCTACATTTTAAATGCACACACATCTTATCTTTATATGAAGGTCTGTTGTTCAGGTATGAAGAGCACCAGGTTTCTGGTACTGATGGCACGCTGGATGTCAAATAGAGTCACTTATTTCCCCCAAATAAAGTTATCTACAGTACAATAAGGCCACTTAAATTTTTGGACTTCTAAAAATAATGCACCAGTACTGTAAGAGAGATTTTTATCTAGATTGGTACCAGTACAGATGGTGGGACACAGTGCTCCAGAAAAATGTAAGAGAAGACTCCCATGCGAAGAGACGTTATCCTGTGACAGATTCTCTTGAACTGGTTGAGGCAAGATGATGAGAAAGCTCTTCATGGGCGGGATTAAGTCCCTATAACATAACGAGTATTCTTGTCATAGTGATCATGCCCCAGAGTAGATTGGGAGCCGAACAACGACTGTAATACGCAGCTGCACATTTTCTCTGATGTAAAATATCGAAGAAGTTTCTGATTTCTGCCATAAAATCGCTTGTATGTCGCTATCAAAGCTGATAGCGACATACAAGGGAACTGACATAGGAGGGACCCATTTTTGAGAGCATCAGAAGCCATATCCGTGAAGCGATTAGTGATCATAGCTTATATGGGCAGGGTCAATTAAAGGATGTGGGGGCTGTCTTACTACATTGCCCTCTGTTAGGACCTAAATAACTGCCCCTGTACTATGACTACACAGGATAATGTACTGCCATATAGAATGGCAATGAAAGAAAGTGTGTATATATTAAAACATTGTCATTTTTTTGTGTCAATATAATATGAGATATTATTTTTTATATAGAATATAATTTTTTTTTCTCAAATATACTGAAAGTATGCTCTGATATATAAGAGCTACAATTTTCTATTAATAGTCACTAATTAGTTTATGTGTTTTCTCACTTTTTTTTATTTCACACTAAACTTATTTCCAACACATCCATCTATTCATCATCACACAATAATTCCAGCGGCATCGCTTGATGTCAATTATAAATGATTTGTCAAATTAGATAGTAAACAGACACATTACTAGACCTGTGAGTTGGTAGCCGTGGAAAGGATGTGTGAAGATGCCCCTGCACTTAGTATTGTGGCACACAACGCTCTTGTTTCTTTTTTTCTAAGTATATTTTAAATAAATTAGTGAAATAATTATAATTTAAACATTCATATTTTACATATTGTAAACTTTATTTTATATTGGTTTTGAAAATCCTGCTTGAGATTTGTGTCATTTTGTTTTCTACTTGATGCCAAGACAGCCTTAAAAAAAATTTGAACACTATTTTATTTTTTTGTAATCTAAATAGGTAAAAAAAAATCTGTGCTGATTAATTTCTTATTATATCTTATAATGTATTTCTAGGTATCCACTAAGTAGCCATGAAGTTAGATAATAAATTATGGCTACCTGCAGTCACCACTAGGGGAAGCTGAAGAGCTTACTGCACACTGTTTATACACTGGACTCCGTAATATCACAGTATGCAGTAAGCTCCGAAACTCCCCCTAGTGTTGGCTGAAGGCTGACAGATTTTTAGATTTAAAGAGGCTCTGTCACCAGATTTTGCAACCCCTATCTGCTATTGCAGCAGATCGGCGCTGCAATGTAGATTACAGTAACGTTTTTATTTTTTAAAAACGAGCATTTTTGGCCAAGTTATGACCATTTTCGTATTTATGCAAATGAGGCTTGCAAAAGTACAACTGGGCGTGTTGAAAAGTAAAAGTACAACTGGGCGTGTATTATGTGCGTACATCCGGGCGTGTTTACTACTTTTACTAGCTGGGCGTTGTGTATAGAAGTGTCATCCACTTCTCTTCACAACGCCCAGCTTCTGGCAGTGCAGATCTGTGACGTCACTCACAGGTCCTGCATCGTGTCGGCACCAGAGGCTACAGATGATTCTGCAGCAGCATCGGCGTTTGCAGGTAAGTCGATGTAGCTACTTACCTGCAAATGCTGATGCTGCTGCAGAATCAAGTGTAGCCTCTGGTGCCGACACGATGCAGGACCTGTGAGTGACGTCACAGTGCTGCACTGCCAGAAGCTGGGCGTTGTGAAGAGAAGTGGATGACACTTCTATACACAACGCCCAGCTAGTAAAAGTAGTAAACACGCCCCGATGTACGCACATAATACACGCCCAGTTGTACTTTTACTTTTCTACACGCCCAGTTGTACTTTTGCAAGCCTCATTTGCATAAATACGAAAATGGTCATAACTTGGCCAAAAATGCTCGTTTTTTAAAAATAAAAACGTTACTGTAATCTACATTGCAGCGCCTATCTGCTGCATTAGCAGATAGGGGCTGCAAAATCTGGTGACAGAGCCTCTTTAACTCTTTGCATATGCAGAGGATTTGGAGCTCTGTATCAGAATATGTATTCACTTGCACAATCTTATTTAATGTAATAAAATTAGTAAATAGATAAAAGAATATCCAAATTAACATATTTGTTTTTTGTAAAGTTTTATTATAAGTCTACTAAAAAATTTGTCTACACGGTTATATTCTCCTTTTTATGATTAAGTTGAACATTGAAATAATATGTTGTAAAATTTCAATGATCATCTTATGTCTTTCTTGAACTGTAGTACATTTGAGTAAAATATAAATAGAAAAATGGAATGGTTGAAGTTGCAGTCTAAGGCCCCATGCACACGAACGTGCTTTTGCGGCCGCAATTCCCCTGAGAATCCACAGGAGAATTGCGGCCCCATTCATTTATATGGGGCCATGCATACGACCGTGGTTTCCAGGCTCATAGCAAATAATGGTCGCGGCCATGTGCACGGCCCGTGATTTGCGGGTGGCTCACGGGTGACACTCCGCCCCCGGCCGACCCCGGAAAATCACGGCCGTACACATGTCTATGGTCATGTGCATGAGGCCTAAGACAAAACAGGTCTGAATGAGTCAGAAACAGTCTTCACACATTGACAGTATGTCGAATCCCAGGACAATAAAATGATAAATAAGCCATCACATCGCTAAATCGATAGAAAAATTAAAAAAAAGGTATGGCTCTCAGAATGTAGCGACACAAAACAATTTTTTTTTTAACAAACAGTCTTTTTTTTTAAAAGTGGTAAAACGTAAAAAAAAATATATAAATATGGTATCTCCGTAATCATATTGACCTGTAGAATAAAGTTAGCATGTCATTATTAGCGCACAATGTACATCTTAAATACAAAATCCAAAAACCAAAGGTGGAATTGCTGTTTTTTACCTATTTCAACCCACAAAGAATTATTTTTTCATTTCCCAGTACATTATATGACACGTTAAATAATGCCGTGAAAAACTTCAACTTGTCTCGCAAAAACAAGCCCTCATATGGCTGTATTAACAGAAAATAAAAAGTTATGGTTTTTAGAAGGGGGAGAGGTAAAAACAAAAATTTAAAATTGGCTGCGTGTCCAAGGGGTTAAGTTTACACACAACTTGTCTCGATATGAAGGTCTGTTCTTCAGGTATGAAGAGAACCAGGTTCCTTGTACGGATGGTACACTTGATGTAAAATATAGTCACTTATTTCCCCCAAAAATTTTTATCCGCAGGTAGAGTATAATAAGGTCACTTGCATTTTGTGGGCTCCTAAATATAATGCACCAGTGTAGGAGATATATTTTTTCTAGATTGGTACTAGATGGGAGACAATTCTCCGGAAACATATAAGAGCAGACTTCCATACAAAGAGCCATTATCCTTTGGCAGATTCTCTTGAACTGGTTGAGGCACGATGATGAGAAAGCTCTTCAGGTTTTTTGCCAAATCCACTAAGGAACCATAAAGTTAGATAATAAATTCTGGCTACATGCGGTCACCACTAGGGGGAGCTTAAGAGCTTACTGCACACTGTTTATACACTGAACTCAATAATATCACAGTATGCAGTAAACTCCTAATCTCCCCCTAGTGTTGGCTGAAGGCTGACAGATTTTTAGCATTTAACTATTTTTCGTATGCAGGGGATTTGAAGTTCTGTATCAGAATATGTATTAACTTGCGCAATCTTATTTCATGTAATAGAATTCGTAAATAGATAAAAGAATATCCGAATTAACATTTTTTTTTTTAGTAAACTGTTATTATGAGTCTACTAAAAAATTGGTCTACACGGATATATTCTCCTTTTATGATTAAGTTGAACATTGATATAAATTAAAAATATGCTGAAGAATTCCAATGATCATCTTATGTCTTTCTTGAACTGTAGTAAATGTGAATAAAATATAAATAAAAAAATGGAATGGTTGGAGTTGTAGTCTAAGACAAATCAGGTCTGAATGAGTCAGAAACACATTGATAGTATGCTGAATCCCGTGACAATAAAATGTATAAATACATCAAGACTATTTGAAATGTTGCTTCATTTTTCATAGATTACTAAGATCAGACTGTTTTCCTCTATCTCTTAGTGTCTACATTTTTTGTAAAAATAATTTATTTAAAAAAAAAAAAAACCTCTTTAAAAATGTTTTACAAATGAAATAAAATATTATTTTTCTTGTGATACTTAAGTATTATAAAATAGTTAACCCTCTTCTCACTATATTACATTGTGTAATATGTAACTAAAGTGTACACTATATTGAGTCCCGTATAGTTTTGCGTGAGGTTCTGTATCATGGACTGAGTTTCCCCCTATATATGGCTTTCAATGGAAATCTTAATATTGCACTGTATTTTTATATGCTGGTGTGCATGGCACATTAACACCGTATTTTGGATCTTGATGATACAGACGGAGTTGTACTGTAGCTAGGCTTTTCTTCACCTAGGGCAATTCAACTTTTTGCTGCCCATGACCTGTATTTAAATACCCTGGTCCAAGCAGAGAGGCTTGTTGGTGCCTCCCCCTCCCTGGACACATGCCCTGACAATAACCCTATCAATTCCATTGGATGCTGATCCCAATTCCGGCTTTGACCCCCCCCCCCCCCCCCCAACCACGATTAGCTGTTATCATTGGGGTAGCTCCAGCTGGCCATACATGTAGTATTTAATGCTACACATAAATGGCAGACCAGGTCCGACAGAGTGAGAGACGCTGTGTGTAATAAGGTCTGCTCTTCCTTATAGAGGGAGGTCCCGAGCTGTGGACCCCCTCTATATGGCCCCTATGCCATAATAGAACAGTTGTAGTGAGAGAGACCCTTTAATGCAGTTTATTACTTAGGATGTTAATTTCTTTGCTGTCTAACCCTATAGAAATATTTTCTCTTTCAACCATTGCACTTGAATATAATCTGCAGCTTATTATTATATTGGCTATTTAGAAATACACATAGTAAAGCAATAAAGCGCAATAAAAACAAGCATTTGGAACATACAAGACTCAAGCAGGTGAAAGTTCCCCGAATTACATGACCCCTGTTGCCTTAAAATGCACAAATATTTATCAAACTACACTTATTGCAAAACTGGCAGAAGGACGGCTCTGCAGCCGATGCCGGTGACTCAGAGCATGCTGCCGAGACTACTCGTAATTAGAAAGACACATATTTGCCCTGATTTTAGACCTTGCTGGTATGTGTTAATGACAAAGTTTAGTCTACTATTGCTCCGGGCACTTCTCAGAAGACTAAAAATCAGCAGACTTAGGAAAAATAAAACTATCCTCAATTTAGTGTCCTAATTTCACATAAAGTCAACAAACAAGCTGTAAATGTCACCGATGCCAAAAAGTAATCATGTTCCTGCTAAAAGCAGGAAATATAAATGATGCCATTTATTTCTATTTATCTGTTCCTACGAACTGCTGCCCAGGATTTTGTCTGCCCTGTCCAGCTGCTACATTTACTCTGTTCATTAAGACCAAAAATATTTATTTATAATTAGTTTTAGTAAGAATTTTCCAAGGTAAATAATTACTGCTTTTTTTAAATTATTATAATGAAGGTTTTTATTTTACATAATATTGTAGCCTAAATATTAAAAAACTACTGGTCTCAAGTTTTGGATTTATTTTAAACAAAAACATTAGATTTATGGCACATTTAATTGCATTTCAGTATTGGGATTGGCGTTAATAGCAATAATAAATTATTATTATTACACACATGCTTTTTCACAATTAAAATATACTAAAGTACACAGACAAAAGACTCTAATAAGGTGGTCAGATATCATATGGTCCACCCCTAATAAAGGTATATGAGGCTAATGCAAAGGTATCCCAACTGAAACATTTATGTCCCTGGCGGCATGTGGGTCGATTGACCCCCCCCCCCCCATTCTAGCGATGGGTGCAAGTTCCAGAGCTGGGACCTAAATCTATCAGACATTTATGGCATATCCCGTTGCCATGGCATAAATGTTCCAGTAAGTAATATCCCTTTAATGAAAACATGATATTACAAAAATAATATCTCTCTATCTGTCTGTCCGTCCATCTATCTATCTATCTATCTATCTATCTATCTATCTATCTATCTATCTATCTATCTATCTATCTATCTATCTATCTATCTATCTATCTATCTATCTATCTATCTATCTCATATCTATCTATCTATCTATCTATCTATCTATCTATCTATCTATCTATCTATCTATCTATCTATCTATCTATCTATCTATCTATCTATCTATCTATCTCATATCTATCTATCTATCTATCTATCTATCTATCTATCTATCTATCTATCTATCTATCTATCTATCTATCTATCTATCTATCTATCTATCTATCTATCTATCTATCTATCACCTGTATCTATCTATCTATCTATCTATCTATCTATCTATCTATCTATCTATCTATCTATCTATCTATCTATCTATCTATCTATCTATCTATCTATCTATCTATCTATCTATCTATCTATCATCTATCTATCTATCTATCTATCTATCTATCTATCTATCTATCTATCTATCTATCTATCTATCTATCTATCTATCTATCTATCATCTATCTATCTATCTATCTATCTATCTATCTATCTATCTATCTATCTATCTATCTATCTATCTATCTATCTATCTATCTATCTATCTATCTATCTATCTATCTATCTATCTATCTATCTATCTATCTATCACCTGTATCTATCTATCTATCTATCTATCTATCTATCTATCTATCTATCTATCTATCTATCTATCTATCTATCTATCTATCTATCTATCTATCTATCATCTATCTATCTATCTATCTATCTATCTATCTATCTATCTATCTATCTATCTATCTATCTATCTATCTATCTATCTATCTATCTATCATCTATCTATCTATCTATCTATCTATCTATCTATCTATCTATCTATCTATCTATCTATCTATCTATCTATCTATCTATCTATCTATCTATCTATCTATCTCTCTCTTTCTCTCTCTTTCTCTCTTCATCTCTTTCTCTCTTCATCTCTTTCTCTCTTCATCTCTTTCTCTCTTCATCTCTTTCTCTCTCTCTCTCTCTCTCTCTCTCTCTCTCTCTCTCTCTGTCTATCTCTCTATCTCTCTCTATCTATCTATTTTTTTAATAAATGTACAAAAATGTATATAAAGCAAAGCATACTAACAATAAAGTGCAATGTGCAAACACGTGCTGGAATAGATGCCAACAAATATATATGTGTACTGTTTCAATGTATTGAAATGTTTCACTTCTGTAGCTGCCCTTACGATCGTCTTAAGAATATTCCATTGCTCTGCATTTATACTATAATGTTATGCTGCAAGAATAGCAAAACACTCTTTAAGATATGTACATACACAAGGGGTATCATGAAGCATAAAAACAGTCTAGTTGAGATTATGTATTGTGAACTGGGCTGAAGCAGAAATGATAACATCAGTGGTATAGTCTGGTATAGGGGTTTCAAGCTTTATTAGCTCACAAGCTACTTTCAAGTATGACAGAGGATTGTGAGCCACACTGGGTATTAAAGTGTTTAGCTGGGGCTAGAAACAAGGCTCTGCCTTTGTCCAGAAAAATCGCCGGCCTTGTCCATAGCATGTGTCTGGTATTGCAGCTCCCTTGAATGTGGATGACCTGCAATACCACACACAGCCAATGGATGAGAGTGGTGCTGTTTCTTGGGAGAAAAAAAACAGAACGTCTTTCCAACTGTAGACAAACTATTTAAAAGAGAAGTCTACTAAAGATATGTCAGACTCGTATGGCTCTTTTCCTAGTGTTAACTGCCATTGATAATTGTTTGACCGTGGTGCCAAGTTTAAGTAATAGCAAAACATCCTTGGTGTCACCAGAGCACAATAGAATGTATAGCTGCTGCCAAGTTGGGAGCCAGATGCATGTGCCCAAGAGTTATTAGTGGCTCCTGAACTACAAATTGGGGAATACCGATATAGACTAACAGTAATGTAGAGTAAATGTAGGAAAATGGGATGACATAGTGTAAAAAGAAAATGTATGAAAGAATAATTGCATTGTAGTATTGCTTATTAATTATTCTTCTTTTAACTATTATTGTTGTTATTAAAGGGGATTTCCTGTCCCTTAAAAAAAATGGCCTATCATCAATATCACATTGGTCGGGGTCCAACTGCCAATTAGCTGTTTTGAAGGGGCCGTAGCACTCGTACGAGCGCTGCTTCCCCTTCATCCCGGTCACTTGGTCACACTGAATCGCTGACATGGCAGTAGCTGCAGTTTACAGTAATACAACCTACATTGAAGTGAATGGGGGAAGGTTGTAATACTGTGAACCGCCGCTAAAATTGTGTCGGGCGATTCACAGAGCAGTAAGTGTAATGAAGGGGAAGCAGCGCTCGTACAAGCGCTGCGGCCCCTTCAAAACAGCTGATCGGCGGGGGTCACGACAGTTGGAACCCGACCAATTAGATATTGATGGCCTATCCTGAGGATAGGCTATCAATTTTTAGGGACTGGACAACCCCTTTAATATTATTAGTCCACATCCTTCAATTTACAGGACTTTCTAGTGTTAAAATCTTGCACAGTTTTTCAGAGAAAAGAAATAACAGAGTTGAGAGATCCAGCAAAAGGAAGAAAAAAAAATGTTAGGTCAGTAAATATTAATGAGAGTGAAGATGGATGTTTACCAATAAAAGCAGCTGTTGAAAAATAAAAAAAAGAAAAGGATAAAAAAAAGAAGAAGCTCATGTAACTTTTATAAAGAGTTTATGAATTCTGTTTGCTTTCTCAGCAAAAATCAGTTTTTTAAAAGGTAAATATTTCACTATTAACTGACAAAAATGTTCTGCTTTATGTGAGAACACATAATCTCTCATTTATTCTGGTAATTGCAGAGCGCAGCAGCAGTTCTAGAGCTGTTTTTTTTACACTTGACTTTGTTTTTTTTAGGGAATTTTCATAAACTGGCACGTTTTGTTAATTCAGTGTGTCCATGGTGACAAAACCATCTAACAATAGGACAATTATATATTTTATTCTGTTATTGCATCTTTTATTACTATCTTATATATATTGCCAACATATTCTAGGGCGCAGTACAGAGATTGTCATCACTCACATCACACACTGTCCATGACGGCTTCAGAGTCACACTCCTTGTGACACATTCCTCAAAAATTTCTGCCACTATTCTGATTTCAGAATATGGTTCATGCTACATTATTGTAATACAATATGGGTCATGCTACACTAGTGTAATAGAAAATGGGTCATGCTACACTAGTGTAATAGAATATAGGTCATGCTACACTAGTGTAATGGAATATGGGTCATGCTACACTAGTGTAATAGAATATAGGTCATGCTACACTAGTGTAATAGAATATGGGTCATGCTACACTAGTGTAATAGAATATAGGTCATGCTACACCAGTGTAATAGAATATGAGTCATGCTACACTAGTGTAATAGAATATGGGTCATGATTCACCAGTGTAATAGAATATGGGTCATGCTACACTAGAGTAATAGGATATGGGACATGCTACATTATTGTAATAGAATATGGGCCATGCTACACTAGTGTAATAGAATATGGGTCATGCTACACTAGAGTAATAGAATATGGGTCATGCTACACTAGTGTAATAGAATATGGGTCATGCTACACTAGTGTAATAGAATATGGGTTGTGGTACATTATTGTAACAGAATATGGGTTATGCTACATTATTGTAGTAGAATATGGGTCATGCTACACTAGTGTAATAGAATATGGGTCATGCTACACTAGTGTAATAGAATATGGGTCATGCTACACTAGTGTAATAGAATATGGGTCATGCTACACTAGTGTAATAGAATATGGGTCTTGCTACACTAGTGTAATAGAATATGGGTCATGCTACACTAGTGTAATAGAATATGGGTCATGCTAGACAGAAAAATCTGTCTTCAGATATTTCTTCTCCCAGTCTTGATGTTTCTGTGTCTTGTTCAGTGGTGGTCGGGTTTCAGGCATCCTTACCTCGGCCGTGTCTCTGAGCACTGAACACCTTGTACTTCTGGACACTCCAGGGAGGTTGCAGTCCTGGAATATGACCGCACTGGAGAATAATGGAAACCTGGTCACTTCACGTTGGATCCTTCTCAAATCTTTGGCAGTTAATTTGTGTTTTTGTTTCTCAACAAGTTTTTTTGTGACCCTGTTGACTATTTGCAACAAAACGTTTGATGGTTCTGTGATTACGCCACAATATCTTAGCAATGTCAAGAGTGCTGCATCCCTCTGAAAGACTTTTAACAATTTTTAACTTTTCAGAGTCAGTTAAATCTCTTTTTTTGGCCCATTTTGCCAGAGGAAAACAAGCTGCCTAATAATTCTGCACACCTTAATATAGGGTCTTAATCTCCTTAGACCACACCCTCCCTCATTACACAAATACACATCACTGGATATGCTTCATCCAATAAGCATTTAAGTTTATACAGCTGGAATATATGCATAACAATTATGATATGGTTAAAATACTCACTTGCCTAATAATCGTGCACACTGTGTAGTTCCACTAGAATTTGCACCACATGTAAAGGCTCAAGACTGCTCTGCCTCCCAAACCTTATGCCTTATAATTTGTATTAATATCTTTGTATTCCAGCACAACAATCATCTTTTCCAATGTATACTATTGGCCATTATTTTATTGTTTTGTGTTTATGATGTCTTTCCTGTTTATATTTGGAAAATTTCAAGAAAATTAGATTTTAAAAGAAAATGGCTCGTGCGACACTAGTATAATTGAATATGGTTCATATTCTGTGACACCTTCAGCCTGGGACTTCTCCACCAGTGTGTTTTTATTATTTTATTTTTATATGCATATTTTAGATTCATTTTGTATTGTATTGTAAGGTAAATGAGCTAATCCACTTCTTTAACCCCTTAACGCTCAGTGACGTACTATTACGTCATGGAAAGCGCCCTGTTCGCGCTCCATGACGGAATAGTACGTCTCGGGAGTAACGGCCGTTTCGGCCGTCCTCCCGACACATACAGGAGCTGTGACAGCTGCTGTCTCGTACAGCGGCTGTCACAGCTCCTACAGCGGGGACCGATCGTTGCGTCCCCGCTGATTAACCCCTGAAAAGCCGTGTTCAATAGCGATCACGTCTTTTTAGGGGTTAAAGAGGCTCTGTCACCAGATTTTGCAACCCCTATCTGCTATTGCAGCAGATAGGCGCTGCAATGTAGATTACAGTAACGTTTTTATTTTTAAAAAACGAGCATTTTTGGCCAAGTTATGGCCATTTTTGTATTTATGCAAATGAGGCTTGCAAAAGTCCAAGTGGGTGTGTTTAAAAGTAAAAGTCCAAGTGGGTGTGTATTATGTGCGTACATCGGGGCGTTTTTACTACTTTTACTAGCTGGGCGTTCTGATGAGAAGTATCATCCACTTCTCTTCAGAACGCCCAGCTTCTGGCAGTGCAGATCTGTGACGTCACTCACAGGTCCTGCATCGTGTCGGACACATCGGCACCAGAGGCTACAGTTGATTCTTCAGCAGCATCAGCGTTTGCAGGTAAGTAGCTACATCGATTTACCTGCAAACGCCGATGCTGCTGCAGAATCTTCTGTAGCCTCTGGTGCCGATGTGTCCTCGCTCGTCTGACATGATGCAGGACCTGTGAGTGACATCACAGCGTGATCTCTCGAGAACACGCTGTGTGTCTGTGCACTGCCAGAAGCTGGGCGTTCTGAAGAGAAGTGGATGATACTTCTCGTCAGAAAGCCCAGCTAGTAATAGTAGTAAACACGCCCCGATGTACGCACACAATACACACCCAGTTGTACTTTTACTTTTCAACACGCCCAGTTGTACTTTTGCAAGCCTCATTTGCATAAATACAAATATGGTCATAACTTGGCCAAAAATGCTCGTTTTTTAAAAATAAAAACGTTACTCTTATCTACATTGCAGCGCCGATCTGCTGCAATAGCAGATAGGGGTTGCAAAATCTGGTGACAGAGCCTCTTTAAGCTACAATCGCCAGCCTGCTACACGATAGCGGCCGGCGATGGTGACTATGGCAACCGGACACCAAACAATGGCGTCCGGCTATGCCATCGACGGAAGCCTAGTGGGTCCTGACAAAGTCAGGACCCACTATGCTTGCTGTCAGTGAGTAGCTGACAGCTCTAATACACTGCACTACGCATGTAGTGCAGTGTATTAGAATAGCGATCAGGGCCTCCTGCCCTCAAGTCCCCTAGTGGGACAAAGTAAAAAAGTTAAAAAAAGATGTGTAAAAATAAGAAAATAAAAGATTTAAAAGTAATAAAAGTAAAAATCCCCCTTTTTCCCTTATCAGTCCTTTATTATTAATAAAAATATATAAACAAACAAATAAACTATACATAATTGTTATCGCCGCGTCCGTAACGGCCTGAACTACAAAATTATTTCATTATTTATCCCGCACGGTGAACGCCGTAAACGAAAATAATAATAAACCGTCCCAGAATCACAATTCTTTGGTCACTTCACATCCCAAAAAATTTAATAAAAAGAGATCAAAAAGTCGCATGTACCTAAAAATGGTATTGATGGAAACTACAGTTCGTTACGCAAAAAATAAGTCCTCGCACGGCTTTCTTGATGGAAAAATAAAAACGTTATGGCTCTTAGAATAAGCGAACACAAAAAGTAAATGATTTTTTACAAAACGTATTTTATTGTGCAAACGCCATAAGACATAAAAAAAACTATAAACATCTGGTATCGCCGTAATCGTATAGCGCCCCGCAGAATAAAGTGAATATTTATAGCGCACGGTGAACGCTGTAAAAAAAATAGAATAAAAAAACAATAGTAGAATTGCGGTTTTTTAGTCACCGCGCCACTTAAAAATAGAATAAAAACTGATCAAAAAGCCGCATGCACCCCAAGAAAACTACAATGGATTCCTCAAGTGGTCTAGTTTCCAAAATGGGGTCACTTTTGGGGGTTTTCCACTGTTTTGGCACCACAAGACCTCTTCAAACCGGACATGGTGCCTAATAAAAAGGAGGGCTCAAAATCCACTAGGTGCACCTTTGCTTCGAAGTCCGGTGCTTCAGTCCATTACCACCCGAGGGCCACATGTGGGATATTTCTCAAAACTGCAGAATCTGGGTAATAAGTACTAAGTTGCGTTTCTCTGGTAAAACCTTTTGTGTTATAAAAAAAAGTGTTATAAATAGGATTTTCTGACAAAAAAAAAAAGTAGATTTCACCTCTACTTTGCTCTAAATTCCTGTGAAACACCTAAAGGGTTCATAAACTTTCTATATGCTGTTGTGAATACTTTGAGGGGTCTAGTTTCTAAAATGGGGTGTTTGATAGAGGTTTCTAATATATGGGCCCCTCAAAGCAACTTCAGAACTGAACTGGAACCTAAAAAAACTTACTGGGAGTTAATGGATTTGGTGCACCCACTGCTGGACCAGGGTTACCACCTCTACCTGGATAATTTTTATACCAGCGTCCCACTCTTCAACTGCCTCGCTTCCAGAAGTCCTGCGGCATGCGGCACTGCTAGAAGAAACCTGAGAGGCCTCCCTACGACTCTGCTTGGGCAAACACTCAGAAGGGGTGAGAGCAGGGAACAATCTAGCAGCAACATATTGTGTGTCAAGTACAAGGACAGGAGAGATGCCACACCAGTACCCATGTACCTGTACGAGGTACCAGTACAGAGACCCCCAAACCAGACTGCATCCTGGGCTACAATAGGTACATGGGAGGGGTGGACTTGTCAGATCAAGTCCTGAAGCCCTACAGCGCCATGCGGTGTGGTATAAGAAGCTGGCCGGGCACATCATACAGATGGCATTGTACAACGCGTATGTGCTACATCGATGTACAGGCCAGAGGGAAACTTTCCTGGAATTTCAATAGGTGGTTATCAAGAAACTAATTTTTATGGACCAAGAAGGGGGGGCACCCAATACTTCTGGAGGCGAGGCCACACGCATCGTACCAGGGCAACACTTTCCAGGAGAAGTTCCCCAAACTGGCAAGAAAGGAAAAAGTCAAAAGAGGTACAAAGTCTGCTATAAGAGGGGGATAAGGAAGGACACAATATATCAATGTGACACGTGTCCCGAAAAACTAAGGCTCCGTATGAAAGAGTGCTTCAAAATTTATCATACATCCCATGATTTTTAATCTACCCCAGTTTTACTTACCCTGATGCACTCCACACAGCTTATCCCCCCTCGTCTTTCCCCTCTGAGCCCTGCTGCGTGCCCAGGCAGCTGATAACAGCCACATGTAGGGTATTGCCATACCCGTGAGTACCCACATTACAGTTTATGGGGTGTATGTCTCCGGTCAAAATGCTCACTACATCCCTAGATGAATGCCTCAAGGGTGTAGTTTTTAAAAGGGGGTCACTTCTTGGGGGTTTCAACTGTACTGGTACCTCAGGGGCTTCTGCATACATGACTTTGCACCAAAAAATCCCCAGTAGGCCAAATGGTGGTCCTTTCCTTCTGAGCCCTCCCATGGGCCCAAACGGCAGTTTATCACCACAAATGGGGTACTGCCGCACTCAGGACAAATTGGGCAACAGAATGGGGTATTTTATTTCTTGTGAAAACTAGAAATTTTCAACCAAAACTACATATTATTGGAAAAAATAATTTTGTTTTAATTCCCAGCCCAATTCAAATAAGTTCTGTGAAAAAACTGTGGGGTCAAAATGGTCACAACACACATAAATGAATTCCTTGAGGGGTATAGTTTCCAAAATGGGGTCATTTCTGGTGGGTTTCCATTGCTTTGATACCTCTGGGGCTCTGCAAATGCGACATGGCACCCGAAAACCAATCCAGCAAAATCTGGACTCCAACAAACACATAGCGCTCCTTTCCTTCTGAGCCCTCCCATGGGCCCAAACGGCAGTTTATCACCACAAATGGGGTACTGCCGCACTAAGGACAAATTGGGCAACAAAATGGGGTATGTTGTTCCCTGTGAAAATAAGAAATTTTGATCAAAAATGACATCTTATTGGAAAAAATATCATTTTTTTCATTTCACAGCCCAATTCAAATAGGTGCTGTGAAAAAACTGTGCGGTCAAAATGATAACAAAAACCATAAATGAATTCCTTGAGGGGTGTAATTTCCAAAATGGGGTCACTTCTGGTGGGTTTCCATTGTTTTGATACCTCAACACCTCTTCAAACCTGGCATGCTGCCTAAAATATATTCTAATAAAAAAGGGGCCTCAAAATGCACTAGGTGCTTCTTTGCTTCTGGGGCTTGTGTTTTATTCCAGGAGCGCAGTAGAGCCACATGTGGGACATTTCTAAAAACTGCAGAATCTGGACAATACATATTTAGTAGTGTTTCTCTGGTAAAACCTTCCGTGTTACACAAAAAAAAATTAATAAAATTGAAATTCAGCAAGAAAAATGAAATTTGCAAATTTCACCTCCACTTTGCTTTAATTCCTGTGAAATGCCTGAAGGGTTAAAAAACTTTCTAAATGCTGTTTTGAATACTTTGAGGGGTCTAGTTTTTAAAATGGGGTGTTTTATAGGTGTTTCTAATACATAGGCCCCTCAAAGCCACTTCAGAACTGAAGAGGTACCTTAAAAAAAAGGCATTTGAAATTTTCTTAAAAAAAAGAGAAATTACTGTTTATGTTCTAAGCCTTGTAACGTCCAAGAAAAATAAAATAATGTTCAAAAAACGATGCCAATCTAAAGTAGACATATGGGAAATGTGAACTAGTAACTATTTTGGGTGGTATAACCGTCTGTTTTACAAGCAGATGCATTTAAATTCTGAAAAATTCTATTTTTTATACATTTTCCCTAAATTTTGCAAATTTTCACCAATAAGCACTGAATATATCATCCAAATTTTACCACTAACATAAAGCCCAATGTGTCACGAGGAAACAGTCTCAGAATCGCTTGGATAGGTTTAAGCATTCCGACGTTATTACCACATAAAGTGAAATATGTCAGATTTAAAAATGGGCTCTGAGCCTTAAGGCCAAAACAAGGCTGCGTCCTTAATGGGTTAAAATATGTAAAACAAATTCTATTGAAATGTATCGTATTATTTGTATGGTATATCTGAATACAGATATGTTTTATATTTAGTTTACAAGTGAGGATGTTGAATTTTTTTGATACTATTTGTAAATAGTGATTGAATTCCTCAATCTGATCTGCAAAAAAATGTATCCGATGTGCTAAAACTGGTACGGTCATAGATAATAAACAATAATCAAAGAGAAAAATCTCATTAGGGGAATATAACATCTTAATTTTGCTATGAACAATTTTCTATTTCTGTTGGAGCTAGAATTGCCATGTAGACCCAGCTTAATGCACTGCAAGGCCTCGTGGTAAAAACTGTAGTTTGGCTCTGTACAAGGTTCAAGTTGTACGAAGCCATGAAATTGAACCCATAGAAATCTATGAACTCATACTGTACTTCTATATGCCTCCGATTTCATACGAGGCATACGGATGTAGCCATCTTTATCTTGACATTTAAAGCATTAAATACAGTGTCAAGAAACTTTAACTGGACTTTTTCAATGACTTTTCAATGGATTTTGTTGTGTGATATCACGATAAGGCAAGTTATCAGAGTCAAGGTAAACTTGGCTACATCTGTATGGAGGTTTGGAGGTTGTTTTTTTCTTACGGATTCATACATATTCGAGAATATATATTTTTTGCCATGTTTGTTGGATGACGTATTATGGAGTGAATCTATATTCTTAATTTGATGCTACACGGAGGGACCTACAATTCCATAGTAATTTATAGATGGTGTTGTATATTTTAATTATTCCTACTCTAATTGGTAAATACTATAAGGTGTAAATGGTTGAAAGAAACAGGACTGGTCCTCAACAGCACTCTTGTTCTTTGTCGTGCAAATGGCCCCAGGCTCCACTGACTCCCAGTAAATATAGGATCCAAAAAGAGTATTTGGCACTGCACCGGATTTCGAATCAAACTTTACTCTTTATTGCATATCAACTTTCAGATACAGTCAAAACAGGCTACGTTTTAACCATATACAGATTTGAGAAAGGCCATTATATGTTCGAAGCATCACCTGCTTTGACTGTATCTGCGAATTTATATGCAATAAAGTACATTATAAATTTTGATTCCAAATCTGGTACAGTGACAAATACTCTTTTTAAGGTCTAAATGGTGAGTTATGTGAAAAAATCCTCCAAAGTAGAGACATTTCTTAAAGAGGCTCTGTCACCAGATTCTCAAACCCCTATCTCCTATTGCATGTGATCGGCGCTGCAATGTAGATAACAGTAATGTGTTTTTTTTTTTAAAAACTTTCATTTTTGGCCAAGTTATGAGCTATTTTATATATATGCAAATGAGGTTTGAAATGGACAACTGGGCATTTTTTTTTCGTTATGTCCAACTGGGCGTGTATTGTGCTTTTAACTGGGCGTCTTTACGTGTATGACGCTGACCAATCAGTGACCAGTCAGCATCATACACTCATCTCCATTCATTTACACAGCAGCGATGTGCAGCCACATAAACAGAGATTAACGTTAATCAAGTGTCCTGATAATGAATACACATGAAATCCAGCCTGGACGTCATGTGTATTCAGAATCCTGACACTTCTGACTCTTTTCTGTGAGATTCCAGCAAGTGAAACGAAATCTCGCTTACCTCCGTAATCTCGCGAGATTACGCGTGGCTTGCTGTAATCTCACAGAAAAGATTCAGAAGTGTCAGGATTGTGAATACACATGTGTATTCATTATCAGGACACATACACATGTGTATTCATTATCAGGAAACTTCTGAATCTTTTCTGTGAGATTTTCAGCAAGGGAAACAAAATCTCGTTTACCTCCGTAATCTCGCGAGATTTCGTTTCCCTTGCTAGAAATCTCAAAGAAAAGAGTCAGAAGTGTCAGGATTCTGAATACACATGACGTCCAGGCTGGATTTCATGTGTATTCATTATCAGGACACTTGATTAACGTTAATCTCTGTTTATGTGGCTGCACATCGCTGCTGTGTAAATGAATGGAGATGAGTGTATGATGCTGACTGGTCACTGATTGGTCAGCCTCATACACGTAAACACGCCCAGTTAAAAACACAATACACGCCCAGTTGGACATAACGAAAAAAAAACCTCCAGTTGTCCATTTCAAACCTCATTTGCATAAATATAAAATAGCTCATAACTTGGCCAAAAATGAACGTTTTTAAAAAAAAAAAACATTACTGTTATCTACATTGCAGCGCCGATCACATGCAATAGGAGATAGGGGTTTGAGAATCTGGTGACAGAGCCTCTTTAAATAGTTTTCCCAATGTAGAAGAACCTTTTTATTTGTGAAAGTAGAGATGGTGTCCTTCAGCAAAAGGCGAGATCTTCAATTTATCGTATGTGTCTATAGATAAAGATGGGGAGGGGATATGTTGATTTTTAAACACTACTTATTTTAGGGGGGTTTTCCAGAACTGCAAAATTGATGTTCTTTCTGTAGGACGGGTCAGCTGATTGCAACCCTGGAAAATCCCTTTAATGAACTGAATATTATGAAATAGAATGAGGCATTTGTTATTTATTTATTTTTTACCATAAATTCATGTCTTTTACCAAAAACGTGACCAGCTGCAATATCATTTCTTATATCTCGTGGCTAGGTGGTTTTCACTTAGGACCCCTACTTTATTCCTTCTTCGGTCAAACCAGCAATAATGCAGTCTTCACACGTATAATTCCCACATATAATTGCTTCTGCCATCACCTCTAAAGGTGTGTTTCTGATCAATACGTTGGAATTGAAAGTGACTTGAGTGTTTACCTTTCGCTTAACCGCTCATACTTTGCCCCTTCTTCCATCTGTTCATTTGTTCAAGCAGCTTCTATGTCTATTATTTCCCAAGCAGATAAATTGTCCTCTTCCAAAACAGTTCAGTTTTTATCTATGGACATTATTTTCTATTGATTTCCTTCATTCACAAAAATCCCTCTTCAGTATTACTCTGATCAATGATGTTGTCCTCAGATTTTCTAAAGTTTAGATATTTTGTCATCCAGGATGTTTTCGTTGGTGGATGAGACCTTGATATTAGGTTATGATTTTCTCAATTGATAGATTGCTCATTGGGTGATAGTAAAATAGCATCGAGTGATATTCAGCAAAACAGTTGTAGTCCTCTTAGTAAGTCATTTGTCTGGTGGCCTGCTGGGAAATTACACTCAAGAGGATCAAATATTTATAATATCTGTAAGATTTACTGGCGGATCTCATAGAGGTTCCCTTCATTGTAGGTATGAAACAATCTCTGAGCTCAATCAATGCTTACGCCTAGTATAAGAAGAGGTTACAGTACGTCCTGTCCTCTACAATTCTCTTTATAGCTTGTATTCTTTATGTGCCCTTAGGCATTCTTGTTTATTTGTATAAATATTTGATATAACATTGTACAAGGCACTTTTAGACAATAAATATAATTGTATCCACAGAAATGCTCTGTTGTACATGTATGGGCTCATCTACATCATGAAATGTTGTCTTTATCTATACATAAATATCTAAATCTCATGTGTAACAATAATCTAAAGAAACAAATACAGATGTGTCCTCCCCTAAGGCCTCATGGACAAAACCGTAATGGATTTTAGTTTCCGAAAATATGGATCCGCAAATACGGATGCAAATTGCGGAAGCGCCCATAGACTTTTCTGGGCGAGTCTGTGGCATAATTGCCGACAAGAATAGGACATGTTCTTTATTTTGCGGAGCATTTCTACGGCCTGTAAATATACGGAAGGGTAAACTGCACGAGATTCTTTTTTTTTTTCTGGATCTGTTGGGAAAGTAAAAGTCTACTATGCTATTCTATCCTTAAAATAAAAAGGTATAATGACGTATATCAGCCTGATAGACGTAAAAAGGATGCCCTTTTGACCTCTGTTGGGCTAAAGAAGCCCTATGGACACGTTTAGCATGACATCACAAGCGGGATGTAAAAAGGGTTATAACTTATACAATTTTAGGTGATACCAATTCAATACAATCTCGCATCATCAAGTAAAAAAAGGTATACATTAATGTATATGTTTTTTTTTAAGGAGACAGTCTATAGGCAACAGATACGCAACGAAGGGCATCCGTTAACGGCATCCATCACAGGTTTTCTCCATCTGCTAGTTTAATATCAAGCGCCACACTTTTCAGGATATGTTGTATTTAGAGATAAGTTAAGGGAGAACACATCTGTTTATATGCATGCTTTTTATTTTAAGAACCGTGGAATGTATACAATTATTTACACATAGAGGAGACACCAACAACCTGACATCTCTGATTGTATCTATCCGTCTTGGTGTTTTACGACAATTTTCTTTTTTAATGAATTGGCACATCTCATAATATTTTCTGTCTCGCCAAAGGGCACACATTCCATAAGGGTAGATCATATGGCTGCTATGGGGCCAAGGCATGGTTAGCTGTATCCCTTGTTTTAATGGGTGGATACAACCTGTGCAGTGACACTTTCTACAATGGTTCTAAGAGTAAAGAATCAACAAAATGATCATGGTAAGGAGATGGGGCAAACAGGCACCAAGTCCTCCTGTCACGGGCAGATAGGGGTGTGGTAGTGTTAACCAGCACCAAAAGAGGACCACATTCTATTCTATGGAGTCTCCTCACCTTTAAGCAAACTTCTGGTCATGTCGATTTTGCTTCAAGTATAAAATAGACTTGATTTGCTCATAAATCTTTGCTTTTCTTTTGCATTTATTTGGTTTGGAAAATTATTGGGTTTTATACAACAACACGCGCACATACAAAAAAATTTAATTGCCAACAATTAGTCATATTCCCTTCGTGTTTTTGTTATAGAATTAAGAAGAGAACAAGCTACCACTAGATTAGTCCAATATTCAACCAACAATTGGTGATATTGAAGACTTAATTGATTTCGTACTTTTTTGTATTTCAAAACGGTATTTGTCTCATTTAAAAAAAAAAAAATGGAAGCCTATAAAATAATTTGTTTTAAAGATGGAAATATTAACCCCTTAAGGACACTGCCTTCCAAAAGCCATAACTTTTTTATTTTTTTGTCTACGTAGCCGTATGAGGGCTTGTTTTTTGCAGGACAAGTTGTAGTTTTTCATGGCACCATATATTGTACTGCATAATGTACAAGGAAGCTGAATAAAATATATTTGTGGGGTGAAATGGAGGAAAAACAGCAATTCCGCCATTTTTCGGGGAGCTATGTTTCTACGGCAATCATCAGGCAGTAAAAATTACATGTTCAACTTAATCCAAAGGTTGATACGATTGCGGCAATATATATATATTATTATTATTTTTTACGGTGTTCACCGAGCGGGTTAAACAATGCTATATTGTGATTGTTCAGACCTTTACGGACACGGCAATACCAAAGAAACTTTATTTGCCTGTTATTTCATTTTTAGTCCCGCTAGGGGAGTAGAACCAATGGATTGCTTGCATGAAATACCTGCAATATTAATTTATTGCAGTTTATCGGTATACTGACAGTCAAGGAGTACAAAGATGCCAGACCTGCGGGCCTTCATTAGGCCCCCAGGCTGCATAGACAACCAATCGGCACCCCGCAATTGCACAGTGGGGGGGGGGGCGATGGCACGTCGGAGGGGGCCACTGCCTGATTCTAACGATTTAAATGCTGCGTTTGCGATTGACCACGGCATTTAAGGTGTAAAACAGGCGGAATCAAAGTGATCTTTGATTCCGCCCGTTGCACCGAGGAGTCGGCTGTATCACAGGTATGGAGCGCAGTAGCCTGTGAGCCCGCTCCATTCTTCTCCTCTACGTCCACACAGAGTTACACAGCGTGTAGATGTGTATCACATCCTCCTCTAAGTTGCTGCTCATGATCCCCCCCCCCACACTATTTCTCTCAGCTGACTATGTGGCTCCAGGACAATCTAATGTCCCTTCTGATGAGTTTTCAACGTCCAGGAGCACATGCCCGTCAGTAACCGGGTTGAGAGATACGAGGGGTGTAAGTGATTAGAAAACAGTTTGTTATAAAAGGTCCAATCATAAATGTGCTTCGTGTAGACAAAACAGAGCATTGTAGGGCAGGATGTAATGACACGGGGATGGGGGACTGGTTGTACTGCACATACCCAGTTATCTGTGGCAAGGGGAGAACGCTGGGCATGCAAAGTAAAGGTCCAAACAGCTATACTAGACTTGCAGACAATTCAGATATGTGATGCGCAGGTTCAAATCACAAGGTGGGGCAGGTTGTTCTGCGCATTCCCAGATATCTATTGTCGGGAGAAGATGCTGGGCATGCACAGTAGTCATCATTAACGAGGAGAAAGTGTCCCTTGCGCTAAACTGCACTGGATAACTACTGAAGGGTTTTCATCTGGGCATGTGCATTGCTCCAACCCCCAGATTTCCTAGTAGATGTGCGTTCAGTAGAGTACAGGAGAAGAGCTGCTGAGTAATGGGAGGAATGGATTTGGCACACAACTTTATACAGCATTTTGCCCTGGACCTGAATTTTCAGCAAGCACAGAAGACAAATGGTAGACAATTTTTAATTGAAACCGATTTACAATTATTTTTTTTTTTTAACAAAACACATACAATGCTATTTAAAAACAAAATCTGTTCAAAGGTTTCCATAGACTTTAAGATAATAATAAGCAAATTTATTCTCCCATTTTATTCTATGCACTGTAAAAGCTGTGAATGTTGCATATGGTAGATTTCGTTATGGGCACTATGGATTAAGGGAAAAGCAAAGCATTTATAAGTAGAATGACATTTGAAAAAAGACCTCTCTCCACTCTATTAATATTTTCGCAGTCAGTCAGAAATGATTTTTATATATACAAATTATTTATTTTATACTATATAAATGTCATAGATCCTCCATAGACAACCTCTTTCATATTGAAGCCGCCGCAGATCAAGCTCCCTGAACCTCTCAGCATACAGCTGATTTTGCTGGGGAAAGCCTTCTCTGGCCAGACATATTCCCATAAGCGGCTGCTGCAGGGGAAAAGTTGTGTTGCATGGTGGGTCATATAGATGAGCTGTTATAGAGGGAGGTCACTAACATAGGGCATATGGACATAATTGAGCATATGGACATGGGTTGTCTTCATGAGACAACCCCTTCAAGTATAGAGATCACAATAAGCGTTACTTTTTGCTAGTATCCCATAGGACATAAAGTTATCCAAATAAACTCAGGGATCGTCAGTTATTTAGCACTGTTCTATTACACTTCTGGCGATTGTCCAGACAATACTACTGGTTGCTTTCTTTATGCATGGTTAATTTTCTTTTTTGGATATCTAATTGAATGGGTAACTAAACGTTCAATAAACTTCTGACAAGTCATAGTGACATGTCAGAAGTTTTGATTGGTGAGGGTCCGAGCACTGAGACCCCCACCAATCACTAAAGAGAAGCGGCATGAGCGCTGTGCCGCTTTGTTTCTGTTCTGCTTTTTCCGGAAATCAATATAGCGGTGTACCGGCTCAATAGAAAGTATTTGAGCCCGTTCAACGCTACATTGGCTTACTGGAAAAAGGAGCTCACAGGAGCACTTCTGCCACTTCGTTTTAGCGATTGATGGGGGTCTCAGTGCTCGGACCCCCACCTCTCAAAAGTTCTGACATGGCACTATGAAATGTCAGAAGTTTGTTGAACTTTTAGTTACCCTTTAAATTAGATATCCAAGAAAGAAAATTGACCATGTAAATAGAAGGCAACCAGGAGTATCGTCTGTACAAGTGTAATAGAACAGTGCTTGCTGGGCATTAACATTATGCTGTATAGTAAATAACTGAATGTTGAACATTTAGTTACCCTGGGAAGCCATGCTAGAAATAGGAAATAGTATTCAAAGACAAATGATCCTATTGGATAATTAGTTGTAGTTTGGAAATCATACTTCAAAGTGTTTAAAATACCAAAATGCCATGCTTGTTTTTTTGTCCCTATGGCCATGTTATATAATGTTGTTGAACCCAACAGAAACTTTATTGAAAGTTGTTTTTCTTTCTGTACTTTTTCAAAGCTGAGAAAGTTTCGACGGATTTATCAAGGGAAAAAACACACATTGCTTGCAATTAAATAGAATGTAATTGAAATCTACTGTAGCTGTTGCGTTGAGTGATTATGCTCAAACAGTCATTGCGCTGAACAATTATACTTGATCCACAAGATTGCATATTCATCTATTCATTCATCTATTCACAAATGTTGATGAAAAACATTGTCTGAAATTATCCTTGCTCATAACTGTCAAAAAGTCTATTTTTACCGAGTTCATTTCATATATATATTTCAAAGTATGCAGACATTTTCGTTTGCCTACTTGTAATTAAGATTTGTTTTTCTATGTCTGCTCATTTGTCAGTCAAAATTAATTTAGACACAGCTTTTTATTTGGTTTTACTGTGTCTTTTACTAATTTTACAAATTTAAAAAAATACATGTATTGAAAATGCAGCCCATCTATGGCCAAAAACACATGGGTCACACATCATATCTCGTTTCCCTACAATAAAGTTACATGTAAGCCAATTATATCAGCTGGAAAATAAAAACAAACTGTAACCCCTTAATGACCAGGCTATTTTAGACCTTAATGACCAAGCTATATTTTAAGTTTTTCCATCGTCGCATTCCAAGAGCTATAACTTTTTTATTTTTGCGTTGACATAGCTGTATAAGGTCTTGGTTTTTGCAACAAAAGTTGTATTTTTTAATAGCACTATTTTCGGGTACATATAATTTATTGATTAACTGTTATTACATTTTTTGGGGGGGGTAATGGAAAAAAAACCCATAAATTTTGCCACACTTTTTTGCATCTTAGATTTATGCCACTTATTGCGTGGTATAAATAACATAATAACTTTATTCAGTGGGTCATTACAATTGCGGTGATGCCAAATTTGTATAGATTTTATGTGTTTTACTACTTTTACACAGTAAAAACACATTTTTTCAAAATTATTTGTTTTTGTGTCGCCATGTTTTAAGAGCCATAATTTTTCCGCCAATGCAGCTGTATGTGGGCTTGTTTTTTGCAGGACAACTTCTAGGTTTTATTGGTACCATTTTGGAGTACATGCAACTTTTTGATCACTTTTTATCACATTTGTTTTAAGGCAAGAACTGAAAACCGCAATTCTGGCATTGTTTTTGATTTTATTTTTTACGGCATTCACCGTGCGGGTTAAATAATGTAATAGCTTTATAGGTGGGGTCGTTACGGATGCGGCGATACCAAATATGTGTAATGTTTTAATATTTTTTTGGGTTTTGTCATATTAAAGTATTTTATAAGGGAAAAGGTGGGTTTTTCATTTTTTTTTATTTGGAATTTTTATTTATTAATTATAAACTTTGTTAAACTTTTTGATACATTTATTTTTAGATCCACTAGAGGACTTCACTAGTTCCACTAGAGGACTTCACTATGCTATCTTCTGATCGCTTTTATAATACACTGCAATACTTCTGTATTGCAGCGTATTATTGCCTGTCAGTGTAAAACTGACAGGCACATGCTAGGTCATGCCTCAAGTATAGCCTAGCAGGCATCCACTACAGGCAGACCTGGGGGGCTTTGTTAGGCCCCCGGGAGCCATAGAAGCCATCGGCACCCTGCGATTGCCATTGCAGGGTGCCGGTGGGGTGAGAGAGGGAGCTCCCTCCCTCCAAAACCACTTGGATGCGAAGTTCGCTATTGAGTGGCGCATCTAAGGGGTTAAATGGGTTAGATCAATGTTAAAATCGATCCCGCCCATTAGAGCAGGTGCCCGAATGTCTTTAGACCGCCCGACACCCGCTTTAGCCGGTACAGGACACCCGTGGCGGGCTTATGACACAGCGCCGAGAAAAGACGGCGCTCTGGCATAAGTACCCTTAACGGCCGCCGTGAAAAGGCATATTGGCAGTCTTTAAGAGGTTAAAGCTACTTTCAATAAAGTTGGGAAGCTTAGTGGCCCAATGGTTGGAATTGTTGTCCTGTAGCACTGGGGTCTTTGGTTTCAACCTGGCCAAGGCTTGGGGTTTGTATGTTCTCCATGGGTTTCTTCTGGGTATTTCCTTCCACACGCCATCAAATATACTGTTAGGTTAGTTGGCTTCCTCTAAACTTGGCCCTGTGTGTGAGATAGAAATTAAATCATGAGCTCTATTGGAGACAGGGAGTGATGACTTTACAGCTTTGTGGAATATGTTGGCGCTAAATAAGCAATAGGAAGAAAGAAAAAGCCTTCATTTCAGTGTGGGAATAGGATTGGCATATTAATTTATACAGTATATATTTAGGACAGAGCTGTCGTCAGCACAAGGCAAACTTGGGAAGATGGCAAGGCCCACTTGGCTTAGGAAGGACCAAGACAATCTATGTAAGCATGCTCTATGCTTATCAAGCTGAGGGTTGAAACTGACAGGGGCCCCAATGTGATTAGGCAGTACAGTAGTAAAACTTGTTTGCAATCTACTCATTGTAGAGCGAGTATCCACAAAATTATTTCTGCATAAATAAGAAGTAGTCTTAAATTGTAAATCACTTAAAAAAAATAAGGACCGAAGTGTTTTCTTCCTAAAGAACACTTTTTAGTGATTTTGTGTCAGTGGTATTTTAACAGCCTTAACTTTGTATTTGTTAGGTTTAATTATGAGGCAGTTTTATGGATGATACATAGGATTGTATTTTCATACAGTTTTTGGAGCAATATAATTTTTTTTTATTTTTTATTTTTCTTTGGAGCAAACTGTACAGAAAAGTAAAAAAATAAATATATATATGTATTTCTGTAGATTTTTATTTTGGCTGTACCCTTGGATAGAGCCCTTTAAAGGGCGTACAGTGGTGAGACTTTTTTGTGATCTACTTATTGTGAAGACATTATTTACAAGAAAATAAGCCTGAATACATAAGAAATAGTCTCACATAGCAAGAAGAAAGTAAAAAATTAAAAAAAATTATGAAAAAAAATAATAATTATTACACAATTTAAATACGTTACAATAGAGCCATAGAAATTCTGTGGAGTCTGCTTAGTCTATTCAGAGTTTGAAGAGAGACTCCCACTAAAGCAAAGGTCTTATACCTTATAGTAGATAAAGCAATGTTCTTTGATTAAAGCAGAATGATTGATAAGGCTGTACATCCTTCTCTCCAGTGCCAGAACTGTGTCAGTAGGCAGGGCAGGCCATGCCCCAGCAGGGTCCTTGGTAGTTTCGTTTTTTAGTCAGCAATACATATAGTTTGCTTCTACCTCCTAAATTGTTTTAGATATATCAGTGAAGCACTTAAAGGTGTAGTAAAAAAATGTAACAAAAATCTTTCAAATAATATTACATAATTAAAAATAATAGATTTAAATGCAGACAAATGTTACAACTGCTGGTAAAAAACATAAAAATGGAACAATATAATTGATCAAAAATTATTTAAAACTATTGTCATTTTACTCAAAACATTATGCTACATAAATTATCAGTTTATAGGAATTGTCAGTTGATGAAAAGTGTCTTCACCTCTTGGAGGAATACTCCATGGAAAATTAATGCACTGTTTTATATCTGGTGCAGAGCCTACAGAGGTGGTGCATGACTTAAATAATTGATGTTCTTTGAATCCCCTCTGGCTCTAATCTACGCATAACACAGTGCATCATCTTTTCCTGGAGTTTATCTTTAATAAATCCAGTGAGGAAAAGATGTAATATCCATATGGTTTTTCATAACACTAACAGAAAACAGGATTAGGGCCTGTTCACATCTGCATTGGAGGCTCCTTTAGGGACCTCCATCACAGAACACGGCAAAAATACCAGAAACAATAGCTCAGTATGGTAAAACCACGGATACCCTGACGGAAAACCGACGACACCCATTAAAGTCAATGGGTTCCATTGGGCGCTGATGGTCTCCATTATACAACTCAACTGGTGCCTCCGGTATTTTTGTTGTTCTGCTTCTCTAAAGGAGCATGAGAGTTCATGACATATCCATTAAACGGATGCCATTATAGTCTATAGTGATGGATGCCATTATAGTTTATAGTGATGGATGCCTCTATTAGGTATCCAATTAACGTATTTGTCTCCCAAAGTCAAGTGACAGCAACATATATGTGTAGAGGTAGGGATAACCGCAGTACATTTTTGGAAGACTGTCTGCAAGACATTATAAGGAAGCGTGTCCAAGGTCATGTGATCCTTTATCTAATTAGTAAAATTGCAAAAAGCGTTTACCAACGGCTGAAAATTTGCCACGATTTGCGTCCCACGAGCCCCAAAAGTTTTAACATTTTCCAAATCCAAAGGTTTGAATTAGATTATTGTAGAATCAATTAGCTCATCTCTAACTATTATGGTTCATATACAGTAAAACCTCTTTGAACCCAAATTGCATAAAAATATAGTTCTTTAGAGGGTTAGTTTTCTTAAAGAAGATGGCCAGTATGCATTGTATATGATGGAATGGTTTTCTTAAAGATGTGGTCTTTTGGAGAGGTTTCACAGTTTTTATTGTGACTACATATTAAGGCTCAGTTCACAAAAGCCCTAATGCTGTGCAGTATTTGTCGACACCATTGACTTCTACTGGGGTCTCTCATGCTTCTGGCAGGATTTGCATCATTTTGAGGGCACAAATACAGCTGTACGAACTGAACCATGAATGGTAGTGTGAACATTGCTTAAGAAATCTAATTTTTCCAAGACAATGCCAACTGAGGATGCCCAAATACTGTATGCATTAGGCACCGATGTTTCTGTTTTTATCGAAAGTATAGTTTTTGAAAATTATTGGAGGTCAAGTTGGGCCATTAGAGTTACTAATTTGTAATATTAATAATAATAGTTTTGCGTGGAAAAAAAAGTACATATATTTTAGATGTTTAATACATTGAAAAGATTATTTGTGCCCATAGATCCATAACACTTATTTTTTACTTACTAATTAATTTGATACATTTATTAATTGATTTGTTAGCTTCCAACTAGGATAAGGAATTGTTAGTTGAGTTAAAAGTGCTTACTTAGTACAGAAAATTGGAAAAAGCAATCATATCTGGCACAAGGGAAACAGAACTCAAAAAAGCAATCTATTTGCAAACAAAAAAGTGCTAGTGCATAGCTTGCAACTTTAGAACTATAGTGCTGCGGCAATGAGTACTCAGGGCCAGCTCATAATCTGACGTTCTACTGAAAATACTTTAAATTAGTAGAATGTGCATACTTACAGTTCCGTTTTGTTTGTAATTGGTAAAACTTAAAGGGATTGTCCATGAAGATAACCATTCTCCATATACCCCATTAAGGAATTTGGACATCATAGAAATGTTTTCCTTCCCTTTTCCCGTCCCTTGGTTGAACTTGATGGACATGTGTCTTTTTTCAGCCGTACTAACTATGTAACTCTATACCCCCCTTTATGAGCAGAACGAAGAGCCGCTGTTTAAAAACGACTCCCACTCTGACAGACTTGAGCCACCCATGTATTACAATTGACAGCAATTTATCTGAATCACCGCCATGCCATTCCACTGCAGGAGAAATATCTGACCAGACAAGGCAACTGATTTTGCTGGGGTGCTGGATCCGTGGAAATCAGGTGCTTAGAAGGAGCTGAGCAATCGATATATAGTTTTGGGGGAAAGATTAAAGTGCAGCCAAACGTTTGACAAACTTCTGACATGCCATAGTGACATGTCAGAAGTTTGGATTGGTGGGGGTCCGAGCACTGAGAAAAAATAAAAACTTCTGGTGCGTTTTTTTCCTACAAATATCTTGTGGTTTTCTGCGATTTTGCTGCATATTTTCCTCAGCAAAATACGCAACGTGTGCATGGAGCCTTACACTTCTGCTGTTTTATCACATAAACTAAAATATTGAATAAAACTGCAAACTACAGAGAGACATACAAGAAAACACATAAAAAAAACTGTCAAATTAAAGTCAATGTTTTTATAGGAGATCATGAAAAGCAAGTAGATCCCCGGAGACGCCGCTTCCCACAAGAAAGTGTTATGTTTCGCACTCCCGCTGAGCTTATTCGATGACTTTCATTCATTTCATGTTTGCCGGGTCTTAGTCATGAAAAGGATACCATTTTCCTGTGGGAAGCAGTTCACAGACATGTCCAGCTATATCCTCTCTGCTTTAATGAACTTCATTCAAAGTTTAGCTACAGATTGAGTTATGTTTCAGAACTTTTGGATTTATATTGACGTAAATATCTACAAACACAGATGTAGTGCCATTGAATTGGTCATTTAACCCCTTTGGTGCTGCTATATTTGTGCATCCTGAAAACACTTTAAATTAGAATATATTTACATTTATACTTTGAGTTACTGTCTTGTGTAAAACCACAGATACTACAGCCAAGTCTAAGGACGCCAGAGTCGTCCGAAACGCGTAGGCTCTAAGGATCTACATTCCCCCATTTCTGCACACCAGGACTCCACACCATTGGACCTTTTTTAACTAAGACCATTAAACTTGGAAACAGCTTCCATTTTACTTCTATTCAAAGCGCTGGACCCAACCTCTCTCTGTTACCCTAAAACCACAGATAACATGATGTCACAGTGACATTGTTACATTGAATGTAGCTTAGAGTGGCAAACAGAAATAATTTGCCCAAATTGGAAAATTGGCACTGGCATCAGTTCTCTGGATATTTTTGTTGAGTACCAAAGTGTAAATAAACACAAAATTAGACACAAAATGATAATGTGATGTGCGTGCCATATGACCCTCTAGCAGTGACAGCAATAGGACTGCCATAATAGTAACAGCCACTTGACAGTGACAGCTACGGTATAGGAACAAAACACATACATTTTCCAAAAGGCGAAAAGATTAGCCCTTGTTTCCCAGGTACCTATTAAATGCTTACTAATATTATAACATATAACTTTATTGTGACTGAATACTAAGCACACAAATGAAGATTAAAAGTGCAATGTTTACTGAGAGTCCCGATATAGTGATGCTAATATTGCTCAGCAGTCTGTACTATCTGAGCGCAGGGTCAAAACGACACCTCTGATGACCGCACTGCCCGTATGAGACAACTATAATTAGCGGCTGCAGTCCGTTTAGGAGAGGACTTAGAATTGACAGAATGCATTGAATTTTAAAAAGAGAAAAGCCCCCCCTACATGTTTCACCACCGTCGTGGCGTCCTCAGGGGAAAATGGGGCTAATGGCGGCGAGCGCAGCTAAGTCTCCTATTTATGACCTCACTTGTGAAGTCAGCTAAACTGATGTTACCAATCGAAGTGGTCCTCATAAGACAAGCCCCTAGGTAGAAAGATTTGCTCCAATCACGCAGCGCTAACGCCCAATTAATGAGGGACTTACTTTCACTTCTGTGGTTAGAATGATTGACAGGAGTGTGCTCCAACCCCGCAACGCTAACGGCCGAAAAATTGCAAGCAGAATGTCTCCAAACCTCTGCCCATTCATTTCAATGGGAAATAAAGCTTTCTGTTCCGACGGGGCATATTTTACGCGGCTGGTTCTAAAAAACGGCACGTAAAAAGACACCCACGAAAAAGAAGTGCATGTTACTTCTTGAGCCGTTTTTGGAGCCATTTTTTATTGACTCAAAAACAGCTCCAAAAACGGCCGTAAAAAACGCCGCGAAAAAAGCAAGTTGCTAAAAAAACGGCTGAATATCAGGAGCTGTTTTTCCTTGAAAAACACAGATGCACATCGTATATGGATGTCACACGGAACTGCAACGCAGGAAAAACGGTGTGTTTCTTACGTGCGTAAACGGACACGTTCGTGTGAATAAGGCCTAAGATTCACCAAAAATCACGTAAAAATCCACCGTGAAAACCTGTGCCTAACTCTCTGATGTCTTCTAGAACTATATCTAACCCCTTTCAAGCTCCCTAATGCCAAGTCAACATTAGTAATGTCACCCACCTATACCCCTCATGAGTGGCTGTGCTAGAGGGAGGGGTAACCGCCGTGCATTTTGGTGAGGCTTTCTGCAAAATATTGTGGGAAGCCTTCCCAAAGTCATGTGATTTACTTATCTTGATTGTAAAATGTCGGTCGCTGCTCGCCGGCAGCCGTTATTTTGCCATGTTTCATGCGCAATAAACCCCAAGAGTTTTGGATTTTGCCGAATCTAAAACTTTTGGAAAACTCAGACTGAAATCAATTTATGTAGAATCGATTCGCTCATCTGTATTTCTTTTTTTAGGATCATAACAGACATGCATTTCACATACAGTCCTAGCTATAGGCAAAGCAGCCAGGGGTTAGAATAGAAAGACGAGTGGCTTTGTGCGGCTTACGTGCACGTAGGTTACTGTACATTCTAGAATCATCAAATTACCCAATCTACAGAGATGTCTGTCAATAAAATACAATGTGCATATATATTGGAAATTTGCTAATTATTTGGGGTAAATAAATTGACGTGTTTCTAAGGAGACACAAGTGCATTGTTGCTATGTGAACAGATGTAGCAGTGCTGAATAAAGCATGGAACTCTGTCCTTTGTCAAATATGATAACTCATTTTATTTTTTATGCCAAAAAATGGTAAAGTACATCCTTTATGGATTTTGCACCATTCCTGTGCCGCTGCTCCCTGCCTGGTCATTGTTAACAATCTGTTCCTAATGGTGCGATGTCCATGTATTTCAATGTATTTACACCAGTTTTCTGGCATAATTATATTAAGAAATATAACATTTGGGCTGATCAACATATTTATAAAGCCCTGAAAAAAGTAGAAGGGTTTCAGAGTCCTGGCAATTTTAACAAATTTTCAAAAATGTTACATCACTTTTCTAGCCAATGCCAGATTCATCAACAGAGCACGTGTCCCGATGGTAAAATTGGTGTTCATTCTGTTTACGCCACACTTTTGCTTTATGTTTAGTGTATATGGCGAGAATATTTTTTGATATCTACACCTAATGTAAACCCGACATATAAAACTCGATGCCAAACAGTTGTATACATCGCATATATAGTCCCATGCTAAAGAAAAGCATACCATACGGGATACCTCTGTATTGAAAGCGTAGTTGGCTACCCTTTGTAATACATCTAAAAAAAATGTATGTTGCTGCCTACTGTCATGCCCATGGCCGCAGGCCGTCAGGCTCACTCACCTCCTGACGCCCGCAGCCATGGAACTGTGAGCGCTGGTCCCCATATCCCCCTCAGGAGACGCCATCGCTCACTTCCGCTTCTCTTGGCTGGGTCCCATAGGGTGCGTGCGCACGCTCGTGTCCGCTCTTAGAGGGCCAGCGCGCGCACCTGAAATTAAGTCAAAATTAGCCCATGAGCCCTTGGACTATAAGAGGGACCCAGCCCCTTCCTCCCTTGCCTGAGCCTTGTTGTCGTTACCCTAGTCTGTCTAAGCAAATGGTCTCCTAAGTGTTTTCCAGTTCCCAGTGTTTCCCGTTCCTGCTACCTGTAACCTGTATCCCGTGCTATCCTGGTCACGTACCATGTTGAGCTGAAGTCGTGCTGTGCTGTATACCACGCCTGTCCTGCTACACCATGCCTGGCACCTGCCTGCTGCCTAGTCCCAGCCGAGCCTGTCTTCCTATTGTCTGAGCTACCACAGGTACCCTATACGAACTATAGACTGTGTCCTGTAGGCCAGCTGCCATACCGTCAAGGCGGTACAGTCCAGTGGGTCCACGTACCCAATGTGACACCTACCACTCAAATGTATAGATAATAAGCACCAGCACATGTACTGCCACATACCATGAAAACTTTCAAAAATGAAAAACGAAACACTAATGGGTATGTATAAGACAAAATAACTGTAAAAGTCACAATATATTCCACAAAAATAGTTTATTTAAAATAAATGCACCATATAGACATCTAAAAACAATTAAAATAGCAAAAACATGCTAGTTCTGATATATTGGGGGGTTGCCACCCTGATAAGCGGCTAAACACAAATCCCCCACAACAACCACCTAGAACTCCTCAGCATACATAGCTAATGCAAAAATATGGAAACACAGAATATTGCATCAAACTGTTTGCATTGGTAAAACGTGATAGCATAAAATCCAAGAGGGGAAAAAAAGGTGTCTGGATTTACCACCCAAAGGTATGCCAAAAGGACACTCTTTTGGCATATGCTGGGCAATGGGAGCATATTGCTACGTATGTAGCAGGAAAATCTCTCAATGTATGTGCCGAACACAAACCCCTATAAAACTGTATGACATACAATGACATAGATGTGTCCTTCCTTATCTTTCCTCTTATCTCAACATATCCTGAGATGATCAACTTAGAAAAAAAACATGATTTTGCGATACTCAAAAAACACGATGTCACGAGATGCCATATGTGTCCACGTGTGTGGTTGTAATGTGAATTGCAGCCTGTGAAGGGTTTTGCTAACATATCGCAATATTGTATTGAATTGGTTTCATGAGAAATTGGAGTCCCTAACCAATTTCAAACAAAGGTAAGGGTGAACACATCTGTACGTCGCTCACATGCTTCCATGTTACAGAAACGTATATTGTGCCTCTGTATTGAAAAGTGTCCTTGATTATCCTTTGTAATACAGTTTAAAAAAAATGGTATATGGGTGCATACCGCCCTCAAACGTTTTCCAAAAGGTTTCTCTATTGCATGTTGGGTCAGTGACAGTCTATGGCTACATTCGGCATATGCACCGGCAACATTTCCGCTTTATACAACAAACATAAAGGCATGATGTGAACAAAGCCTGAGAAATGCAAGTCTGTTCCAAAAGTGAGAAAAATTTCAATATGCTTAAAAAATGTTCTTGGCGAGTTGCCCTTGTAATTTCTACTGTATTACGTACAATAGTTTCCTTTGTGGATAATGCAATGGGAAACTCTCAGCTCATGGCCAAAAATATATTTTCATGTATTGGGAATTGATAAACAACCTAGTAATGAGAAGATATAAGATTGTGATTGGGAATGGAAACAATGTGTGTGTCTATGTAGAATTTCTACTCTGGATTCTTGTAAGTCACTTCCGAACCTTCTGTCTACAATTCAATTCCCCCATTACTAGTTGTATTCCCTCACATTCTGCTTTGCTTAGGCCATACACCTCGTGCTCAATAGAAAAATGACACTACACGTTGTGTTATTTTTTTCTGTCTTTACGGACATTGGGACGTATCATGACAAAGAACACAGAGGAGCTGCAATATTAATAGTGAACAGCAGAGTGCCCCAGATCTACGATTCCTCCAGTCTGACGACAGAGAATAATGAGGAATTCAATGTTTCAATTACTGTACATCAAGAAAGCTGATTATATTTGCAAGGCAAATAGCATGTGGCCACCTACATAACCATTTTTTTCCATAAAATGTAATAGATGTTAACACTCTGGCATGTTAATTTATGAGATGACCTGCAGTGTCGGGATGATATGCAGACTTGGCAGAGATAAATTTGTAATTTAACTCTTATGGAACCAGATGTAGCCATCTTTACCTTGACTTTTAACGCATTAAATACACAGTGGCTAGATCTCTTATCTTGACTTTTTCAATGACTTTTCAATGGCTTTTGTTGTGTGATATCACGCTGCAGCAAGTTATCAGAATCAGGTTAAAGATGGCTACATCTGTACTGACTTTAGATAAGGTCAGAGGATTATGTGAAGTCCTATGGAAAGCAACCAATGACACACAAACATACAGCAGCAAGAGGAGTGCCAAATGAGAAGTATCTGTATCCCATTAAATGTGCCAATTGACAAAGTAAACTCTTCTGCATCCCTATAAAACCATGTTACAGACTATTAGGGTATGTGCACACGATGAGTGACTTTTACGTCTGAAAAGACAGACTGTTTTCAGGAGAAAACAGCTGCGTCGTTTCAGACGTAAATGCTGCTCCTCGTATTATGCGAGGCGTCTTTGACGCCTGTAATCTTGAGCTGCTCTTAATTGACTTCAATGAAGAACGGCTCAAATTACGTTGCAAAGAAGTGTCCTGCACTTCTTTGCCGAGGCAGTCAATTTACGCGTCGTAGTTTGACAGCTGTCAAACAACGACGCGTAAATTACTGGTCGTCTGCACAGTACATCAGCAAACCCATTCAAATGAATGGGCAGATGTTTGCCGACGTATTGTAGACCCATTTTCAGACGTAAAACGAGGCATAATGCGCCTCGTTTACGTCTGAAAATAAGTCGTGTGAACCCAGCCTAAGGGTATGTGCACACGATAACTGCAATTAAGTTTTTTGAGCAACTCGTGTTTTTCGCGGCGTTTTTTACGTCCGTTTTTGGAGCTGTTTTCATTGGAGTCTATGAGAAAACGGCTCCAAAAACGTCCAAAGAAGTGTCCTGCATTTCTTTGACGAGGCAGTCATTTTACGCGTCATCGTTTGACAGCTGTATTTGGAGCCGTATTTTCAGGCGTAAATTGAGGCATAATACGCCTCGTTTACGCCTGAAAATAGTTTGTGTGAACCCAGCCTTAGGCAAGCATTCATATCTGTTCTTTGTGTTCTTACCTATGCTAGACAAGTGAACAATGGATTCTCGTTGGTGGCTTTGTGGTCCAGAGTCACTGATAACATTAAATGGGTTAGGCCATCAATACTAGATCGGAGGGGGTCCAACCGTTGGCACCCTGTCGATCAGCTGTATTTAGGGGCCTCGGCATTCGTCAAGCGCTGCAGTCTCTTCTTTGTTTACATGGGTTTCTCTTTGTACTTGCATACGCAGTTACAAATGTAGCGACCATGCAAGGTATTACACCACTGTCCCATTCAAGTGAATTTGCTCGGGGCCGCTACAAATGTAACGGCGTATGCAAGTACGAACAAGGAGGAGAATCATGTAAATAATGAAGAGGCTACGGCGCTCATAAGGTGCTGCGGCCCCTTTATACAGCTGATCGGCGGGGTGTCGAGATTTAAACCCCCACCAGTCTAATATTGTTGGCCAATCCTGGGGATAGGCCACCAATTTTAATAACATGGATAACCTATTTAAGCTTCGAGAGCACAAGAGCAAGAAGTGTTGTCATGGGAACAACAAGGGACTAGGGGCATTGTAACAAGGAGGTTTTACTAGATTCAGGATCTCTCCCTTGTATTGTACAGGAAATCCTAGCCTTGACCCCACTGAGATTTCCTAACCTTTATTTAGCTTTTTCAGTGTGATAATGTATAATAGTAATAATAATAGTAATCATAATAATAATAATTGTAAAACTCATATTCGTAATAATAATAATAATCGTAATAATAATCACAATAATTGTACAAATAATAATAATAATAATAATAATATTAGTAATAATAATAATAATAATAATAGTAATAATAATAATAATAATATTGATGTTTGTAGTTTGTCATTGCCAGCGAATAAATTAAATAGTAAAATTTTTCTACATCTCTAAGGGCAAACTATAGAAAATAATAAAATCCTTTAAAGTGCTCTTCCCCCCAAATGAGAAAATGCACTTGACTGGAGATAAACGCAGGTCATGCTCTCAGGAAGTTGAGAACTCTTGTACGCCGAGTCCTCAAACGAAAGAGCTCCTTTAGTTGTCCTTGCACCTGAATATTTAACGTGGATAAGATCAAACAATATTGCGGCTCTGAAGGGTAACAAAGAAAATACAAGAAGACATACACTGGTGACTACCTGGTTTCTTACATGTTAGACGACAGAGAAATGACAGATCTGCAGTATAGCACCTCACTTAAAGGGATTTTCCCATCAGATATTTATGACATATCCACAGGATATGTCATAAATGTCAGATAGGTGCCCACCTCTGGGACCCGCACCTATCTCTAGAACGGAGCCCCTAATCCCCATTCTACTTCTCTTTGTGTGATTTCCAACCATTAAGAAGTTAACAGCCTAGTTCGCTGAGCTACGCTGTTTCTGTAAGTCCCATAGAACTGAATGGAAGTTAAGGTAACAGCGTAGCTCGCATGCTACGCTGCTTCCGTAACTGCCATTCACTACTATGGGACTTACAGAAACAGCGTAGCTCAGCTAGCTACGCTCTTTCCGTAATTCATGGCCGGGAATTACACGCTTCAGTCACAACAGAGAGCAGTAAAACAGAGCTTAAGGGAACCCGTTCTAGATATCAGTGCGGGTCCTAGAGGTGGGACCCACATCTATCTGACATTTATGACATCCTGTGGATATGTTATAAATATCTGATGGAAAAATCCCTTTAAGGCCAGATTCACACGAACGTTGCGTTTTTGCGCGCGCAAACAACGCAGCGTTTTGCGAGCGCAAAAACCATTTGACAGCTGCGTGTGTCATGCGTGTCTGATGCGCGGCTGCGTGATTTTCGCCCGTCACTGTCCAAGGTGCTGAAAGAGCTAAATCTTTCAGCACCCTCGACAGTGAATGCCGAACACAACAGCGAAAAACCTGTAAAAAAAAAGATAAAGTTCCTACTTACCGAGAACTTCCCGGCCGTTGCCTTGGTGACGCGTCCTTGGTGACGCGTCCTTGGTGACGCGCCTCTCTTGACATCGGGCCCCACCTCCCTGGATGACGCAGCAGTCCAAGTGACCGCTGCAGCCTGTGATTGGCTGCAGCCTGTGCTTGGCCTGTGATTGGCTGGAGCTGTCACTTGAACTGAAGTGTCATCCCGGGAGGTCGGACTGCAGGAAGGAGACAGGAGTAATCGGTAAGTTAGAACTTCGGTTTTTTTTTACAGGTTAATGTATTTTGGGATCGCAAGTCACTGTCCATGGTGCTGAAACAGTTTAACTCTTTCAGCACCATGGACAGTGACTATCTCCTGACGTCGCGTACCGATAATTTTTTTGCCGGGATCGGCCAAAACGAGTTTGGCCGAACCCGGTGAAGTTCGGTACGCTTGTCCGGCTTCGCTCATCGCAAAGACACTCCGTTTGGATGTTCGGAAACAGAAAAGCACGTGGTGCTTTTCGGTTTTCATTCATCCTTTTCACTGCTGTTGCGCGAATCACGCTCGTCCCACGGAAGTGCTTCCGTGTGGTGCGCGTGATTTTCACGCACCCATTGACTTCAATGGGTGCGTGATGCGCGAAATACGCAGAGTTATTGAACCTGTCGCGCTTTTTGCGCAGCAGACAAACGCTGCGCAAAAAGCACGGACTGTCTGTACTGCCCCATAGACTTGTATTGGTCCATGCGTGCCGCGTGAAAACCACGCGGCCCGCACGGACCGAATACACGCTCGTGTGAATCCCCCCTAAGTCTTAACTTCTTGGGAATGGGTAAATTGGCAATGAATAATTGGGAGATTGTAGTTAACACCATATTCCGGTTTAAGCAAATAAAGCTTATTCCTTTTATTCAAAAATTCTAAATGATTCCATTTTTTTATATACTTTCTGTATTAATTCATCACAGTTTCCAAAATCTCCACTTGCTGTTAATCAATAACAATTTGATTATTTCCAGGGGATAAACATCTGTCCTGGTCATGTGATGATCACAGAGGTGTATGGCTTGTTACAGTTACAGTACAGTTATCGCAGATGTATTTTGTAATCATCGCCTGACCAGATATTTATTCCCTGGAAACAAACAATAAGGGCTCCTATTGAATGACTGCAAGCAGAGATCTTTAAAAACAGTGAGGAATTGATACAAAAATCATATTGGAAATTGTATATGTTTTCATTATACAAAGAAAAATGTTTATTTATCTGAAACCGGAAAACACTTATAACTGTGTACAATGCTGAATTTTCAGGCTTGTCTGGAGGTGAGCGTTAAGTTATAACAAGTGGCATGTTGTGGGCAGTGCAAGCTTAAAAATCGAAATGCAGACTATTGCAGTTAAAGAGGACCTGTCAAATCTCCTGACTTGTCTGTTTTAGTAAATATTTGTATTCCTCATGAAATAACAGTTCTGAAGCATCTTTCTTAGAACCCTGTGTTGTGTAGTTCCTCTGTTATTCCTCCTAGAAATTTATGAATAAATTGGCAACTGGGCGTTTCCAGTTCCCTTGTCAAAGAGGCATATCCCTACACAGTCTCACTCTGACATCACTGATTGGACAGTGTCAGAGTGTGTAAGGACACATCCCCAACTGGTAACATCCAGTTGTCACTTTATTCATAAATTTCTAGGCGGAATAACAGAGGAACGGCACAATGTAGAGTTATACAAAAAGATGATAAAGAATTGTTATACTTTGACGAATAGAATTATTTACTAAAACAGACAAGTCAGGAGAGGTGACCGATAATCTTTAATTCCACTTGATTTGATTTTGAAATAGCGACATTAAGATTACAATAACAAAAACATTTATAAGAAATACCTCGACGGAGCAGATACAATTGTCGTATTTGCCTTAGACAATATAAATCCATGTGAATTTCTAAACTTTTCCTCTTATTTGGATGGACTGAAACGTACCGTTATCTACAGGAAATCAGGAGATTGAGTGGATGGTATAAAATAAGTCAACAGAATTGAGCAAAATTACTTTTGAAATATTTCTCAACCTTTAGCAACAAGTGAATCATTTTACATTTCCCTCTGTTTTTAGTGGTGAGCTGAAGAATAAAAATGACCATATTTTAGAGATAATAATATAACTTTGTATAAAAGCTGAATAACTTAATGTACCTTGCAAAGCAATTACGCCCACCAAGTTTTTATTGCATATTCCAAGCGTCGTTTGATGCAGATATGAAAACCTAGTCAAGTTGGATTTTTTGGTTTCAGACAGTTATATGTTACTGAATATTTATAGAAAACATTTTATGAACTGGATTTAAAAATAACAATGCATGAAATTAAAAATTTTAACACTATATAATAGGATTTTTTCACCTAAATTCGAAATTCCCACCCGTAGTCTTAGATCAGTGTTCTGAGCCATTTTGCTTAACATGTCTACAAATGTTGCAAGAAACTATTAGTTAGAGTTTTCTAGGATTAGGAAAAAAAGGTCTGCCTATTTTTTAGAAACAACACCACACTTGTCTGTAGGCTGTGGCTGCTATTGCAGCTCAGCCCCATTCACTTAGAATTTTTCCGCTAGGTGTGGATGGAGATTTAAATATTCTATTAAAGGGTAACTAAACTTTCAAAAAAGTTCTGAGATGTCATAGTGACGTCAGAAGTTTTGATCGGTGGGGATCTGAGCACTGAGACCCCCGCCGATCGCTAAAACAAAGCATCAGAAGCGCTCGGGAGAGTGCTGAGCCACTTTGTTTCGGAAAGCCGAGCAGTTGGTGTACGGGTTTGTACACTTTATATTGAGCCTGTGTACCAATCGCTTGGCTTTTCGAGAAAAGCAGATCAGAAACCAAGCGGATCAGCGCTCACCCAAGCACTTCTACCGCTTCGGTACAGCGATCGGTGGAAGTCAGTCCTCAGACCTCCACTGATCAGGACTTCTGACATTTCACTATGACATGTCAGAAGTTTTCTGAAAGTTTAGTTACCGTTTAACATATATTGTGCTGTTCAGACGTGTCAGAATTTTTCCACTGCAAATGTTGCTGCAGATTCGCGGCAATTGCACAACGAATCTGCACCAACATTTTCATATTTGCCAGGTAATTCAGACGTTGCAGATATCACAGCGGACTTGCCACAGATTTCAGTTTTTGCATTGCAAAGGCTGAAATACGCAGTGAAATTCCGCTGCTTCTCCGCAACATAATGAGCATGCTGCAGAGGGGAAATTCTGCACCGCAGCCTAAATTCCGCACAGTTATTTTCCGCAACGTCTGAACTAAGTTTCCTAAAATTGTATAGAAACCTATGTCAAAAACGGCTCCTGCGGAGTGTCCGCAGCGGAATTCAACAACAATTCCGCCACATCTGAATGTACCCTAAATTGCCTTAGATTTGCGGTGCACAATCTGCACTGCAAATCCACGTCAATTCTGCAACGTCTGAACATACCCTTAATAAGATGAATAGTCTATTTACAATACACCAGAAGCCGAGCGTGGTGAACTGATCAGATAGTATTAAAGTTTACAGTATATGAGCTGATAACATGATGATATATTTCAAGGCAAGTAGAAGACTGACATTAACAGATCATGGAGGAAGTGGAATCATTTAATGATGTTTGACTGCTGTCCTCCTAATACAGACAGATTAAATTATCAATTCTACATCTATATAATGTGACATTCAGACATCTAAATTGTTACAAATTGCGCCACTTACCAGCACTACAGATGGAGGTATTGGATTGCCATTGTGTTACTGTAAAGATTTATATTGTTTTCATTATATTATTTTTCAGTAACAGATTCCACAATGTTCAGTATCTCAAAAGAACTGTCACACATAAAAATGCTTAAAGGAACACCCCAGAAAAACTGATAAACTGTGTAATACCTAGTACAGGGCCTGAGTGTGCAGCTCATGACTACCCTAGGTCATGCTCCGCCCCCTCAGATTCTGCACTAGCAATAACACAATTCATCAATTTTGCCTGGAGTGTTCCTTTAATGAATCATTTCAGAAACGACTGCATTCATTTTCTATAGCTTAAGCAAGGAGTACATTTTTGTTGCTTCTAGCACTTCGAGTAATGTTGTTGCAAAGATGTACCGGAGGACCACCATAGCAGAAGGACGTCATAAACTCCTAAACATAAGCACTCAGAGCACGTATGCTAAGAACATATACTGATTAAAGCTGGCTAGTTAAACTACTAGAATCTGAAGATTTGCCATGGGTTGTGTATGGGAAAACTAGAAACTGTCAGGCTAAAAAAAAAACATTGGATAGTCAAAAAAAGGCCGAGCTCGCCTTGTATTGAAGGGTCCAGGTGCCCTGTGCTACTCTCATTTGAACATATGGCCGCTTAAAAAAAAAAAAAAACAACGGGCTCTCCACAGATAATCCAGGTGAATACTCAGCTGCCTTTTTTCTGTTTTTTTTCTCTGTTTATTTACTTCTTTGTATCTTTTAATATGTATATTTGGCACTTTAGTAAACTTTCTGTATTCACTTAGCGATCGCGTGTGGACGTATTTATTTGAACAATCTTTGAATCCGTTGTAAAACAAATGGAGAGTATATTCCTTCCTGACTTTTTTAATATCTTTTCACAGAATTACGGAGCAGCTCCTGTGGTAACCCTGGAATCCCACCCAAGGGTGTTCTGTCTGGTACAAAGTTTGATGTTGGAGACAAAATTCAGTATAGCTGTGTAACAGGATACATTCTGGATGGTCACCCACAACTCTCATGTATAGAAAATTCAGCTAACACGGCTTCATGGGATTTTCCAGTCCCCATATGTAGAGGTATGTTGACCCTTAGATTGCTATTTATTAATTTGCTGACTTTTACTCCCTCATTTTCGCTTTGGAAAGCGATTAATCATGAAATAAAAACAAATACAGATGTGTCCACCCTTATTGGTTTCTTGCATTGCGTTAAGTTATACAATTTGTCATTAATACCAATCCAATACAATCTTGCACCACCCAGTAAAAAAAGTATATATGAAACGTATACATTTTTTTAACATGGAAATCTCTGGGAGACGGATGGCTGACGCATGGTATCCATCAGAGGCACAAAAATAAATGTTGACCTTAATTTCAAACCAGCTTGTGGGTGTGATCGTGCCGTAAAAGGCGTTTTCAGTCACAGATCCATGCAATGATTTCAATCATATAAAATTGTATTGTGTTTCAAATGTCCAAAGTTGACGAAAACATGTGCAAAAATTGGCAAGTATAAATAATTGGTATTACCCATAAGAAGCTAGAGTCCTGGAAGTAATCCGTTAGGTGTATATCATCCTTTCTCCATTCCAAGTCCAGGCCTTGTTACCCAGTGGCGGATTATGTAGACCAAAGGCCCTGGGCTGTTCAACAAGCTTGGGCCCCCCATTTTCCACCACCATTGCTGACAGTATCACACTGTGTAGGACACATTCTCTTGACAATGGGAATGGTAACACGCATTTGTCTTTTACTCCTGGATACACAAAGTGGAATACAAGGATTTCCTATAACAAACAATGACTCACAATGATGACTTCTCTGATGGGAGTAGTTCTCTTTTCTTCTCCATCTGACAGAGACCGCTATGGCGACTTTTCCTGATGACGGCAGAGTTTCCTGATGAGAAATCTTTGCCCCTCGATTCTGCAGCCATTTTCAACATCTATAGCAACACAAAAATTCAGAAACTAAACGCCCTAAATTGTTTTATACCCCAGACCAAACACCTAAACAAATTAAGACCCCAGGCCCATGCATTACCTCAGACCAATAAATTCAGTCCCCATGGGGTAACAACTTTTAAAGAACGTTTGGTTTGTGTTGTAGTGACATGTCAGAAGTTTTGATCCGTGGGGCTCCGATCACAGAGAACCACACCAAGCACTAAAACAAAGTGGCAGAAGGGCTTGGGTGAGCGCTGTTCCACTTAATTTCATGGACTTTCTATTGAGCCCGTGTACCGCTTGCTCGGCTATCAGAGGAAAGACGATCAGAAGCAAAGCGGCTCATCACTCACCGGAGCGCTTCTGCCACTTTGCTTTAGCGATTGGTGGGGTCTCAGTGCCTGGACCCCCACTGAGCAGAACTTTTGACATGTCACTGACATGTCAATTAAAAAAAAAAAAAGTTTAGTTACCCTTTAAACAGTCAGACAACCCTCCCCAGTGCGTTTGACTGACGAGAGCTCTATGGGAGGGTCTGATCGTTTGATTCTTATGGCTCTGGGGGGGAGGCATTATCCCCCCATAAAACCCTTAGCAGTCAATCAGATGCTCTGACCCCCCCTGCAGTATAATAACTACTGAGGGCTCTATGGGGGAGATTATACTGCAAGGAGGGTTCTGAGCATCTGACTTACTGCAGAGGGCTCTATGGGTGGGAAATAATTTCACAAAAATTTAGAAACTAAACACCCTATATACAATTCACACTAACACCACACACTATATATTTAAACCACACACACATACACTATATAGACTTACATTATACACAGCTAACACACTATACAATATATACATATTACATGCAATATACACACATTATATAGACTTACATTTAACACACTATAAACTCTATACACACAGACCAAACTATATAGACTTACACTATACACACACAGCACACAGCACACACTATACAATATACACACATTATATGCAATATACACACACACTATATAGACTTAGATTATACACACAGCACACACTACAATATACACACATTATATGCAATATACACACACTATATAGATTTACATTTAACACACTATAAACTCTATACACACACAGCATATAGACTTACACTATGTTCGCTATACACACACACACTACATAGACTTACACTATACACACACCAGACTTACCAGAGCCTCTTCCTCTGCGGTGCTTGTGCTCTGGCAGTCGCCAAGAACTTAATCACGTGACTGATGTCACCACAGGTCCTTCTTCTCCTACTTGCAGTTTTGCCGTTGTCAAGCAGCTGCTTGAGGTTTAGACAGGAGGGAGAGTGCACAGCAGCACAGGGAAGCAGACTGACAGGGAGACTCCAGCACCTCCCATCACTACCTCTGACCGTGTGCTCTCTACAGCTGATGTGCTGTGCCGCCGGCCCCTGTTGCCTGGTCGCAATTGACCCCCACCTCCTCCTCATCAGCACGTGGGACCGATCACCGTGAGAATGCGGCAGGCAGCAGACCTGGATAGTTTTTTTTTAAACCTCTGTGCCGTTTGGGCGGCAATGGGTCCCCTGGGAGCCTTGGGTCCTGGGCGGCCGCCCGAACCGCCCATGTGAGGATCCGACCACTGTTATTACCGGTAGCAGAGACACAGGTGCTGTCAGACGCTGACCCTCCACACGTGGTGTCTCTGCTACCGGTAACAAGCCCTGGACTTAACGGAAAAAGGATGATATACACCTAACCGGATTACTTCCAGGACTCTGATTAGTGATACCAATTATTGATCCATCAGAAGCACCAAACGGAGATATACAGATGTAGCCATCCTTATCTTGACTTTTAACGCATTAAATACACAGTGTCAGGAAACTTGAACTTGACTTCTTCAATGGCTTTTTGTTGTGTGATATCACGCTTCAGCAAGATATCAGAGTCAAGATAAAGATGGCTACATCCATATACATTCTTTTTATATGTTTAACACCTCGAGATGTGTCGAGTTTAGAAATAATTTACAGGAACGCACATCTGTTCTTGTATTTTGCTGTATAAGGCTGGGTTCACACGTGGCGGAATTTCACTTAAATTCCGCTGCGGACACTCCGCAGCGTTAATCCGCAGCGGAGCCGTTTCTCCATTGCCTTCCACTTCTATTTAGAATTGTTCGTTTAGACGAGGCGTAAAATTCCGCTGCGGAGCATAGGTTGCGGAGCGGAATTTGGTGTCCGCAGCATGCTCTGTCTGTTGCGGAGCAGTGGCGGACTGGTTGCGGACTCGTTGCGGACTCATTGCGGAAGTTCTCCATTGACTTCAATGGAGATTCTAATTTCCGCAATGAAGTCCGCAGCTGTCATGCACATGTTATGTGTGCTGCGGATGCGTTTTGCCTTTTTAACTTGACATTTCTTCATTCTGGCTGGACCTATGTATTTCTAGGTCTACAGCCAGACTGAGGAAGTCAATGGGGCTCCCGTAATGACGGGAGTGTTGCTAGGAGACGTCAGTAAATAGTCACTGTCCAGGGTGCTGAAAGAGTTAAGCGATCGGCAGTAACTGTTTCTGCACCCGGGACAGTGACTACCGATCCCAATATACAGCAACCTGTCAAAAAATAGAAGTTCATACTTACCGAGAACTCCCTGCTTCTGTCTCCAGTCCGGCTTCTCAGGATGACGTTTCAGTGTAAGTGACGGCTGCAGCCAATCACAGGCTGCAGCGGTCACATGGACTGCCGCGTCATCCAGGGAGGTCGGGCTGGATGCCGAAGGAGGGACGCGTCACCAAGACAACGGCCGGTAAGTATGAAAGTCGTTTACTTTCACTAGGGAAAGTGTTGTCCCTTCTCTCTATCCTGCACTGATAGAGAGAAGGGAAGCACTTTTCCCGCAGTCCGCAGCAGCTAGTCCGCATCAATTTACTGCACATTTGGGCAGATCCGCAGCCGTAATCCGCAACCCGGATTAGGTGCGGCATTGATGCGGACAGTTGCGGAGGAATTCCGCCACGTGGGGCCATGCCCTTATGAAGAGATGCCCTAAATAACGAGTTCATGGAATCAGTAGATTATGGACTAAATTTGATTTTAGACATCTAAAATAAAGAGCTTTTTCAATGTATAACTCGAGCCTCCAGGTTCAGATAAACGCTGGCAATTAAAGCATTTTGAGAGCCTGGGTCCACACAGGTCTGTAATATGGAGCCATAGGGACACTCTGTGCTGCTATATGATTCTTTATTAAGACAATGTATTCGCACTGTTCACACTGAGTTTTTTGCAGGCAGAAAAAATCTGCCTCAGAATTCCTTCAGGAATTTTGAGGCAGATTTTGAGCTGCCTGCACGTATTTTTCCCTGTTTTTTTTCTGTGTTTTTCGCCCGCGGCCATTGAAGCTAATGCAAGGACTGCGGTAAAGAAAGCCAAAAGCCACCACGGAAAAAAAAACTAATACTTCTGCCTCCAATTGTAATCAATGTGGGGCGATTTCGGCCATTTTAGGGCGCTGATTTCGACGCTGTTTCCGCGTCAAAATAAGCACCAAAAGACTCTATGTAAACTAACCCTAAGAAGCAATTCTTCTGGGGAGAATACTGTTCCTCTATAATATGGCTTGCAATGGAACATGGCACAATTTATTTTCGTACTGATTCCTTATAATATCTGGAGACAAACTCTGCGTCTCCACATGAAATCAGAGGCTTACAGTATGAACCCATAGATTTTATGATTGTGGTGTTATGAATTCATACAAGAATCCATATAGACACTGCCATAATCCTCAAATGTGGCCCTTGTGTTGTCTTTATACAGTACATGTATACAGTAGTGTATGTAGTATATGTAGTGTAGCATTTGCCATTTGGGGCATAGAACATATTCACCCTCACAGACTTCCAGATTTGTGATGTATAAAAGTCATTCTGAAAAATCTTCTTGTCTTTAAATGGCACTGTCAGTGGAAGAAGAATATAAGTAGCGATTTTGACAGATTGACATTTCAAGGCTATTATACATCCAGTTCCTTTTATTTTCTTACATTTTATTTACTGTTGCTGCTGTCAGGCTAAAGTCAAATATAGACAACAACTTCTGTTGTTTCAGCTAAACATTTGTAGCTGTGTAGTCTGTTTTTCCGTAGGACAGATTGTTCAAGACATATTTAATAAAGCGTTTTCAGTGGAAATCTGGATGGAAATCCACAAAGTGCCGATGTCCTGTAATCGCTGCTGTTTTCTATTTATTTCTTTAATTATTTTTTTTTCTACTCTGTATTATTTTAACACATTAAAAAAATATAATAATAATAATAGTAATAATAATCATAATAATAATAATAACAACAATAAAAAGAATAATAGTGGTAGCAGTATCAAAGGGGTAATTGTCCAAAGGGGTACTCTGTCCTTCTGTCCCATAAAGTATAGGAATGAGGAGAGGGTGAGTAAAAAGTTGGCTGTTAAATAGGAGGTGTTAACGCCATACATACCCATAAGGCCCCTGGAGAGATGGGGCTTAGACCACATTGACTGCATCCCCTATTTTAATGAATGGTAAGAACCTGTGTAAGGGCCTAACAACCTCTTCACATGTCCTACAATGTTAGAAAAAAAAGGGTCTGGGGGCAAACGCGCACCAAGTTCTACTAGCTGATGTAACTAGAGGTATGGTAGTATTAGCCAGCACCAGAAGGGTGCACCATCTAAATATTTGCTCTATGGAGACCTTATCTCTATATACACCGCTGGGAGATGGCTCCTCATTTTTATTGCTGCTATGGGGCCACTTTTCTATATGTATGCCCATCTATTACTATTTCAAGTGTGGCCCTTCCATGGCACTGATATATATTTGTGTTACAGAAATAACACTATAGCTCTGATCAAATATTGATAACCTATCCTAAGGATAGGCCACGAATATTAAAGTCCTAGAAAACCAAGACACAGGGTATTTTGCTTATGGAATCCCCAGTGATCACCTATAATGTGCAGGTGTTTAATTTACCTGCAGCACTACCGGAGTACAGTGTGTTCATCCGGTATAGGATTAGACTTTGAATAAATTATCCATTTAATTTTGATGTAAATAAAATATAGTTATAAATAAAAAGTAATAGAAACAATTGGTCTCCCACCGTTTCAGCATTATTTTGTGCACCTCTTTTTTAGGCTTATATGACAACTCTTGTTGTTTTTGTCAATTGGATGAATACTCTTGACAGCCTTTTGGACTACATCATGGTTGAAAACATCACATTGTTTTTTCTTCTTTCCCTCAAATGACTCCACGGACTCTGCTCCCTTTGTGGCCGTATTTCAAAATTTCAGAAGTTTTTTTTTTAATCAAATTGAGATATCATACTTGACAAGGTGAGCAGTGTCAGGTGGCTCCAGCTAAAGTCCCAGGTGGTTTTAATGTTCTTTTCTAAAGGCATAGCAACAAGGAACCTGAAAACACAACAACGTAATACAGTGGCTAAAACAATGGTGTATCTGCTGAATAAATTGTGTTCTTGCAAATACATTCTGCCAAATTGCACACCATAGTTAGGAAGAAAATTAAAAACATTTAATCCTTTTTCACTTTTAAAACTTTAACTTAAAGGGAATATATTGCCAGAAAAACATGTTTTTTTTTTTTTAATTAAACATTTAGTGTGTAGGTGATTAAACATTGTTCAAATTTTTTTTATTTTTTTCACGAGTCAGGAAATATTATAAATTAGATTCTAATTTATAATATTTCCCATTGCTGGTCACTAGATGGAGCTATTCCCAAAATTGCAGCATTGCAAAATTGGGTAAAAAGCCCTCGCTCTAGTGAGCTCTCAGCATCCCCCCTCCTTTATCCTGGCTAGTGCCGGGATAAACGAGGGGTTTGAACGGTCTATCCTCCTACACTGTGTGTCGCCATTTTTTGAGCTAACACACAGTGTAGTAGGTTTACATACAGTAGTAAACGTACACAAACACGAACATACATTGAAATCTCTTACCTGCTCCTGCCGCCGCGGCTCCCTCCGGCCCGTCCGCTCCGTCTGCTGCCGCTGGTCCAAGTGCACAAGTCCGGAAGCCGCGACCGGAAGTAGTAATCTTACTGTCCGGCCGCGACTTCCGGTCCACAGGAAAATGGCGCCGGACGGCGCCAATTTCAAATTGGACTGTGTGGGAGCGGCGCATGCGCAGTTCCCACACAGACGGCGTACACAGAAGTGGATGGGATGGGAGCCGTTCGCAGTCCCTATGGGACTGTGGCTGCCGTATTCCATGTCTGTATGTGTCGTTAATCGACACATACAGAAATGGAACAAAAAATGGCAGCCCCCATAGGGAAGAAAAAGTGTAAAAATAAGAAAAAGTAAAACACAAACACACAAATAAATATAAACGTTTTTAATAAAGCACTAACATCTTTAACATATGAAAAAAAAAATTGTGATGACACTGTTCCTTTAACTTGGCAAATGTTTGAGGTTAACAAATGTACTTCATCTATGGTCAGCTACATATTTCTGTACATCACATATAATACAGTTGTAGAGGAGCTGAGCTGAATTTGTCCCTTATCTATTTTAGTGCTAATTGTACTATTTGATAACTCTCTAAGTTAAGGTGATGCAGATGGTTTATAGGCAGAAATATATAAATCCCCAAATTACTTCAAGGTATAACAATGCAGTTGCAGATCTATCTACTGGAAAGAGAGTAACACTCAAACTTGGGGTTTAATGTCCGAGGGGTCCAAAAAAGTCCCTTTTCCACATAAGAGGACAGCAGTGTAATAAATGATACATGATGATCGGGGGATTCACATTTTGCAACAAGTCCCAGATCCATCAAGTTATGTTTCTGTAGTGATGAGTTTCGCTACTTGAAAACGTTGCTACATTTGTATCCTCTTACAAGAAAATGTTTTATATCTTAGGCATGCCTACTAGTATTTCTTCTCTGTGCTGTTTAAAAAAGTCCTGGAGGGCCAGAAAAATATTATTTCCACTTTCTTCCTTGCCTTATATAACAGATTCAACATTTTCTGTAACACGATTTTGGTAATTTTCCTGTGTGATGCCCCCTTCAGCTTCAAATAATGTCTTCACCTGTCAGTCAGGTGACATCACTTCCTACCTCAGTGACCACAAATTCTCGTCTCCTAACTGACCACACTTTCTTGGTCACAAACAAAAACTTAAATAGGGTCCTAGAAGAATAGCGGGTCGGGAAGTTCCACCCATGGAACCAGAAGAAGTTATGGAAGATGACTCCCAGTCCTGAGCTAGAGTGGGAAGACATCTGCTTTAACTAGGGTGTGGAATATAGGAAAAAATTAAGTGGGAAAAAAAGGAGGAATCTTGTGTAGAGATAAAGCTTTTCTGGCATTGTGATGGTCTTGATCATTCTTAATTATTAAAAGTTTACAGAATTATCATAATCTACATTTTTTTTTAGAAACCGTTTGCTAGAGATTTTCTAGCTTGTTGCTCATCTTGTACTGTTCAGCTTGTGACAATCATTTTAAGCTTAACAATTTGTAGCAAACGTTCCATAAATATAATAAAACCTTGACAGCTTTGCTTAGATTCCTTCTTCCGCTCATGCTCTTCAAAGACCTTATTAATTCAGAATGTTTTTTTACTTCTCACTTTTATTTGTAATGCACATGCCCTTGAATAAGTTTCATCATATTATTCTATATTATTCCATTGCAATTGTAATGACGTTCCTAAGCTGATTTATACTCTGTGCATCCAAGTAAATGCTCCAGACCTGATATTGTTATTTCTGACGTGACAAGGTAAGGTATTAAATTCAATTTTTATATTTTTACCCTTTAGAATTTTAACTTTAGCATGTATTCTATTTACTCACAGTTTGATATTATAACACTATCACTCTAAGATTTAAATAAAAATTATATGAAGTCTTGTTCAGGATATAGTGTTAAACAATCTTGTAAAGTCTTCGTTAATGTTTTGCATTAGCACGACCAAGTAGCTGACGTGACTGGAGTCTTCTTACATATCCATAATTTTCTGCCAGAATTAAGTTTTGATAACTCCATTGTAATTTTGTCCGTTTGTCCATTTTCAGTACAATTGTCTTCTAAGTAAACAGTTAACAGATTATATGAGAGTAGAAAAAAAACCAGTGCCACTCTGGCTGTGTATGGTATTGCAGCCTAGCACCATTTATGTGAATGAGTTGCAATAGTAGAAATAGCCGACCTATTTCTACTATAAACCTACTAAAGATGCATCCTTCCTTACCTTTCCTCATGTCTCAACATATCCTAAAATGTGTAGTATAAGGTGACCAGCTTTCATGATTTTGAGATAGTCTGTCACAAGATGTCTATGTTACATATATCTATGTGTGGCCACCCAGTAATTGTGATGTGGATTCCAGCCTGTCAAGGGTTTTTCTAGCATCTCGCGATATTGTATTGAATGGGTTTCATGACACATTGGAGTCCTTAACTAAATTCAATGAAAGGAAAGGATGGACACATCTGTATATACATACTAAAGCCTTAAAAGGCAAGTTTTAAGGAAAGCCTTCTAAAGGATATCCTTAGTGATTTAATGAATACGTCCACCCTTAAAAAGTAAAAAAAAACAAAACATTTTATTTTATTGCTACAATGCAATAAAATAAAAATAAATTAACAACTTTGCAAACTGTTTTAATTAAAAATACTCTACTGGTTGTGTATACAGATCTTATGCAGACCTATGTGTTTCCATTGTTACAGACTACAGACAAATGCTGTCTAGTCTGATGCGGCAGTCTTGTGTTACTCAATTCCTCCCCCCCCCCTCTTCGAGCTAATCTATAGACCGTAGAAAAGAGGAGAGATGGAAAAGAGCAACACATGACAGCAGAATCAGACTGCACATAAGGTTATTTGTAGTCTGTAACTATGGAGACACACAAGTCTGGTCTGCATTGGAGCTGTAGGCACAAAACTGTTAGAATTGTTTTTAATCAGGAACATTTAGACGCAAATTTTTATTTTTAATGTACTTGAGCAATAAAAAAAAATAGTTAATTCCCTTTTAAGTGGATCTGTCAGTGTGTTACTCTATTTGAGAGCAGCGTAGGATAGAGTATGAGATGTTGACCTCCAAGATATATAGTTTTTTATGATTTGATTCAGTATTTTCATGGAAAAAGCTGTCAAAATGCTGCAAGTACTTAAAGAGAAAGCCCAAACAGTAGTAGAAGCAATAGCAAAAAAAAAAATATTGTGCCCAAGTAGTCATACTGAAGATAAAACATGTTTCACATACCTGCTTCCTTCTATTGATTAGATCTGCTGCTTTCCTGCCATGTGGTTTGCTGGTTATAGGGAAAGTCTGTGAGTCTTGCTTTCCTTGCCTATTCACTCTTGATTGACAGCTTTTCCTGTATGAATTTGTGTGCAGGAAGGGCTTTCAATCAATGTCTGTGTTGGTGGGGTAAGCAAGACTCACAGGATTTCTCTGTGAGCCCTAGCAGCATTTTTACAGCTTTTTAAATAAATATATACTAAATAAAATAAAAAAAAGTATATATACCCAAGCTCAACATCTCCCCCTCTATGTTGCTGCTCACAGATAGAGTAGCATTAGGGACCTGATAGAGCTGTAAGGCTTTCTAAACCTTTGCACACTTTTAAAAAAAAATAAAACACAGTATTTTAAATGACTTTTTAATTGTGTTTTATTATGATTATTATTTTTATTTTTTATTTTACTTATTGAGATACAGCTTTTATGTATCCTGGATACAAAGTAGCTGCATCCTCCGCTCAAAGCCGAATCCATCAGATCAGCAGGACTGACGATTTCGGTGACCTGTGATCGATCACATATAATTTTATGAAGTTATTGACATAAAGACAGTGTGTATTATGTCATCAATGGTCCATTGGGCTGAAGTGAAATTAACCATAGCTAAAAGTTGCTAAAATGTGTGCATAAATATAAAAATACAAAGTTGAAATAGGTTGAAAGTCAAGCAAGTTCAGTGGTTTCAGTTGATTCAGTTAGGCATGCCTCTATCTTTGTATAAAAAAAAAAAAAAAAGAGATACTTTAATATCCAAGAAATGTATAATGATATTTTGGAATGTGTATGAATTACTTTTTATTTATTTATTTTCTAAAAATGTAATAAAAAATTGTCTCCACCTTTCTTTAATTGACTTGGAAATCTTTGCTTGCAGACAAGCATCCATACTTATTCTACATAGTTTATTTTAATGTGTTACAAAAATATAGGCTCCTGTAGGTCGGATAAATATGTCATCTTTTTGGGTCACTGGCTTTAATGTCAACAATGACACTGAGTAATTGCATTACAAGATAAATCACCCAAATCAACAAAGTGATTGGTTTCTTTCCTTGTTGACGCTTCAAATCAACAAGTCATTTTTATTTGTAATGTTGTAACAAGTTTGTTGAGTGAAAGAAGGGTTATTTTAATGACCTTTGAATTTAGATAATCTGATAATATATTTATATCAAAAAAGTTTATCAAAATGAAACTACAATAAAATGCAATATATGTTTTTTTAATTTGGTGGGGGTCCCCATCTCACCTCTGGGACTTGGACCTGAGCCTCTATAGTTGGCATATACAATTGAGGTGTCCGTACATGCGTGTGGACCTCTCCACTGAAGTCTATGGGTATTATGGAGAACTGCCATCAGGGAGGATGGGTGTTGGAGGCTTTTGGTATTTGCTGCGACTTTGTGCATTTTATATCAATTTTTAGCTGCATTTTTTTCATGAGTTTTTTAGTTTGGACTGATGTTACATTAAAGTCTATAGTAAAATATCAAATGCACTACACACAACTGCGTTTTGGATTCTGGCAGTTTGGAGGTAATTTTGTGGTTTTCAAATGCTGCATGTTCTGTTTATGGTGTTTTTTCAGGAGTTTTTCCCATAGCCTCCTCGGTAAGATTTCATAAGGGCCAGTAAAAAAAAATCATGTACGAAATGACACTAAATGAAAAAAAGCCACAAAAATTTCCACTAAAAATGCCTTAAAAACATGTTTCATTTTAATAACGCTGGCGTTTTTAGAAGCATTTTTTTGATGCAGTTCAAGAATCCCAGAAAAAAAATCATGTGCCTTCTCTATAATCTGGGGGCAGGAAGGAAGGTAAATTCTAACTTAACTGGAACAGAATATTAATTTTTGAAGTTACCTTATGGAGTTCCCAGAAATATAAACTGAAACACTGCTGTGTTTATTTTAAGCATGCCTTCTAATAATAAAATAAATTATGCAGTCTTCCGTTACTGAGGAAGTAATGGCGTGCAAATGAACATATGTAATGCAATTCTATAAATATATAACAAAAAAAATAGTCCGGCACATTAGGCAAAAATATCTCGGTCATCTTTTGTGGAAGGAATCATTACTATTTGTTGTAAAATCGTTGGCACTAGAACATACCTTGACTTTATCTGCATTATCTTATTTTTTAATCACAGTGATGTATGGTGTAATTTTGCGGTCTCATCCTGAAAAGGCTTTTTTTTTTTTTTTAAGTATTCATGTTCTTTTATGATTGACATATCAATAGATGCCGGTCAACTTTAATAGAATATTCTTTCAATGATGGATTCCCGTGGTGTCATATCCTACTCACTTATATGACAGGAGAGGAAATGCTATTCAACAAGAATGTTAGCAATTTCCATAAGTAGTGTTCTTGAAGCTTAAATATGTATCTGTTCTTAAGATCCTATCATGGTTTATCAAAAAGAAATCAAAAAGCAAAAATATTATTTTAAAGACAAAAAACAGTATAACCAATTAAATGTTTTTTCCAGGCTTGTAAGAAAAATGTAAATATGAGCTAAATGTATTAAAATAAGAAAAAAAAATTATAAAATAAATAAATAACCTTTTAGATGCCCACCACTCTTGCACCAGCAACTACTTGGGCTCCTGCGATCTTAGTTTTTTTTCTTGACTTTTCTGATGTCACCATTGTGGACGGTGACATGTTATGGTTTCATTGGTGTAAGCAAAAAACAGTGGGGGTCCAGGTAACAAATAAACTACTGTAAAATAAAAATAAGCCTTAAAAACTTATTTAAAAAGATTCTATGGGATTAGTAGAAGTCTGATTTCAGATTTTGCTTTTCAAAAACAGTGCCTGTCTCATCCATGGGCTGTTACTAGTTTTGCAGCTCAGCTTCATTCAAGTGAAAGGGGATGAGCGGCTGCTACAGCGGTAGCGACGCCACATTTAATAGTTGCGTCCTTAGGATGCAGATACTATTAAACACTATAACAATGCAGGGAGGTATCTGACAACAGCCTATCAGGTGCAGGGACAGGATCCCTTCACAGGCTGGTGTGATGACGTCACTGGAACATGCAAGGATCCCGTCGGCATTGTGGCACTAGCTAAAATTGGTCGGTGGGGGGCTCTATCTACAAGGGGGAAGTGGAGGCACTATCTACACGAGGGAGTGGGGGGCACTGTCTACAAGGGGAGGTGGGGGCTGTATGGCACTATCTACAAGGGGAGGTGGGTGGCACTATCTACAAGGGGGCTGTATGGCACTGTCTACAATGGGGAGGGGGGCATTATCTACAGTGGGGCTTTGTGTCACTATCCTCAGTGGGGTGTGTGTGACACTATCTACAGGGAGGGGGAGCTGTGTGGCACTATCTACAAGGCGGGGTTGTGACACTAGCTACCAGGGGGCTGTATAGCACTGTCTACAATGAGGGCTGTATGGCAGAATCTACAGGGGGGCTGAATGGCACTATCTACAGGGGGCCTGTATGGCATTATCTACAGGGGGCTGTATCACACAGTCTACAGGGGGGGCTGTATCGCACAATCTACAGGGGAGCACTATTTACAGGGGGGCTGTATGTGGCACACAGGGGAGGGGAGGGGCTCATTTAAAAGTTTGCTATGGGGCCCAGTTTATCCTAGTTACACCCCTGCTAGGCCATGTTCACACAAAATGGAAATTCCTGGAATGGTAATGGCCTGAAATGTGCTATCAAATCTGCATAGCTTTTGCACAAAATTTTGCTGTGAATTTTGCGTTGTAGTGAGTTAAATCCATAAAAGATCAGTGACATGCCCTCAAATACACGAACCTTTATCTTTATTTTTCAGTGCTTTAATGGGGTTCTAGGTTCCGGCAGCCACCAATAGAGGTTGCTTACTACATACATTGCAATTATAATTACACTTACATTACAATTCTTTTTATAATTTTACATTACATTTATTATTCACATCTGCGCTCCGGGTTCCATTGTTCTGCTTTGTAGTATGAATAGAACAACAAAAATACTGGTAGTGCCATATCCATCGCATGACAGAAACCAACAGCGACCCATGGAAGCCATTGACTTCAATGGGTTTCTTCATCCTTTCTCCAGCCACTATAGCCCTGCCATCTGCACTAAACGGTACGTAGTAAGCTCCTAGGTTCCCTCTAGTGGTGGCTTCAGGCAGTCAGAATGTTATGTTGAAAATCTATGACTATGCAGGAATATTAGAGCTCTGTATCAGAAAAATGAAGCTCCAACCATTGTAAAGATTTGGACCTAAAAACAACATGGTGTTAAAAAGCGGACATTCACTTTAAGATTTATTTCATTAGTTAAGTTGGATGTTTAGCTCAGCTAAGCATGCTTGTGTAGTCAACCTGTCTCCCAACAGAAAAATTATTTCAACATGCCCGATCGTTCTGCCATTGGAGAATGGTCTGGCTGATTGTTTGTGGGGATCTCTTTACATTTATCTATGGACAGTTTTCGTTAACTAAGTAGTTGAATTTGTCACGGTTTGTGGGTATATGGACCCACTAGGCCGCACCGCCGTAGCGGGGAGGCAGCTGGCCAAACAACAGAGCACCCCAGTAATACAAAGTCCCGCACTAGGGTACCTGGATAGTCCAGACAGCGGCTGGAGCTCTGGCACGGATGGATGTGGGTGCAGCAGGTTACGCCAAATGTGGAGGATGACAGCAGGTGCCGCAGCTTGCTCCAGACGTGGCGGATCACACTGGACGTGGAAGATGACACTGGATGTGGCAGATGACACAGGACTTGACGGATGACACAGGACGTGGCAGATGACACAGGACATGGCAAACGACAGCAGGTGCAGTAGACACGACTCCAACACTAGTAGGCACAGGAACAAGAACACAGCACGGGATACAGGAACAGGTAACAGGGCACGGGTAACATCTGGAACGGAAAAACACTAAGGGGCCATTTGCAAGACAGACTTGGGAAACAACTTGGCTAACAACGCTCACACAAGGATCAAAGGACAGGGACCTTCTTATAGTCCAGGAAATCATGTGAGTTGATGATGATGATTGTTTCATGTGCGCGCGCTGGCCCTTTAAGACCGGGCACGAGTGTGCACGTGCACCCTATGGGACACAGCGCACCGGAGCGGAAGTGAGCGCTGGCGCCTCCTAGTCAGGAGATGTGGACCAGCGCTCACTGATCCATGGCCGCGGGCGTCGGGAGGGAAGTAAACCGGACGGCCCGCAGCCATGGATGCTACAGAATTGATTGTTCGGTAACAAAAGCATACCATACAATACAGCAATACCAATGGCATAGTTGTGACATACAGATATTTCCTTCCTTACCTTTTCTCTTATCTCAACATATCCTGAGATTTGTGGCATGAGATGACCAGCTTTGAAAAAAAAACGAAAACATATGTATGCTATATATGTCTATGTGTGGTCACCCAGTGGTTGTAATGTGAATTACACCCTGTCAAGGGTTTTGCTAGCATGTCGCGATATTGTATTGAATTTGTTTCATGATAAATTGGAGTCCTTAACCAATTTCAAGTAAAGATAAAGGTGTACACATCTGTAAAATACATGAAACAGAATGACGGGATATCAGGATGCATCTTATACAGATGTAGCTAAGGTTATCTTGACTCTGGTAACTTGCTGCACACATCAAAAGCCACTGACAAAAGTCAAGATAAAGTTTCTTTGCCACTGTGTATTTAATGCGTTGAGTCATGATAAAGATGGCTACATCTTTAGATTGTATATTTTGATCGCTATTTCCATGTAATCATCAGAATGATCAGTTTTCAAATGAAACATGTGAGATATCACGGCGCTTAACTAGCATCACATTACCCAATCAGTATCTGCTAAAGGACAGCAGGTAGCATCTACCAGAACATTGAGCTCACAATTAGTGGGGGTCTCCTACTGACAGCTGCTCATATCACTGCTTAGATGTTTTGTCATAGATGTATGTATGTGATGACATGAAACAGCAGTCAGTAGAAGACCTCCGCTAATTGCTGTTTCGCTGTCTTTAGGCGTGCTGCATGCTGTCCTTCACTCACTAAGTGGGCTGAATTTTCATTGTACTGGTGGTTGAACGTCATTCTCTGTTGTACATCTAAATTACCCCTCTAAGACTATTTCTGTCCTAACTAAAGAGACTTAGAACACAATGTCCTCACATTCAGGGATGTTTATGATAATGGTGCCAAGAACATAAAAAAGGCCTGAAATCATGTTGTTTAGCGATGTTCCTTTTGCTTACCACACTCATTAGATCATCTTAACCAAAGTTTATACACAGACTATATGTGTCCATATAATATAGTATTACAATGACCCGTCTTGCAGTTCCTTTATAATATTTCATACCTTAACCTATGGGTGCCCCAATATGATGACTCTAAGTGTTTTTTCCTCTTAGTTGACTATGGGGCAGCAGAGATCTTAGATAGAGGTAAGATATCTGGCATATGTATATAGATAGCTTTCAGTGATGACATCATCGCGCTCGTCCTCACTCATGGCAGTGTTTCGTCTATGGTTAGTGCTATAATATAGACCAATCCCTAGCATGACCCTGTACATCTATTTCCATTGCCTTGCCTTTGACTTTGACTATGCTTTTCTGTAAAATTCTTAATTTTTTGCTTCAACTCGAGCTTTCTCTCCTTGGCTCAACTGACTTTGTTAGTGTCTTCTAAAGCAACCAGTGTCAGCTACTACTCTAGGCGGCCATTCTAAAGACCTTAATCACAAGGTCCTCTATAGAGAACTTCAACACCTACTTGCTGGGTACGCAGGTATATACTAGGGGGACCATTAGATCATGCAGTATGGTCCTGCTGTGTGCCAATACTAGATGCTATGAAGACCACAGGGATCCTGTTTGCTTCCTCCTAAAAAAAAATAGATGGAAGATAGACAGATATATAGATAGATGATAGATAGATGATAGATAGATAGATAGATAGATAGATAGATAGATAGATAGATGATAGATAGATAGATAGATAGATAGATAGATAGATAGATAGATAGATAGATAGATAGATAGATAGATAGATAGATAGATAGATGATAGATAGATAGATAGATAGATAGATAGATAGATAGATAGATAGATAGATACATACGAGATGATAGATAGATAGATAGATAGATAGATAGATAGATAGATAGATAGATAGATAGATAGATAGATAGATAGATAGATAGATAGATAGATAGATAGATAGATAGATAGATAATCTACATAAAGTTTGTTTGTGGATTTCCACCAGATACTTACAAACTCTAAAAACATACAGGTAGGTTATATTCCTTAGAAATTAGTCTTAAAGGGATCCTGTCATCAACATCTTACCTGTCAAACTCGCCTGACCCATCAATGGCCGCAGCTGTCCAGAGTTTGTTCCTATTCTCTTCTTTCCTGAAGTCCTCCTCTGTCAGTAAATGTAGTCGTTTAAACTTTTCCCGCCTTTTATGGTAATTTGTTTTCCCTCTGGGACTCAGCTTCTTAACCACGCCCACTGTCACCACCTGTCCGGCCCTGACTGGCTAAGGAGCTGTCAATCAAAAAGAAGGAGGTGGAGTCCACTCTGAGACGCTGGAGGAATGAAAATCTGATTCTTTTCAGATGAAGATTTGACTCTTTTCTGCTCATTTGCATACGGCGTGGGACCATTGAAAAACGGAATACTAAAGCTACAGAGCTTACTTAGAACATATTTATAGCTTAGATGGCAATGATTTTTCACCCACTTTCACCAGGTATTTCTGGCTTTATAGCTAAAATGCTGGTGACAGGTTCCCTTTAAGGTCCTTTTACAGGGGCCTATGTTCGGGCAAACAAGTGCACGGCACCTTTTTTCATAATACACTGTATAGTTTATTTATGGGACATACCCCTTGTTATCCCCATAAATTTCCACCTTAATTATTTATCACCTGTGCAAGAAGAGCTTTAGTAATTGTTCTTATAATAGTAAGTAGGGTAGATAGACAAATAGATGATTGACAGATACATAGTATACAATATTCTAATACACGGTATGGTATGTTTTAGAAACATTAAGAGACACGTTATATTTATACCTAATTATTCTATATTTCCCTCGCTACGAAACATGATATTTTCCGTGCTTTGGGTGCTGATTTTTCTTTTTCTTTTATGCCCTAAAAAAGCTCTTTCAAATATAGCATAGTAAAAATAATTTGCCTTCCTATAGTGATAATTACTGGTCACTTCGCAATAACTGTTTTAGACACCAGGGGCGGACACTCAAGTGAGAAATAAGACAGAAATATTTGGTCATTAATTCCTCTGTAGAGTCTGTATTTATACGCGTGTGTGTGTGTGTATGTGTGTGCGTGTGTGTGTGTGTGTATATATGTGTGTGCATGTGTGCGTGTGTGTGTGTGTGTGTGTGTGTATTGTGGGCTTTGATGCGTCACAGTTATCTTCTATGATACGATCAAAGTGCAGTCCCCCCTCCTTGAATGCCGCAATCAACTTTCATCGCCGCATTCAAAGGGTTAACGGCAGAGATAAGATGTTTCTCTCCTCTCCGCTGTCAGAGCGGGGCCGTGGCTGTGTATTACACCCGTTGCCCCGCTCTCGATCGCGCGCACAGACGGCTGTCACACAGGACGAGAATGCTCGTCCTAATGCGCGAAGTACTCGCCGCTCAGGACGAGCATACTCGTCCTGTGTCGGCAACCAGTTAAAGGGAAGGTGTCATTATTTTTTTTTTATCATATTGCTTTTAATATAACATTTTCAAAAATTTTATATAATTGTGTTCTCATGTTTTACTTTTTAATGTTTTCTGACTTACTTCTCTACGGGGCTGCCATTTTTTTTTTTCATCTCTGTATGTGTTGATTAACGACACATACAGAGATGGAATATGGCACATACATTCCCATTGAGAATGCGAACGGGAGCCATTCCATTCTCAGTTGTGTGCGCCGTCTGTGTGGGAAAGGCGCATGCGCCGCTCCCACACTGACCAAAACGATGCTCGTTCGTAGAGCGAAATCCGGCGCCATTTTCATGCGGACCAGAAGCCGCTGCCAGACAGTAAGATGACGAAGCAAAGTCGCAAGGAAGAGGAGCGTAGACCAGCGGAGGCAGCGGCAGGAGCAAGTAATTTATGTTCATGTATGTTTGTGTGTATTACGTTCGTAATTTAAAACAAATTTAAAACAATGTATAATCACTCAAATACTAATTGTTTAACTGAAAAAAAAACAAATCATAATTTCTAGCGACACATTCCCTTTAAAATCACAGGAGAAAATTATTCTAAGAGCCAACCCCCATCTATACAGAACACCGTTAACTGAATTGTATACAATGCCGGACATATCAGCAATAAGATCTGTTATTTATGAATCAATCCATAAGAAAAAGACCCTAGTGGCAAGTGATTGGCTCCAAAGTCAGCTCCAAATGGGGTTGTCTTCTGCTGGACCTTTGAGACCCATTATTGTGTCATTAATTAATTTTTTGCCCTCCATCTCCTTAACAAATTGGTTATTTGGTATTTTTCTGGGGAGTGAGGATCTGTGCACAGGTTCACACAACCCATGAAAATAACGGATAAAACATACCTGGGCTGGGTTCCCTCTCTCCAAGGTCCCTATAGCAGATTCATGGTCTGCTTCTATGATACATACGTCTTTGCCCCTGGAGGATTTTTGGTACTCTGGTGGGCCAGTCTGACTTTAACTTCTTGAAAAGTTGGCATCACTATTCTCCTACAGGGACAGTAACACAACTTTCTTAGGGCCTTGCATGGCAAAACGGTCTTTATATTTAACATATAACACATTAACACATAGTCCATTGTTAAATTTTTTTCATAGTTTTTTTTTAAGAAAGGCAGTTACTTATTTTTATCATCCTTTCTTAAAAACTGCCTAGTTACCTGTTAATCCTTTCTATTATTTCACTATTCCTCATTGTAAGTGTGGAATTGGCACCCTGCAACTTGTTCCTCAAAAAAGAGTAATATACAATTTCGTATTTTAATAGGTCTCTTTAGGAACACATTTTATTTCCAAAAAGAGGTCCCATTCTGCAGGTGATAGTTTTACTTTGTACCCTAAGATTTGATCATTTTCCGCACGTAGCATATAATTACACGTTAGACCTACACTGTGAACTTGAATTACATGTAGACATTTGTACAAAGAAAATGATCCTTGCTGACCTTTGCAGCATTCTAAAATTGAAATTAATTACTAGTTGTTGTTGGACACATTGTTCACTTTCATGACTTTTTTCCATTTCCATGGGAAATATAATTCTGAAGTATTTACAGACCATTAATGCTAAACTTACAGCAAATAAATGATTGAATGTAGATGCTGTTAAAGCTGCCAGTTTAGATATGATTACTGCCTTGATTTAGTTTTGATTTTTTTTTCCTGTACTAAAATAACAACCTCTCTCTTTGTACTTTCTTTGAAACTTTGCTAGAAAGATTTTAGGTCTTAGTATAATAAATACATGTGGTAGAGCATGTAATATCCTTTATGTAATGCTTGTGAAGTGTTATGTTCAAGAAAACTTTTACTAAAAACCGCCCCTAATGTATCCATCACCCCTCATATGCACAGGACATACCATCCTCCCTACTGAATGAGCTGACATTTCACCAAATTTAGAGTTATATATGAGGGCTCAAGGCAGTGGCATGTGGCAAGAGAATGGGTCCCATAGCAAAGATCAAAATGGATCCCTCATTATTATGCTAGTTTTGCCACCTAGGACAGAAAGCCCTGGTGTTTGCTTCTCCATCTATGTGTTTTCCATGACTCTTGGGCCACCCCGCTTACTATCCAGTAGTAAAGGGGATGAGACCAACCAGGGCTGGGTCCCCACTTTTCAAGGTCCCCATAGCAGCTTCATGGCCTGTGTTACCTAAAATAACTGATGGTTGATCATGATTACTGTGGTTTTTCATATCCTGTAAAACTTTGAATAAAATAGCGGTGCAATTTTGTGTTTCTAGTACAATTTTTTGGTGGATTTAATATCTAAAACACAGATGATGGTAGTGGGGGGTGATGATAATGTTGTTGATGTTCCAAATAAAGATGGGATAATATTACTTTATCTTGGTCATGCATGGTGAATTGAGTTTCCATAATATTTTGCTATGGTGCTAGTTCAAGTCTGTTGAGTATTGGTAAAATTATGACTATTACTGCATCGTATCTTTCTGTCAAGATACTTTTTTAATACTATAACATCAATATTCAGAGAATGTCTTGTGCATGTTGAGTTGATATAGCTGTAGAAGCTTAATGAGTTTGGCAGAACTTGCCAAAAAGATGTCCTTGTATATGTTTGTGCACATCAATATATTTTCCTTGTCAGACATGTCCACCGGTAGGTACATAAACGACTATCCATGATAGCAAACTATTGAAAAACTGTTTTGCTCAAGATTGAAACCTCCTTAGGGCATAGGGCACCCCAACAAGTACCCTCTGCTCCATATACATATACAGATAAAGAAGAAACAAATAGAAGACCCTTAGTGGCTGGCAGGGAAAAATGTATTCAACACAACAATTAGTATGCCTAGGCATAATTGTCCCAATTTCCCAACCACTAGTCATGGTATATAGTAATTTAAAATATAACTTTTAATAGTGCAATTTAAATATGAAAGTACAACAAAGAGAAGGTTAGAATTTATACAGAGACGGCCAGCACATCATTAGGAATAGGATGTGTGTGTATAGCGTGTTACTATGGTGCAGTGTGACTGACTCGGTCAGCAGCTGCAGACTGCCGTTTCACCATTAAGTCACACTGAGGTCGGATAGACTGCTGAGCCGCCAGTGAACCATTAAAATAGCGATAGCCCCCCCAACATGTTTCACTGCAAACGTCCTCAGGGGATAAATCAGGGCTAGTATACAGATAAAGAACATAGCAAAAAAACTGCCGTGAAAAAGAAGTGCAGGTCACTTCTTGGGACGTTTTTGGAGCAGTTTTTCATAGACTATTGAAAACTGCTCCAAAAACGGTCGTAAAAAACGCAGCGAAAAACGCCACAAAAAACGCGAGTGGCACAAAAAACGTCTGAAAATCAGATACTGTTTTCTCTTGAAAACAGCTCCGTATTTTGAGACGTTTTTGAACATGCCCTCACAGTGTCAAAGCCTTCTCTGTTATCTGTATGCATAACACTTTCATTCTGTTGTTCGCCCCATTAAAGAAGTTTTTTTTACAAAAAACATTATGTCAACACAGGCTTTTACAGATGACCTGACCCTTTTTCATGGATGACATTTTTTTTTACCGATCTCCTATAAATAAATTATTTTAAAATGAGACTCACAACAGCAAGCATTTCCTACCAATATTTGCAAGTAATGGCGGGAGATTCAGCATCAGACAGGGTGGTCAGGCAACAACGCCATGAGCTGCTTCGGGTGTTGTTTGGTTGCCTTGGCATTGGGACTGCCCAGTCTGACAGTACCACCATCTTTTGCAAATTTTGGCAAGAGATGTGGCTTGTTCATTTTGAAAGTACAAATACTAGGGTGACCCTAGCAGTTGGCAGATATGTATTAGATATAGAAAGAACCAAATGTGCCTGAGGCACACTGAAAATCGATTTCCCAACTGCTAATCAGTGTAATTAAAAAATAACTTTTAATAGTTTTGCCATTAAAGATGTCCAAGGGGACATAACATTCAGCACGAACAGTTAAAATTAGTAGCCAGTATTGCTCTAGCACACGCTTGTTTCTACTCGATCTGCATGTATTGCCAGACGGAGTGTAAGGTACTCAGATTGCAGAGTATCAGGTCGGCAGCTGCAGACTGCCGAGCTTTAGTAGATAGGATATGGTATGGTATGCGTGCTTAGGATTGCCACGCAAGCTAGGCTCTTTAAAATTGTAAATTTAGCCCCCCCGACATGTTTCGCTGTCAACACAGCGTCCTCAGGGGATCAAAACGGGGCTAGTGAGCGCGCGTATGAATTGTCAGACCCTTTAAACATTTCGATTTGCATCACACAAGATTCACCTGTGTGAGAACCAATAGGAGCTCTGTACAGAGGACGAGCCTCCATAGTAGAAGATTGGCGTTTATGCCAGCCAATGTGGAAGCCATATATATGACCAGTTACGATGCGCCGAGTGCGCATGGGCACTAGAATCACAACTGGACTTAGAAATTTTTCTGAGTTAACCATTGTAAACGGCACCTGCGCACACGAGTCCTGCAGGGTCTTAGCCGATATCAACATTATCAGTGATAGATGCGCATGTCTGGGCTCTTAGAAAAAGAGCAAGCTCTCAGAATAGTAGCACTAGATGGGTCCCCGTAATAGAGACTTGACAGAAGTCATAATAGAAAACGTATAGATGGCCAATTTAACGCATTGGCACTATGGTCACGGTCAGACTTAGTCAGATCTCCACATATATGTACATATTAGAGATCTGACTGGCTCGACAGCGCATGCGTATCTCGGACCTGGACTTAGCCGGTTTTGGCATCTATAAAGATTTACAAGTGCATGTCTAGTCTCTAGTTAGATTCGAGAGAAATCAATAGGGCGCGCGTGCGCACCAGGGTCCAAAGGGGACTTAGACGATATTTTGGATAGTGGTCTGAGTATGTTAGGGACGCAGAGGTCTCACAATTCACAGTTAGACTCAAGTTAGAGGTTCCTGACGTAAGAATTTAGTGCGCATGTCTGGGCACTCAGAGGATACAGCAACAGGGATCGTTCCCATCAAAAGGTGAGTATTACAGTATATATATATGTTGTCCACACTGCAAGTTTAGCCTATAGATTAGGTCATTATCCACAAAGGGCATGGCTCAACTACAATCTCTTGGTTCGAGTAGAGGGAGAATAAGGGGGGAAGGACAATTTGTCCAATTGGACATATATGACAATTGAATTATCAGTATAAGGATATATTGTCTCTTTTTCAATAGAGGTACGATTGGTCATAGTGACCAGGTGACAGCTGTCAGTGTGTATATATACATCAGGTGTGGCATTCTAAGTTGGGGCAATTATAGAAAGGCTACGAAGGTGAATCCCTCATTTAGCCCATTTGGGCTTAAAGATCTAAGCCTATGAATCCATTTGGCTTCTTCTTGCAGTAACTTTTTATCAAGATTGCCTGCTCTGGGGCCCAGCTTGACTTGGGTGATGCCCCAAAATTTGAGAGCATTGATGTCTCCTTGATGGTAAGATCTAATATGTTTAGAGAGAGGTGTGTCTTCTTTCATATTAATCGTACTCTTATGCTTCGAAATCCTTCTACGGAGTTGTTGAATGGTCTTGCCCACGTATAGTTTTGGGCAAGGGCACTGTGCAGCATAGACAATACCACTACTTTGACAATTGATGAATTGTTTAATGGTAAAGATCTTACCATCGACTGGGTTGGCGAAGGTTTTGGTCGTCGGCATCAAGGGGCAAAAGGAGCATCTGCCACAGGGAAATGATCCCTGTATTGGGGGCGGAAGCCAAGTTTTTTGTGAAGTTAGTGGTCTCGAATAGTGGCTATGTGTCAAGTATTCACGGAGGTTCTTACCTCTCCGATATGTGACACTGGGAATGTTGGAGATTGTGTCACAGAGGTCAGTGTCTGTTAGTAGAATAGACCAGTGTCTCTTTAAGATGTTTTTAATTTGATATGAGCAATTGTCAAAATTCCCTATACATCTGATAAGGGGAGATTGTTTGCTACCATCAAGAGCATGTTTTTCATTCTCCTTTTTACCATGCAGTAGATCATCCCTAGATGTTGCCCTCGCCCTTGCATAGGCTCTATGCAGAGTTTTCTTTGGGTATCCACGTGCAAGGAATTTATTATATAAAGTATCACATTCCATTTGAAAGGTGGTTTCTTCAGAGCAGTTTCTTTTTGCTCTTAAGTACTGTCCAATTGGGATACCTTTTTTGAGAGCCGGCGGATGATAACTTCCCCAATGCAGGAAACTATTTGTTGCAGTCTCCTTTCTATAGATATTAGTTTGGACAGCCCCACCAGGGTCCAGGGAAATTTTTAGATCCAAAAAATTAATTTCATTTGTGTGTATAGTGTAGGTGAATTTCATCCCAATATGATTATTATTGATGACATCCATGAAATCAGAGAAGAGAGCTGTGTCTCCCTCCCAGAAGACAAGTATGTCATCTATGTATCTACCCCAGAAAGAGATGTGACAAGTGAAAGGGAGTAAATCCTCGTTAAAAATTAAAGTGTCCTCCCACCATCCCAAAAATAAGTTGGCATAAGTGGGTGCACAACAGTGCCCATGGCCGTGCCTTTGAGTTGGTGATAGAATTTATTATCGAAAAGAAAATAATTGTGTGTGAGTAGGAATTGTAGTAGGGATATAGTGAAATTATTGTGTGCCTGAAACTGAGTCCCCTTAGTGCTCAAAAAGTGTCGTACAGCACCAAGGCCCAAATCATGGTTGATATTAGTGTACAGTGACTCGACATCAATAGTAGCTATTAGCGTGGTGGAAGATACATTAATCCCCTGGATCCTGGTGAGGGTGTCCTTGGTATCTCGTAGAAAAGAGGGTAGTGCTGCAACAAAGGATGACAGAATTTCATTTACATATGTACTTATACCTTGCGTTAAGTTGTCATTACCGGAGACAATTGGTCTACCAGGTATTGGTGTAACATTTTTGTGTATTTTGGGCAGGGCGTAGAAAGTCGCCAAAGTAGGTGTGGAGTTATATACAGATTTAAATTCTTCAGATGATATTAGTCCATTGGACCTTGCATTAATCAGTAAGGTATGTAATTCGGATAGATATCGTTCGGTCGGATTTCCATCTAGTACCTTATATGTAGATGTATCATTGAGAAGTCTCTGGACCATCGAGACATAGTCTTTACGATTAAGAATAACAATATTGCCCCCTTTGTCAGAGGGTTTAAATATAATATCTTCATTTTTGCTGAGTTCATCTAATGCTGTTTTCTCTGATTTACTAAGGTTACTTCGAGGTTTTTGTTTATGCAATTGAAGTTTTTTTAGGTCGGCACTGACCATTTTAACAAATATATCGATATGTGGATATTGCGATATTGGAGGTGTTAATCGTGACTTCGGTCGTAATGTGGAGAAAGGGCCAGTAGCCATATCAGCTGGGTATTCATTTTCATTTGCTAGCTCTTCTAGTGCATGTAAAGTAGTCAGTTCAGTGTGATTAAATGCAGTATTATCATCAGATTTATTCTTGAAATGTTTATGTAAGGCAAGCTTTCTTGCAAATAAATTGACATCTTTAGTCCAAGTGAATTCATCAAAATTGGGAGTGGGAGTATATGATAGGCCTTTACATAAAAGCGATTTTTGCTGTGGGCTAAGTTCAAATTGTGAAAGATTTACTACTTGCATATCATCTGACAGGCGATTTACACTATGTGTCATTTGGTCTGGCTCCATGGTGTGTTGTGCAGACCTAAAAAAGGAATCGCAGAGAAAGTGTTTGTGGGTGCTGAGGCTGAGGGGCCCGCATTTCCCAAGTTCACAGCATTCCTCATAGAGCCATCCGCATATTTCCCCACGGAGAATGGGGTACTGGGTGTCACCGTTGTGGGTATATGGGGCGCTGAGGAGATTGAGGAGGTAGCATGTGTAGAGATAGCTGAGATAGCCGAAGTGGCGGTACGTTGCCCGTTGTGAGCTGTCCATATTGATGGTATGCCCTTAGGGCCAGTAGGTATTCTTTTTGACGGGTTGTATTTTCTATTTTTTATTTTTCGTTTGGCTCCTAATCTATTGTCGTCAGACAGAAATCTAGAATCTTCTGTACCAGATACATCTGACTCAGAGATGTCTACAGATCTGTTGTCTACAGATCTATTGTCACTATGACCAATCGTACCTCTATTGAAAAAGAGACAATATATCCTTATACTGATAATTCAATTGTCATATATGTCCAATTGGACAAATTGTCCTTCCCCCCTTATTCTCCCTCTACTCGAACCAAGAGATTGTAGTTGAGCCATGCCCTTTGTGGATAATGACCTAATCTATAGGCTAAACTTGCAGTGTGGACAACATATATATATACTGTAATACTCACCTTTTGATGGGAACGATCCCTGTTGCTGTATCCTCTGAGTGCCCAGACATGCGCACTAAATTCTTACGTCAGGAACCTCTAACTTGAGTCTAACTGTGAATTGTGAGACCTCTGCGTCCCTAACATACTCAGACCACTATCCAAAATATCGTCTAAGTCCCCTTTGGACCCTGGTGCGCACGCGCGCCCTATTGATTTCTCTCGAATCTAACTAGAGACTAGACATGCACTTGTAAATCTTTATAGATGCCAAAACCGGCTAAGTCCAGGTCCGAGATACGCATGCGCTGTCGAGCCAGTCAGATCTCTAATATGTACATATATGTGGAGATCTGACTAAGTCTGACCGTGACCATAGTGCCAATGCGTTAAATTGGCCATCTATACGTTTTCTATTATGACTTCTGTCAAGTCTCTATTACGGGGACCCATCTAGTGCTACTATTCTGAGAGCTTGCTCTTTTTCTAAGAGCCCAGACATGCGCATCTATCACTGATAATGTTGATATCGGCTAAGACCCTGCAGGACTCGTGTGCGCAGGTGCCGTTTACAATGGTTAACTCAGAAAAATTTCTAAGTCCAGTTGTGATTCTAGTGCCCATGCGCACTCGGCGCATCGTAACTGGTCATATATATGGCTTCCACATTGGCTGGCATAAACGCCAATCTTCTACTATGGAGGCTCGTCCTCTGTACAGAGCTCCTATTGGTTCTCACACAGGTGAATCTTGTGTGATGCAAATCGAAATGTTTAAAGGGTCTGACAATTCATACGCGCGCTCACTAGCCCCGTTTTGATCCCCTGAGGACGCTGTGTTGACAGCGAAACATGTCGGGGGGGCTAAATTTACAATTTTAAAGAGCCTAGCTTGCGTGGCAATCCTAAGCACGCATACCATACCATATCCTATCTACTAAAGCTCGGCAGTCTGCAGCTGCCGACCTGATACTCTGCAATCTGAGTACCTTACACTCCGTCTGGCAATACATGCAGATCGAGTAGAAACAAGCGTGTGCTAGAGCAATACTGGCTACTAATTTTAACTGTTCGTGCTGAATGTTATGTCCCCTTGGACATCTTTAATGGCAAAACTATTAAAAGTTATTTTTTAATTACACTGATTAGCAGTTGGGAAATCGATTTTCAGTGTGCCTCAGGCACATTTGGTTCTTTCTATATCTAATACATATCTGCCAACTGCTAGGGTCACCCTAGTATTTGTACTCCAATTGGGTTAATCACCCTATATATTTCTGACCCCCTTTTTGTCTTCTATTGAGATACCTTATTCATATACACATCAATCATTAGGTGATGGCAAATTTTCTATCGAGAAAATTGAATCCAGATGACCTGGCTTCTGAGGCATTGTTTGTTTTTTCCACGGAAAACGTACCACTGCATCAATTTGATGTGCACACTGCTTTTAGAGACCTTCAGAAAACCTATAAGCAGTATGTAAGATCCTGCTGGGAAATTACCAGTTTGGAAACCTACATACAGCAAAAAATAATATACAGAGGTCTACGTATTAATCTAATTCCTAACCTATATCGCAGTGACACAAACTTCATTAAGGGATGGGAACAAATACTAACTGAAAGTTCCCTGCGTTTAATGCAATACTTGTTAGATTTTGAGAAAAGAGATCTTCTCAAAGTTGGCTCACAACTAGAAAAAGAAATTCAAGACATTCAGACTTTCAGTTCTACACCAGAATATAGTGAATGTGAAATAAAACTACAAAAAAACATTGAATATCTACAGAGAGAAATAAAGGAGAGAAAACATAGGAAATATATCAGAGACCGCAGAGATTTCGATACAGGTCAGATATACACATATCGTAGCCGGGCCCCCTCCACCCCCTTTCAAAATCGTGACAACAGATCTGTAGACATCTCTGAGTCAGATGTATCTGGTACAGAAGATTCTAGATTTCTGTCTGACGACAATAGATTAGGAGCCAAACGAAAAATAAAAAATAGAAAATACAACCCGTCAAAAAGAATACCTACTGGCCCTAAGGGCATACCATCAATATGGACAGCTCACAACGGGCAACGTACCGCCACTTCGGCTATCTCAGCTATCTCTACACATGCTACCTCCTCAATCTCCTCAGCGCCCCATATACCCACAACGGTGACACCCAGTACCCCATTCTCCGTGGGGAAATATGCGGATGGCTCTATGAGGAATGCTGTGAACTTGGGAAATGCGGGCCCCTCAGCCTCAGCACCCACAAACACTTTCTCTGCGATTCCTTTTTTAGGTCTGCACAACACACCATGGAGCCAGACCAAATGACACATAGTGTAAATCGCCTGTCAGATGATATGCAAGTAGTAAATCTTTCACAATTTGAACTTAGCCCACAGCAAAAATCGCTTTTATGTAAAGGCCTATCATATACTCCCACTCCCAATTTTGATGAATTCACTTGGACTAAAGATGTCAATTTATTTGCAAGAAAGCTTGCCTTACATAAACATTTCAAGAATAAATCTGATGATAATACTGCATTTAATCACACTGAACTGACTACTTTACATGCACTAGAAGAGCTAGCAAATGAAAATGAATACCCAGCTGATATGGCTACTGGCCCTTTCTCCACATTACGACCGAAGTCACGATTAACACCTCCAATATCGCAATATCCACATATCGATATATTTGTTAAAATGGTCAGTGCCGACCTAAAAAAACTTCAATTGCATAAACAAAAACCTCGAAGTAACCTTAGTAAATCAGAGAAAACAGCATTAGATGAACTCAGCAAAAATGAAGATATTATATTTAAACCCTCTGACAAAGGGGGCAATATTGTTATTCTTAATCGTAAAGACTATGTCTCGATGGTCCAGAGACTTCTCAATGATACATCTACATATAAGGTACTAGATGGAAATCCGACCGAACGATATCTATCCGAATTACATACCTTACTGATTAATGCAAGGTCCAATGGACTAATATCATCTGAAGAATTTAAATCTGTATATAACTCCACACCTACTTTGGCGACTTTCTACGCCCTGCCCAAAATACACAAAAATGTTACACCAATACCTGGTAGACCAATTGTCTCCGGTAATGACAACTTAACGCAAGGTATAAGTACATATGTAAACGAAATTCTGTCATCCTTTGTTGCAGCACTACCCTCTTTTCTACGAGATACCAAGGACACCCTCACCAGGATCCAGGGGATTAATGTATCTTCCACCACGCTAATAGCTACTATTGATGTCGAGTCACTGTACACTAATATCAACCATGATTTGGGCCTTGGTGCTGTACGACACTTTTTGAGCACTAAGGGGACTCAGTTTCAGGCACACAATAATTTCACTATATCCCTACTACAATTCCTACTCACACACAATTATTTTCTTTTCGATAATAAATTCTATCACCAACTCAAAGGCACGGCCATGGGCACTGTTTGTGCACCCACTTATGCCAACTTATTTTTGGGATGGTGGGAGGACACTTTAATTTTTAACGAGGATTTACTCCCTTTCACTTGTCACATCTCTTTCTGGGGTAGATACATAGATGACATACTTGTCTTCTGGGAGGGAGACACAGCTCTCTTCTCTGATTTCATGGATGTCATCAATAATAATCATATTGGGATGAAATTCACCTACACTATACACACAAATGAAATTAATTTTTTGGATCTAAAAATTTCCCTGGACCCTGGTGGGGCTGTCCAAACTAATATCTATAGAAAGGAGACTGCAACAAATAGTTTCCTGCATTGGGGAAGTTATCATCCGCCGGCTCTCAAAAAAGGTATCCCAATTGGACAGTACTTAAGAGCAAAAAGAAACTGCTCTGAAGAAACCACCTTTCAAATGGAATGTGATACTTTATATAATAAATTCCTTGCACGTGGATACCCAAAGAAAACTCTGCATAGAGCCTATGCAAGGGCGAGGGCAACATCTAGGGATGATCTACTGCATGGTAAAAAGGAGAATGAAAAACATGCTCTTGATGGTAGCAAACAATCTCCCCTTATCAGATGTATAGGGAATTTTGACAATTGCTCATATCAAATTAAAAACATCTTAAAGAGACACTGGTCTATTCTACTAACAGACACTGACCTCTGTGACACAATCTCCAACATTCCCAGTGTCACATATCGGAGAGGTAAGAACCTCCGTGAATACTTGACACATAGCCACTATTCGAGACCACTAACTTCACAAAAAACTTGGCTTCCGCCCCCAATACAGGGATCATTTCCCTGTGGCAGATGCTCCTTTTGCCCCTTGATGCCGACGACCAAAACCTTCGCCAACCCAGTCGATGGTAAGATCTTTACCATTAAACAATTCATCAATTGTCAAAGTAGTGGTATTGTCTATGCTGCACAGTGCCCTTGCCCAAAACTATACGTGGGCAAGACCATTCAACAACTCCGTAGAAGGATTTCGAAGCATAAGAGTACGATTAATATGAAAGAAGACACACCTCTCTCTAAACATATTAGATCTTACCATCAAGGAGACATCAATGCTCTCAAATTTTGGGGCATCACCCAAGTCAAGCTGGGCCCCAGAGCAGGCAATCTTGATAAAAAGTTACTGCAAGAAGAAGCCAAATGGATTCATAGGCTTAGATCTTTAAGCCCAAATGGGCTAAATGAGGGATTCACCTTCGTAGCCTTTCTATAATTGCCCCAACTTAGAATGCCACACCTGATGTATATATACACACTGACAGCTGTCACCTGGTCACTATGACCAATCGTACCTCTATTGAAAAAGAGACAATATATCCTTATACTGATAATTCAATTGTCATATATGTCCAATTGGACAAATTGTCCTTCCCCCCTTATTCTCCCTCTACTCGAACCAAGAGATTGTAGTTGAGCCATGCCCTTTGTGGATAATGACCTAATCTATAGGCTAAACTTGCAGTGTGGACAACATATATATATACTGTAATACTCACCTTTTGATGGGAACGATCCCTGTTGCTGTATCCTCTGAGTGCCCAGACATGCGCACTAAATTCTTACGTCAGGAACCTCTAACTTGAGTCTAACTGTGAATTGTGAGACCTCTGCGTCCCTAACATACTCAGACCACTATCCAAAATATCGTCTAAGTCCCCTTTGGACCCTGGTGCGCACGCGCGCCCTATTGATTTCTCTCGAATCTAACTAGAGACTAGACATGCACTTGTAAATCTTTATAGATGCCAAAACCGGCTAAGTCCAGGTCCGAGATACGCATGCGCTGTCGAGCCAGTCAGATCTCTAATATGTACATATATGTGGAGATCTGACTAAGTCTGACCGTGACCATAGTGCCAATGCGTTAAATTGGCCATCTATACGTTTTCTATTATGACTTCTGTCAAGTCTCTATTACGGGGACCCATCTAGTGCTACTATTCTGAGAGCTTGCTCTTTTTCTAAGAGCCCAGACATGCGCATCTATCACTGATAATGTTGATATCGGCTAAGACCCTGCAGGACTCGTGTGCGCAGGTGCCGTTTACAATGGTTAACTCAGAAAAATTTCTAAGTCCAGTTGTGATTCTAGTGCCCATGCGCACTCGGCGCATCGTAACTGGTCATATATATGGCTTCCACATTGGCTGGCATAAACGCCAATCTTCTACTATGGAGGCTCGTCCTCTGTACAGAGCTCCTATTGGTTCTCACACAGGTGAATCTTGTGTGATGCAAATCGAAATGTTTAAAGGGTCTGACAATTCATACGCGCGCTCACTAGCCCCGTTTTGATCCCCTGAGGACGCTGTGTTGACAGCGAAACATGTCGGGGGGGCTAAATTTACAATTTTAAAGAGCCTAGCTTGCGTGGCAATCCTAAGCACGCATACCATACCATATCCTATCTACTAAAGCTCGGCAGTCTGCAGCTGCCGACCTGATACTCTGCAATCTGAGTACCTTACACTCCGTCTGGCAATACATGCAGATCGAGTAGAAACAAGCGTGTGCTAGAGCAATACTGGCTACTAATTTTAACTGTTCGTGCTGAATGTTATGTCCCCTTGGACATCTTTAATGGCAAAACTATTAAAAGTTATTTTTTAATTACACTGATTAGCAGTTGGGAAATCGATTTTCAGTGTGCCTCAGGCACATTTGGTTCTTTCTATATCTAATACATATCTGCCAACTGCTAGGGTCACCCTAGTATTTGTACTCCAATTGGGTTAATCACCCTATATATTTCTGACCCCCTTTTTGTCTTCTATTGAGATACCTTATTCATATACACATCAATCATTAGGTGATGGCAAATTTTCTATCGAGAAAATTGAATCCAGATGACCTGGCTTCTGAGGCATTGTTTGTTTTTTCCACGGAAAACGTACCACTGCATCAATTTGATGTGCACACTGCTTTTAGAGACCTTCAGAAAACCTATAAGCAGTATGTAAGATCCTGCTGGGAAATTACCAGTTTGGAAACCTACATACAGCAAAAAATAATATACAGAGGTCTACGTATTAATCTAATTCCTAACCTATATCGCAGTGACACAAACTTCATTAAGGGATGGGAACAAATACTAACTGAAAGTTCCCTGCGTTTAATGCAATACTTGTTAGATTTTGAGAAAAGAGATCTTCTCAAAGTTGGCTCACAACTAGAAAAAGAAATTCAAGACATTCAGACTTTCAGTTCTACACCAGAATATAGTGAATGTGAAATAAAACTACAAAAAAACATTGAATATCTACAGAGAGAAATAAAGGAGAGAAAACATAGGAAATATATCAGAGACCGCAGAGATTTCGATACAGGTCAGATATACACATATCGTAGCCGGGCCCCCTCCACCCCCTTTCAAAATCGTGACAACAGATCTGTAGACATCTCTGAGTCAGATGTATCTGGTACAGAAGATTCTAGATTTCTGTCTGACGACAATAGATTAGGAGCCAAACGAAAAATAAAAAATAGAAAATACAACCCGTCAAAAAGAATACCTACTGGCCCTAAGGGCATACCATCAATATGGACAGCTCACAACGGGCAACGTACCGCCACTTCGGCTATCTCAGCTATCTCTACACATGCTACCTCCTCAATCTCCTCAGCGCCCCATATACCCACAACGGTGACACCCAGTACCCCATTCTCCGTGGGGAAATATGCGGATGGCTCTATGAGGAATGCTGTGAACTTGGGAAATGCGGGCCCCTCAGCCTCAGCACCCACAAACACTTTCTCTGCGATTCCTTTTTTAGGTCTGCACAACACACCATGGAGCCAGACCAAATGACACATAGTGTAAATCGCCTGTCAGATGATATGCAAGTAGTAAATCTTTCACAATTTGAACTTAGCCCACAGCAAAAATCGCTTTTATGTAAAGGCCTATCATATACTCCCACTCCCAATTTTGATGAATTCACTTGGACTAAAGATGTCAATTTATTTGCAAGAAAGCTTGCCTTACATAAACATTTCAAGAATAAATCTGATGATAATACTGCATTTAATCACACTGAACTGACTACTTTACATGCACTAGAAGAGCTAGCAAATGAAAATGAATACCCAGCTGATATGGCTACTGGCCCTTTCTCCACATTACGACCGAAGTCACGATTAACACCTCCAATATCGCAATATCCACATATCGATATATTTGTTAAAATGGTCAGTGCCGACCTAAAAAAACTTCAATTGCATAAACAAAAACCTCGAAGTAACCTTAGTAAATCAGAGAAAACAGCATTAGATGAACTCAGCAAAAATGAAGATATTATATTTAAACCCTCTGACAAAGGGGGCAATATTGTTATTCTTAATCGTAAAGACTATGTCTCGATGGTCCAGAGACTTCTCAATGATACATCTACATATAAGGTACTAGATGGAAATCCGACCGAACGATATCTATCCGAATTACATACCTTACTGATTAATGCAAGGTCCAATGGACTAATATCATCTGAAGAATTTAAATCTGTATATAACTCCACACCTACTTTGGCGACTTTCTACGCCCTGCCCAAAATACACAAAAATGTTACACCAATACCTGGTAGACCAATTGTCTCCGGTAATGACAACTTAACGCAAGGTATAAGTACATATGTAAACGAAATTCTGTCATCCTTTGTTGCAGCACTACCCTCTTTTCTACGAGATACCAAGGACACCCTCACCAGGATCCAGGGGATTAATGTATCTTCCACCACGCTAATAGCTACTATTGATGTCGAGTCACTGTACACTAATATCAACCATGATTTGGGCCTTGGTGCTGTACGACACTTTTTGAGCACTAAGGGGACTCAGTTTCAGGCACACAATAATTTCACTATATCCCTACTACAATTCCTACTCACACACAATTATTTTCTTTTCGATAATAAATTCTATCACCAACTCAAAGGCACGGCCATGGGCACTGTTTGTGCACCCACTTATGCCAACTTATTTTTGGGATGGTGGGAGGACACTTTAATTTTTAACGAGGATTTACTCCCTTTCACTTGTCACATCTCTTTCTGGGGTAGATACATAGATGACATACTTGTCTTCTGGGAGGGAGACACAGCTCTCTTCTCTGATTTCATGGATGTCATCAATAATAATCATATTGGGATGAAATTCACCTACACTATACACACAAATGAAATTAATTTTTTGGATCTAAAAATTTCCCTGGACCCTGGTGGGGCTGTCCAAACTAATATCTATAGAAAGGAGACTGCAACAAATAGTTTCCTGCATTGGGGAAGTTATCATCCGCCGGCTCTCAAAAAAGGTATCCCAATTGGACAGTACTTAAGAGCAAAAAGAAACTGCTCTGAAGAAACCACCTTTCAAATGGAATGTGATACTTTATATAATAAATTCCTTGCACGTGGATACCCAAAGAAAACTCTGCATAGAGCCTATGCAAGGGCGAGGGCAACATCTAGGGATGATCTACTGCATGGTAAAAAGGAGAATGAAAAACATGCTCTTGATGGTAGCAAACAATCTCCCCTTATCAGATGTATAGGGAATTTTGACAATTGCTCATATCAAATTAAAAACATCTTAAAGAGACACTGGTCTATTCTACTAACAGACACTGACCTCTGTGACACAATCTCCAACATTCCCAGTGTCACATATCGGAGAGGTAAGAACCTCCGTGAATACTTGACACATAGCCACTATTCGAGACCACTAACTTCACAAAAAACTTGGCTTCCGCCCCCAATACAGGGATCATTTCCCTGTGGCAGATGCTCCTTTTGCCCCTTGATGCCGACGACCAAAACCTTCGCCAACCCAGTCGATGGTAAGATCTTTACCATTAAACAATTCATCAATTGTCAAAGTAGTGGTATTGTCTATGCTGCACAGTGCCCTTGCCCAAAACTATACGTGGGCAAGACCATTCAACAACTCCGTAGAAGGATTTCGAAGCATAAGAGTACGATTAATATGAAAGAAGACACACCTCTCTCTAAACATATTAGATCTTACCATCAAGGAGACATCAATGCTCTCAAATTTTGGGGCATCACCCAAGTCAAGCTGGGCCCCAGAGCAGGCAATCTTGATAAAAAGTTACTGCAAGAAGAAGCCAAATGGATTCATAGGCTTAGATCTTTAAGCCCAAATGGGCTAAATGAGGGATTCACCTTCGTAGCCTTTCTATAATTGCCCCAACTTAGAATGCCACACCTGATGTATATATACACACTGACAGCTGTCACCTGGTCACTATGACCAATCGTACCTCTATTGAAAAAGAGACAATATATCCTTATACTGATAATTCAATTGTCATATATGTCCAATTGGACAAATTGTCCTTCCCCCCTTATTCTCCCTCTACTCGAACCAAGAGATTGTAGTTGAGCCATGCCCTTTGTGGATAATGACCTAATCTATAGGCTAAACTTGCAGTGTGGACAACATATATATATACTGTAATACTCACCTTTTGATGGGAACGATCCCTGTTGCTGTATCCTCTGAGTGCCCAGACATGCGCACTAAATTCTTACGTCAGGAACCTCTAACTTGAGTCTAACTGTGAATTGTGAGACCTCTGCGTCCCTAACATACTCAGACCACTATCCAAAATATCGTCTAAGTCCCCTTTGGACCCTGGTGCGCACGCGCGCCCTATTGATTTCTCTCGAATCTAACTAGAGACTAGACATGCACTTGTAAATCTTTATAGATGCCAAAACCGGCTAAGTCCAGGTCCGAGATACGCATGCGCTGTCGAGCCAGTCAGATCTCTAATATGTACATATATGTGGAGATCTGACTAAGTCTGACCGTGACCATAGTGCCAATGCGTTAAATTGGCCATCTATACGTTTTCTATTATGACTTCTGTCAAGTCTCTATTACGGGGACCCATCTAGTGCTACTATTCTGAGAGCTTGCTCTTTTTCTAAGAGCCCAGACATGCGCATCTATCACTGATAATGTTGATATCGGCTAAGACCCTGCAGGACTCGTGTGCGCAGGTGCCGTTTACAATGGTTAACTCAGAAAAATTTCTAAGTCCAGTTGTGATTCTAGTGCCCATGCGCACTCGGCGCATCGTAACTGGTCATATATATGGCTTCCACATTGGCTGGCATAAACGCCAATCTTCTACTATGGAGGCTCGTCCTCTGTACAGAGCTCCTATTGGTTCTCACACAGGTGAATCTTGTGTGATGCAAATCGAAATGTTTAAAGGGTCTGACAATTCATACGCGCGCTCACTAGCCCCGTTTTGATCCCCTGAGGACGCTGTGTTGACAGCGAAACATGTCGGGGGGGCTAAATTTACAATTTTAAAGAGCCTAGCTTGCGTGGCAATCCTAAGCACGCATACCATACCATATCCTATCTACTAAAGCTCGGCAGTCTGCAGCTGCCGACCTGATACTCTGCAATCTGAGTACCTTACACTCCGTCTGGCAATACATGCAGATCGAGTAGAAACAAGCGTGTGCTAGAGCAATACTGGCTACTAATTTTAACTGTTCGTGCTGAATGTTATGTCCCCTTGGACATCTTTAATGGCAAAACTATTAAAAGTTATTTTTTAATTACACTGATTAGCAGTTGGGAAATCGATTTTCAGTGTGCCTCAGGCACATTTGGTTCTTTCTTCATTTTGAAAGTGTCACATTTAGTACTTTGAATATGCCTTGTAGTAGCTTTTTAGTTTGATTTCTAATCTTAATTTTCACCGTTTTATTTTTTTTATGCTACATTGCAGTCTTTTATTTTGAATGAATATTTGCATTATAGAAATATTTATAGCTCTTTCTTTTTTGTCTGTTACACAATGACCTTATATTTTTCAATTAGTGTTGGTTATTAGTCATTGTCAAAGATACAGAAAAAAATAAAATATAAGGATAACTTCCCTGTAAATGTTTACATTATTATTTTACTTCTCAGATATAAAGGGCCAAGATCAATTATCATTCAGATTTTCTAGCAGTCAGAGACACTTATTATTTTATTTTCAATGTAAATTTACTATAAAGGCTTAGAATAGTAAGTTTTAAATAATTCATTCTTTTAAGTATTGTGAAATGTATGATTATGTTATTCACAATTATAATTATTATGTTGAAGAATCTGAACTACATTTTTGCAATTTATTGAAATAAAAAAAAAAACTTATTTTCAGTAATAATTTTACATGACCCATTTTAATACTTTGGGACATTTTTATGATCAACATTGAACACGACTAAATAAATATAAATAAGCATTAGATATACAGTGTACAATAGAATATCAATCATAGTACCGTATTTTCCGGACTATAAGGCGCACCGGATTATAAGGCGCACTTTCTATGAGCGCCTTATAAGCAATCATGTTTCATATATAAGGCGCACTGGATTATAAGGCGCAGCACATTACCGTTAAATAAACCATTGCTCAGACTGCAAGTCAAAATTTATTACACTTTTTAACAATAACTTGCAACTGGTTCAGCTGTAATTGCAAATCAAAACGTTTAGGGTATGTGCACACACACTAATTACGTCCGTAATTGACGGACGTATTTCGGCCGCAAGTCCCGGACCGAACACAGTGCAAGGAGCCGGGCTCCTAGCATCATACTTATGTACGACGCTAGGAGTCCCTGCCTTGCTGCAGGACAACTGTCCCGTAGTATAATCATGTTTACAGTACGGGACAGTTGTCCTGCAGCGAGGCAGGGACTTCTAGCATCGTACATAAGTATGATGCTAGGAGCCCGGCTCCTTGCACTGTTCGGTCCGGGACTTGCGGCCGAAATACGTCCGTCAATTACGGACGTAATTAGTGTGTGTGCACATACCCTTACCGTACTTTTTCAGTTCATTCCTAGGCGCACGGGGGGGAGGAGCATGGTGTGTGCTGTGGTATGCCGCCGCCGACCCCTGCCGCCCACGATAGAGGTAAAGGATCCTGTATGAACCCCTCTCTTTACTGTCGGGTTCATATATAAGGCGCACCGGATTATAAGGCGCACTTTCTATTTCTGAGAAATTCTCAGCATTTTATGTGCGCCTTATAGTCCGGAAAATACGGTAATTTGATTTTACATTACACCATTTTGCACTTAGGGTCTATGGACACCTTTGCACTGATATTTCTATTGTTCTTTTGCTTCCTAAAGGCAAAACTAAGTAGCTTTGTAAATACAGCGGTTCTTCAATTTATAATATTAGTTGGATCCAGGATGACCATTGTAAGTTGAAACTTTAGACCAAAACTCTATAGAAAATTAGTAATGTTCCAAAGCCCCCAAAATGTTAACCAAAAATAAGAAAAAAAGATTAAGCAGCTAACTAACATAGCTAAAGCAAATCCTTACGTGTAATAGTCATAATTAGCTTCTGGAACCTGTAAATCATTTACTATGATAAGGAAAGGTGCTTCTTCTTTGTACCTGAAAAATAAAATTGGACCACTGTAGTCTTCGTAAAAAAAAAAAATCCCTAACATTTTACTGCTGTAGAGTCTGTAACTCTTTCACCCAGCTGATTCTCCTGCTGCTTCTGACATAGATCTGACAGCACACTGTTACTGGCTGTGTCGGTTCTCTCTACCCTTTCCCTACTTTTTCCCTTCTTTAACTCATCAGTGTTGGAGATAACAGCATGCAGAAGAAGAATGTTGTACATGGCAGATCAGAGGGTTGAGAAGGGAAATGCATCCAAGTGTTCAGGGAGGGAAGATCATATTAGCTGTACTAAATCAGAGTGTAAACAGAGAGAAAAACACACATGCGGAAAGATATGAATCGCAAAGACTGTGTATCTGTGTTGAGGAGCGCACCCATGGCAGACTGTGCAGAGGGAAGTAAGGGGGATATTTCATACTCCTCAGCATCAGTATCTGTCAGCACAAGGCAGCATATATCCCTCATGGACTGTAGAAGGGGAAAGCAGTAAAGGAATAAATCTGTGCTAGTACAGAAAGCTATTATAGGCTGCAGCGTTCTTGATTTACAGAACTCACATTTGGTATGTATTATTGGGAGGGTCACGTCAGCATGAGAAATCCTGAAACTAAGAGCAGGGTGCATATTGCATGAGGGGATCTGAAAATGAATGAAGCAATGATGATTACAGCCTGAAGCTTAGTGAAACTTTTTTTTTAACTACATGTAACCACTAACTTATGTAAAATCCTTTTTTTTCCATGTCAAAGGTGTCCATAGTCTTTAAATGACAATGTTATATATGCAAACACTTGGACCCTGAAATACATTTTAGAATGGAAATTTTTAGAGATTTATGACTAACTACATGGAAAAATGAAAGGGGTAATCCCATTATAAACATTTATCCACAGGATCCACAGGATCCACAGGATGTGGCACAAATATTTGATAGGTGCGGCTCCCATCTCTGGGATCCTTATCTATCAGGAGAACACAACCCCTGTATGCTGATCCAGGCCGGCCTCCCTCTCCATAGAAGTCAATGGAGAGGTGGCCACATAGCTTATGGATATGGTATAAATGTTTATGATGGGAATACTCGTTTAATGTTGTTTATAGCAATAAATCAGCTATTTCATCTGTGATGGGGAAGCTAAAGAGGTATTATGATTTCAGCTACTAAAACATATTCAGTTTCCAATAATATTTTCTGTATCAAATCGCCACCATTTTTAAGATCTCTGATTGCTGTCATTCAATTGGAACTTTCGTTATTTACTTTTACTATTAAATACCTGAAAGCAGAGATTTTGAAGACTGAAAACCATTCATTATACAATAAATACTGATTATTTGTTGTAGCCACTTTAAAGAAACAGATTGGCCAAGTGTAGCAATCATTTCTCTACAGATACCATGGCAACAACTTTGTTTTCATATATTTTCCACAGTCAAATAATATTATACACATATAGAAATGTGCACTTTTATTTATGTGTTTTAAGGAAATTATTTTATTGGACTTAAACCAAACCTTTGAACTTATGTAAGTCCAAAGGAACGAAAAGGGTACAAAGGGTAATTTCCTCAATGACAATACCTTAGCATGTTATTGTATCCATTCATCTTTTTTGGGTTGCCCCCTTCTTGTAATTTCTTTGGGTTTTGTTATAATATGCCTAATGTAAAATAAAGTTTCTTTTATTTTTATTTTCTTTGCATCAACTAGAAGGGTTGTTTTTGGTTGTTTTTTTTGTTTGACCAACAGTGAAGTTTGGTAGATTTAATAATTGCACACTGTATTGGTTAGTTTGAGACAATGTATATTCAAGATGCATATAGCCTTTTTTTAAATTAATATGTATTTGTTTAGACATTTTAGGTTTATAATTGTTTTGTTTTTGTTCTCCCAATAACTTAGTGGGGTATAGGATGGTGCATGGTTAGTGCCCTCCTTGCCGGTAATTGTTGAATGGGTTGTCCAAGGGTACAAAAACATACAAAATAATACAAAATAATTTATATTACCAAAGATGCCCTGATTGCCCGAACAGAAAAGTGATATGTGATCCCCGGAATTTTAGTGAGCTTTCAAAAAGCTGTGACACGTCGTCCCAGCTGCACATCACAGGCAGCTGCACCCCCTCCTGTATGTGTCGCCAATGCTCTGTTTTTCCCACCCTCCCACCGCTTCTGTAATATGCTGCCTGCCTGACTAAAGACTTAGGCCGTATTCACACGGCAGGGATAGTCGGCACACGGCCGCAGTGAAAACAATAGATCCCAAATAGAGCCATTCACATGGCCGATTTCTTTTTTGACGGCCCGGTAAATCCCCCTTCTGTAGATAGCGCCACTGTAGCTCCCTGTAGGAGCAGAATCCTTCTGGCCCGGGGATTCCACTCCTAGAAGGAACCCCTGACGTCACTCTCTATATATGGACAGGTACATCAGGAGCAACTCCTGAAGCGGAATCCCAGCCAGAGAGACTTCGCTCCTACAGGGAGCTACAGTGGCGCAATCTACTGGACGGGGTGCCATCTACAGGGGGTGCAATCTACAAGGGGGCAGTAGCACTGCCTACAAGGGTGCTGTGTGACACTACCTACAGGGGGCTGTGTGGCACTACCTACAAGGGGGCTCTGTGGCACTATCTACAGGGGGCTGTATGGCAGTATCCACAGGCGGCACTGGGACACTATCTACAGGGGGCTCTGTCGAACTATCTACAGGGGGCAGTGTGGCCATATCTACAGGGGGCTGTGTGGCATTATCTACAGAGGGCAGTGTATGGCATTATTTACAGGGGGCAGTGTGTGGCACTATCTGCAGAGAGAAGTGTGTGGCATTATCTACAGAGGGCAGTGTGTGGCATTATCTACAGAGGACAGTGTGTGGCATTATCTACAGAGGGCAGTGTGTGGCATTAAATTTGTCTGTTTTTAAAATGGACAGGGAAAAACAGATGCAAAACAGGTCAAAATTGGCCGTTAAAAACGGAAACACTGCCCGGTACTGAATTGGAACTGATGCAAAACGGATGCAAAACGTCCATTTTTATCAGATGACACTCGGACCCTGTCATGTGAATAGAGCCTTAGAAGGTCTCGGGTGTTGAAATCTAGCAATCATGAACCTTTATAACCCAGAAGATAAGCGCCATCAAAAGTGTCTGGCAGCTGCTTATCTACCTTTTCCTAGTAAAATAAACATGCTTGGCCAATATGAACATGCATTTTTATGTGGGAATTGAGAAAGATAGATGTTGTCCAAAAGCTAAATGGTGTGTCCAGTCGGCTTTAAACAGGCATATTTCTTGGTTGGTGAGACATCAGGCTATTCACGCTGACGTTTTGGTATCAGCAGCGCATGAATGTCTGTTCCTTTTCTTTTTATTGCGAAAAGGGAAGGCTTTTATTATATAACAATTTTCCATCTCTGCAAGTTTTATAGTCCTTGCTCTGTTATTCAATGTCACAATCGGCTAATAGTTAAATGCAAAAGCAATTTTGAAATTGAGTCTATGTATCTCCAAAAATCATGATACAATTTGAAAGCATTAATCCTTTTGTAAGCATAGACTTTTCTCATGCATGCATTCTACATTTATCTTTGCATTAGTAATAGGGCACCTGGAGGGTTTCATGTTGGTAAATTGAGTTATTAACGCTCTACCCCACAAAGCAAGACATAAGTGTTCATTACTTGCAGATCGTTTAGTGCTAACGTTACCTGGACGAGTGACTAGCCTTTACTTTGTTAATGTAGATAACATTGTGTATCTGCTGCACTGATAAATGGATTCTGCTTAATCAGTAGGCTTCATTATTCATTTATCCAGACCTCTGGTCAAATTGTCTACTAATTTTCCATCTCAATAGAGAAAAGCGTAAAGGAACAATCAAGTGTAAAGGAACAAGCATATAAACACTCGTTCCCGATCATTTCCCTATGTAATAGTGAGACGCACCTGAAGTAGTCAGTGGCATGTGTCAACAGTTACTGAAATAACCGGGAGAACTAGTAGTGGACAGTCGTCCACATTGAGGACTATTGGACAAAAACAGACAGCCTTTGACCCTTTTATCTTCTGGACATACAGAACCAGCCAGATAACTTGTCAGCCTAAGCCGTAACTACTTATGTACCTCCCATAGTGGAAAGGATTGTAAAAATATTTTGGAGCCGTGTGCAGCATTGTACATTTATAAATTAAAAGTTCAAAGTTTTCTTGCAACTCTAAATCCTGCTATGCGTCATCTTTCTCCGCAAAACCCCTCTAAGACCCTGTTCACACAGAGATTTTTGACGAGTTTTTTGACGCGGAAACCGCGCAACAAAACTCCTCAAAACCGCCCGAAAATGCCTCCCATTGATTTCAATGGGAGTTGGACGAGTTTTTTTTCCACGAGTAAAAAAACCGCGTCGCGGTAAAAAGAAGCGTCATGACCCATCTTGAGGCGGTTTCCGCCTCCAAAACCCCATTTTAATCAGTCAGAAAGAGGAAAAAAAAACCTTGACGAGTGTTTTGACGAGTTTTTGTCAAACCACTGTGCAAAAACCTACTGGAGCAGTTTTTGCAGGAGGAATTTTCCTCCTGCAAAAAACTCTGTGTGAACACAGCCTATGGGTATTTCCACTATCCCGTTCCTTTCCCCAACTAACAAGATCTTCATTTACTTCAATATTCTCCCATATCAATCCTTGTTTCAAAGAGGGATCATAGTAACAGTCTGAGAGGGAAGAAATCATTTTACGTTATATATTGCTCAGGGTAAAGGCCCTATTACACCGGCTGATAATCAGCTGTTGTAGCGAGCGCCGGTCAACGAGACATTGTTGATCGGCGCTCATTTGCTCCAGTCACACGGAGCTATGGATGGGGACGAGTGGTTGTTACTCCGATCGCTTGTCCCCATACGTTAATATCCTGTCGGCAGCGCGTCTCCCTGTTTACACAAGGGGATGCGCTGCCGACATCGATAATATTTAATTTTTTTTAAAATGATACGATCAGCAGATGATCGAGCATTTGCACATTCATCTGCTGATCGCTGCGCTGTTTACACAGGACAATTATCGTCAACGAGCATTATATGAACGATTGTCTGCCCAATAATCGTCCAGTGTAAAACTCCCTTTAGATACAGGCAAGGCGGCTGCTGTTCCCAGCATGAAACAGCCTAAAAAAAAGTGCTAAAGATGTAAATAACTATTAGACTGGGTTCACACACACTATTTACGAACGTAATTCGGGCGTTTTAGCGCCGAATTATGTCCGAAAATCCGGCTCAAAAGCGTTGGCAAACATCTGCCCATTCATTTGAATGGGCTTTACGAATGGGCTTTACGATGTTCTGTGCCGACGGTCATTTTTTTTTACGTAAAAAAAACGCCCATATCAAAGAAGTGCCTGTCACTTCTTCAGACGTAAATGGAGCCGTTTTCCATGGACTCCATGGGAAATCAGCTCTAATTACGTCCGTAATGGACGCAGCGAAAGACGCCTGCACATGCCATTACGGCTGAAATTACGGTGCTGTTTTCTCCTGAAAACAGCTCCGTGATTTCAGCCGTTACGGACGTGTACGTGTGAACATACCCTTAGGGTATTTTCACACGGCCTATTTACGGACGTAATTTGGGCATTTTACGCCTCGAATTACGTCCGAAATTCGCCTCGATAGCGTTGACAAACATCTGCCCATTGAAAGCAATGGGCTGACGTTTGTCTGTTCACACGAGGCTTATATTTACGCGTCGATGTCAATAGACGGAGCGTAAATAGACGCCCGCGCCAAAGCAGTGTCATGTCACTTCTTCAGACGTAAATGGAGCCGTTTTCCATGGACTCCATGGAAAACCAGCTCCAGTTACGTCCGTAATGGACGCGGCATTCAAGCGCCTGCACATGCCGTTACGGCTGAAATGACGGGGCTGTTTTCTCCTGTAATTTCCGTAATTTTGGCCGTTACGGACGCTGTCGTGTGAACATACCCTTAATCTTAATTTATACATCCTTGTAACCTGACTAAACATACCGTACAGAGTAACGTATACTGACTGCATTGTTGAGTGTGCCTGGAATCCTGCTTTAAAGCTCTGTCAGGGAAAGTCCAGCTTTCCTAAAGGGGGTTTTACACTGGACGATTATCAGGCAGATGAGTGTTGATGATAATTGCCGTGTGTAAACAAAGCAGCGATCAGTAGATGAACAGTCATATGCTGATCGTATAGTTTTAACCCCTTCCCCCTGCTTGCATTCTGGGCCCTAATGTCCAAGCCATTTTTTACATTTTTCCATTGTCACATTCGAAGAGCTGTAACATTTTTATTTTTGCGTCGGCATAGCTGTATAAGGTCTTGTTTTTTTGCGGGATGACTTGCAGTTTTTATTGGTACCATTTGAGAGTAGATGCGACTTTTTGATCACTTTTTATCACATTTTTTTTAAGTCAGGATTAACAGAAAACAGCAATTTTTCCATTGTTTTTGATTTTATTTTTTACAGCGTTCACAGTGCTGGTTAAATAATGTACCAGCTTTATAGTCGGGGTCGTTACGGATGCGGCGATACCAAACATGTGTAACTTTTTTGCTTTATTGTAGTTTTTTTTTAATAGTAAATCATTTTGTAAGGGGAAAAAGTGGGTTTTTCATTATTTTTTTTTCACTTTTTTTTAAATTAACTTTATTAAACTTTTTTTACTTTTATACTAGTCCCACTAGGGGACTTCACTATCCTCCGATCGCTATTATAATACACTGCAATACTTTTGTATTGCAGTGTATTACTGCCTGTCCGTTTAAAACGGACAGGCATCTGCTAGGTCATGCCTGCGGCATGATCTAGCAGGCATTCGCTCCAGGCAGACCTGGGGGCCTTTATTAGACCCCCGGCTGCCATAGAAGACACAGACACTCGGCGATTTTATCGCCGGGTGTTGGTGGGAGAGAGAGGGAGCTCCCTCCCTCTCTCCAAAACCATTCAGATGCGGTGCACGCTATTGTGCACCGCATCTGAAGGGTTAAACGGGTGAGATCGATACTAATATCGATCTCACCCGGCAGAGCAGGGACGCCCCCAGCCCTCAGCTGCCTCTGGCAGCTGAGAGCAGGGAGATTTGACGGCTCCCTGCTCTGTTTACTTTATTCTAGAGCAGCGCCGTAGAATGGCGGCGCTGTAGAATAAAGCCCATTAATGACCGCCGTGAAAAGGCTTATAGGCGGTCATTAAGGGGTTAAAAAAGTAAAACATTTTTGTTGTTGGCAGCACATTTCCCTGTGTAAACAGGGAGACGTGCTGCCAACATGATAATAATGTATGAGGATGAGCGATCGGATTAATAATCGCTCATCCCCATCCATAGCTCCGTGTGACAGGAGCAAACAAGAGCCGATCAACGATGTCTCGTTGATCGACGCTCGCTACACTGGCCAATTATAAGCCGGTGAAAAAGGGCCTTAACTCGTGAATGTCAAATGTGACCTCATGTGTAGTTATGTCGAATATTATACCCTCTCATATCATGTTATAGTATATCTAGGTTATAGTATATCTAGACTTATTTGTAGTTAGGCTAATAACGCATAATGGTAAATAGACTTTCTTTACCCAGGGAAAAAGTTCAGTTTGTTGCCCTAGCACTATACCTAAATAACCTAACCAAAGACAGAGTAGTCGGTTGTCACCCCCAGCATCCGGGGCACATGTGCTGCCAGCACCCCCTTGGTTACACCTCTGATCAACCACTATTGGAGCTATAATAGCCACGATCTCAGTTGTCACTCATTAAAACTAATTGTCAACTTGACATAAGAGAACAACTCGGGAACTTATATTTCCTTAAGCGTCTTTCTTTTTTTTCATTCATTTTAGGAGAAATGTTTTTTAACCACATCATTTAATTGACTAAGAAAATGATTGCATCTTATGGTGTCTTTATTTTCTCTATTTTCTGCTTTTGTGTTGTACACGGCTTCACTTCCGAAGCGTTAAGGGAGTTATTGTAGTCTGGGTTATAACTATCGTAAATGTTGTGCTGATACCAAAAGTATTAAGTAGAAAAAAATATGTTGTTTTTCTTGCAGTCAGGAAGTTGCTGATACAAAAGGGCATAAGAGCACAAAATCTGCAGGCTATTAGAGAGCAAATATTGAACAGAAGCGTATCATTATGTCCAAGAACGTGTCGTTTGATTAGGTTAGCTCCCAAAATAAGCTTATAATTCAGGGAGATGATGGTGATAGGATGCATAGTTAGTAGAGAACGCTGAAGTTCCAGTGAAGTATTTATTCCAGTTGAGGCGAAGTAATGAATCAATTTCACTTGATCTTTAAAGCTCTTGGCAAACATATCTCTAGCATTTTTATTTGTTTTCCTCATTTTAGGTTTAAGTCAGGTTTCTTCAGATAACTGCTTTCAAACTTTTTCATTGGTTGACTGTACAAAGAATATTTTTTCCCCCTTAAATAATATCTTATAAGGTAATTTATATTCTATGTTTATACAATACTGAATATTAGAGCTAGAAAAGTTTAATGAATTTGAAGGAAAAAATTCAATACAATGTAGTGATGTTTTTTTATGGCACCAAATATCCTTAGGCTGTCCTACGGATTTATGCAGTCCAGAAACAGTGAGGATAGAGCAATGCTGTGCACTAGGTGTATTATTTAAGATCAATGATTGCACACAGTGGAGTCACATTATTAGGACCACCAGCTAATATCCAGAGTAACCGCTCTGTGCAGCACAGACAGCAGCTAGACGGGGTGGGAGTGACTCAATAAGCTGCTGGTCGGTTGTCTCAGGTATTTACCGCCATGCTGACTGCAGTGTATCCCACATTTGCTGGAGGGTGCGTGGGGGAGGATCCATAGATCGAACCAAACAATCGAGGTGGTCTCACAAATGCTCAATTTGGTTAAATTCTGGCAAATTAGGGGGCCAGTCAAGTACTTGGAAGTCTTGGTCGTGCTCTTCTAGCCACTGTTGGACAGTTTTAGCCGTGTGACATGTCACATTGTTTTTCTGGAAGATTCCATCTGCCCCAGGGAAGACAAACAGCATGTATGGGGGATGTGATCTGCAATGATGGATTCATACCCAAATCAGTTTAGAGACCATAACGCTGCCGCCAGCATTGTGTTTGTTCTCTAATGTTTGTTTATATGGCTGCTGAGCTAGAAGGTAATTCAATGCCTTTCTTGTGAGTAGTAATCTATTTCTATCTATATTATTTATTTATATATTTCTTTCTATATTAATATATTTATTTAGGTATATAGTTTCTGGATTAAAAAAAAATATATATTTATATATATATATATATATATATATATACAGGGTGGGCCATTTATATGGATACACCTAAATAAAAAGGGAATTGTTGGTGATATTAACTTCCTGTTTGTGGCACATTAGTATATGGGAGGGGGGAAACTTTTCAAGCTGGGTGTTGACCATGGCGGCCATTTTGAAGTCAGCCATTTTGTATCCAACTTTAGTTTTTTCAATGGGAAGAGGGTCATGTGACACATCAAACTTATCGAGAATTTCACAAGAAAAACAATGCTGTGCTTGGTTTTAACATTACTTTATTCTTTCATGAGAGTTATTTACAAGTTTCTGACCACTTATAAAATGTGTTCAAAGTGCTGCCCATTGTGTTGGATTGTCAATGCAACCCTCTTCTCCCACTATTCACACACTGATAGCAACACCGCAGAAGAAATGCTTCCCGATCTGACCCCCTTAGACTTTTATCTTTGGGGTCATCTGAAGGCAATTATCTATGCTGTGAAGATACGAGATGTGCAGCAACTGAAACTACGGATACTGGAAGCCTGTGCTAGCATTTCTTCTATGTTCACCGAGAGGGTTAAATAACGTTATATTGTAATAGTTTGGACTTTTACGGTCTCGGTGATACCAATTAAGTGAATTTAGAAATAAAAAAAATAACATTACTTTATTAACCCCTTCAGGACACAGCCTGTTTTGGCCTTCAGAAAGCAGCCAATTTTTTCAAATCTGATATGTTTCACTTTATGTGGTAATAACTTCGGAATGCTTTTACCTATCCAAGCAATTCTGAGATTGTTTTCTCGTGAGACATTGGACTTTATGTTACTGGCAAAATTTGCCCGATACATTAAGTATTTAATTGTGAAAAACACCAAAATTTAGCGAAAAATTGCAAAAATTAGCATTTTTCTAAATTTATATGAATCTGCTTGTAAGACAGATGGTAATACCACACACAATTGTTGCTAATTAACATCCCCCATATGTCTACTTTAGATTGGCATTGTTTTTTGAACATCCTTTTATTTTTCTATGACTTCACAAGGCATAGAACTTTAGCAGCAATTTCTCACATTTTCAAGAAAATTTCAAAAGGCTATTTTTACAGGGGCCAGTTCAGTTGTGAAGTGGATTTTAGGGCCTTATATATTAGAAACCCTCTATAAGTCACCCCATTTTAAAAACTTCACCCCTCAAAGTATTCAAAACAGCATTTAGAAAGTTTCTTAACCCTTTAGATGTTTCACAGGAATTAAGGCAAAGTAGATGTGAAATTTTCAAATTTCTTTTTTTTTTTGCTGAAATTAATTTTTCATCTATTTTTTTTGTAACACAGAAAGTTTTACCAGAGAAACGCAACTCAATATCTATTTCCCAGATTCTGCAGTTTTTAGAAATACCCCACATGTGGCCCTAGTGCACTTATTGACTGCAGCACCAGCCTCAGAAGCAAAGGAGCACCTAGAGGATTTTGGGGCCTCCTTTTTTATTAGAAAATATTTTAGGCACCATGTCGGGTCTGAAAGGCTCTTGCGGCGCCTAAACAGTGGAAATCCCCCAAAAGTGACCCCATTTCAGAAACTATACCCCTTGAGGAAATTATCTAGGGGTATAGTGAGCATTTTGACCCTGCAGGTTTTTTGGAGAAATTATTGGAAGTAGGCCGTGAAAATGAAAATCTACATTCTTTCAAAGAAAATGTAGGTTTAGCTAATTTTTTCTAATTTCCACAGGGGCTAAAAGGAGAAAATGCACCACTACATTTGTAAAGCAATTTCTCCCGAGCAAAACAGTACCCCACATGTGGTGATAAACGGTTGTTTGGACACACGGCAGGGCTTAGAAGGGAAAGAGCGACATTTGGTTTTTGCAGCTCAAATTTAACAGGAATGGTTTGCGGAGACCACGTCGGATTTGCAAAGCCCCTAAGGGACCAAAACAGTGAATACACCAAAAAAGTTACTCCATTTAGGAAACTACACCCCTTGAAGAATCCATCTAGGGGTGTAGTGAGCATTTTGAACCCACAGGGGTTTCATAGATTTTATTAGAATTGGGCAGTGAAGATAAAAAAAATACTTTTTTTCCAATAAGACGTAGCTTTAGCTCAAAATTTTTCATTTTCTCAACAAATAAAGGAATAAAAAAAACAACATTTGTAAAGCAACTTCTCTGGAGTACGGCAATACCCCATTTGTGGTCATAAACTGCTGTTTGGGCACACGGCAAGGATCTGAAGAGAAGGAGCGCCATTTGGCTTTTGGAGCACAGATTTTGCTGGATTGGTTTCTTGACACCATGTCACTATTGCAAAGCTCCTAAGGTGTCAGTACAGTGGAAACTACACAAAAGTGATTCCATTTACAAAACTACACCCCTTGAGGAATTCATCTAGGGGTGTAGTGAGCATTTTGACCCCACAGGTGTTTCATAGATTTTATTAGAATTGGGCAGTGAAAATTAAAAAAAATCCTTTTTCTTCAATAAGACGTAGTTTTAGCTGAAAATGTTTCATTTTCTCAACAAATAAATGAAAAAAAGCACCACAACACTTGTAAAGCAACTTCTCCTGTGTACGGCAATACCACATATGTGGTCATAAACTTCTGTTTGGGCACACAGTAGGGCTCAGAAGGGAAGGAGCGCCATTTGGCTTTTGGAGTACAGATTTTGCTGGATTGGTTTCTGGGCGCTATGTCGCATTTGCAAAGTCCCTGTGGGACCAAAACAGTGGATCCCCCCCAGAAGTGACCCCATTTTGGAAACTACACCCCTCAAGGTATTCACTTAGGGGTGTAGTGAGCATATTAACACCACAGGTGATTGGCAGAAATTGGTGTGCACTCGATGTTGCAGAGTGAAAATGGGATTTTTTTCTATAGATATGCCAATATGTGGCGCCCAGCTTGTGCCACTGGAGACACACACCCAAAAAATTGTTAAAAGGGTTCTCCCGGGTATGGCGATGCCATATATGTGGAAGTAAACTGCTGTTTTGGCACACTGTAGGGTTCAGAAGGGAGGTAGCGCCATTTGGCTTTTTGAGTGTGGATTTTGCTTGTAGTAGTCTTGTGTTGAGTCTTACTGGTGTTTCCGTTTATAATGTGGGGGTACATGTAAGCCGGGCGGAGTATATAAGGGGCATAGTCAGGTGGTATAATAATGGGGTAAACAAAAACAATAAAATGATCCATAGATGTGTGTTATGCTGGGGAGCAATCCTTTATGCACAGGCCGGTGTCGCACTGATAAACTCTGTCCTTTCTTATCCCCCTTTTGGTCCACACTCCGCACCTTTGCAGTTTGAGGAATTTTGCTGAGAAGTGTTGTCCTGGTATAATACGGGCACCCTCGCTTTCAGCAGATATGTTTGGGCCCTCCCCTTCCTGGTTCCCTAATTTTAGGGGCCTTGATAATTCGCCACTTGAAACAGAAGAAATGTTTCCCTCGGGCCGGCACAACTGCATATTTTTATTTCCTGGCTTATTGGAGCCTTAACTAATTTTATTTTTTCATAGACGTAGTGGTATGACGGCTGTTTTTTTTGCAGGACGAGCTGTAGTTATTATTGGTACCATTTTGGGGTACATGCGACTTTTTGATCACATGTTATCCTTTTTTTTTTGGGAGGCAAGGTGACCAAAAAACAGCAATTCTGACATTATTTTTTTAATTATTTTTATACAGCGTTCACCACGCGTTATAAATTACACGTTACCTTTATTCTGCAGGTCAGTCCGATTCCGGTGATACCTAATTTATAGAACTTTTTTATGTTTTACAACTTTTTGCACAATAAAATAACCTTTGGAAAGAGAATGGATTTTTTCTGTCGCCAAGTTGTGAGAGCCATAACGGTTTTAATTTTTTCGTTGATGGAGCTGTATGAGGGCTTATTTTTAGCGAGACGAGTTATAGTTTTTATAGGTACCACTTTTGGGTACATGCGACTTTTTGATCACTTTTTATTTCAATTTTTGGAAGACAAAGTGACCAAAAAATAGCAATTATGTCAGTATTTTTTAGTTTTTTTTTACGGCGTTCACTTTGCGGAATAAATAACATAATATTTTTATAGTTACGGTCGTTACGGTCGCAGCGATACCAAATATGTATGGCTTTATTATTATTTTCAATAATAAATGACTTGATAAAGGAAAAAGGGCGATTGTGTTTTGTGTTATTATTTGAAACTTTTATTGTATTTTTAGAACTTTTATTTTTACTTTTTGTACACTTTTTTTTACACTTTTCTTTAGTCCCACTATAGGACTTGAAGGTCCAACTGTTTGTTTGATGTTCTAATACATTGCACTACCCATGTAGTGCAATGTATTAGAACTGTCAGTTGTTCACTGACAGCAAGCCGATCAGGCTCCGCCTCCGGGCGGGGCCTAATCGGCTAACATAATGGCAGATAGGAAGCCTTTGTTAGGCTTCCATTTGCCATAGCAATCGCCCCCCCCCCCGCAACAATCGGCCCCCACAATCGCGTAGCGGGGTGCCGATGTTGCTATAAGAACTTAAATGCGGCGGTCACTATTGACTGCCGCAATTAAGGGGTTAATCGGTTCGGATCACCGCTATGATCCGACCCGATGTTTTCCCCCAGTACTAAGGCTGCTAGTAGCAGCCTGTACTGGGAGATGCCGGGCTGCGGGGAGCGCCTGTGTGCTCTGTTAGGAGCACACGTGGATTAACGGGCTGCAGGCACAACGACCAGCTTTGCAACCCGTTAATCTACGTTGGGTGGTCGTGAAGGGGTTAAAATAAGAAAAGCTTTTTTTTTTTACTTTTAATATTTATTTCATACTTCCCCTTGACGGCTGTCACGTACATTTACGTGACATGTTACTAAGGGGTTAAAGACCAGCTAAATGTTTCCATCTCTGCTCCTCTGCCTTTCAGCAGCCTAACTTTTTAAATGTTTAATTGACGTGGCTGTATAAGGCCTTATTTTATGAGGAATAATTTTTTTTTTTCTGAACAGTATATCATTTATTTTATCGGCGTGAATATAGATAAAATCATTTTTTTTTTAACCCCTTCCCTCTTTGGCCACTTTTGACCTTCAGGACAGAGCCTCATTTTTCAAATCTGACATGTTTTACTTTATATGGTAACAACTTCGGAACGCTTTTACCTGTCCAAGCAAATCAGAGATTCTTTTCTCGTGACACATTGGATTTTATGTTACTGGCAAAATCTGCTTGATAAATTCAGTATTTAATTGTGAAAAACACCAAAATTTAGTAAAAAATTAAAAAAAATAGCATTTTTCCTTTTATTTTTCTAGGACGTTGCAAGGCTTAGAACTTTGGCAGCAATTTCCCACATTTTCAAGTAAATTTCAAAAGGGGCCAGTTCAGTTGTGAAGTGGCTTTTAGGACCTTATATATTAGATAAGTCACCCCATTTTAAAAACGTCACCCCTCAAAGTATTCAAAACAGTATTTAGAAAGTTTCTTAACCCTTTAGACGTTTCACAGGAATTAAAGCAATGTTCAGGTGACATTTTCAAATTTCATTTTTTTTTTGCAGAAATTCATTTTTTATCTATTTTTTTTATCTATTTTTTTTTTGTAACACAGAAGGTTTTACCAGAGAAATACAACTCAATATTTATTGACCCGATTCTGCAGTTTTTAGTAATATCCCACATATGGCCCTAGTGTGCTAACGGACTGAAGCACCGGCCTCAGAAGCAAAGGAGCACCTAGAGGATTTTGGGGGCTCCTTTTTATTAGAAAATATTTTAGCCATCATGTCAGGTTTGAAGGGCTCTTGCGGTTCCAAAACTGTGGAAATCCCCCAAAAGTGGCCCCATTTTGGAAACTACACCCCTTGAGGAAATTATCTAGTGGTATAGTGAGCATTTTGACAAAGCAGGTTTTTTGCAGAAATTATTGGAATTAGACCGTGAAAATGAAAATCTACATTCTTTCAAAGAAAATGTAGGTTTAGCTAATTTTTTCTAATTTCCACAAGGACTAAAGGAGAAAAATCACTGCAACATTTGTAAAGCAATTTCTCCCGAGTAAAACAATATCCCACATGTGGTCATAAATGGCTGTTTGGACACACGGCGGGGCTTAGAATGGAAAGAGCGCCATTTGGCTTTTGGAGCTCAGATTTAGGAGGAATGGTTTGCGGAGGCCATGTCACATTTGCAAAGCCCCTGAGGGACCAAAACAGTGAAAACGCCTACAAAAGTGACTCCATTTAGGAAACTACACCCCTTGAAGAATCCATCTAGGGGTGTAGTGAGCATTTTGACCCCACAGGGGTTTCATAGATTTTATTAGAATTGGGCAGTGAAGATATAAAAAAATACATTTTTTTCCAATAAGACGTAGCTTTAGCTCAACATTTTTTATTTTCTCAACAAATAAAGGAAAGAAAAAAAACAACATTTGTAAAGCAATTTCTCTGGAGTACGGAAATACCCCATATGTGGTCATAAACTGCTGTTTGGGCACACTGCAAGGATCAGAAGGGAAGGAGCGCCATTTGGCTTTTGGAGTACAGAGTTTGCTGGATTGGTTTCTATGCACCATGTCGCATTTGCAAAGCCCTTAAGGTACCAATACAGTGGAAAATCCCCAAAAGTTACTCCATTCATGAAACTACACCCCTTGAAGAATTCATGTAGGGGGTGTAGTGAGCATTTTGACCCCACAGGTGTTTCATACATTTTATTAGAATTGGGCAGTGAAAAAAAAAAAAATCCTTTTTCTTCAATAAGACGTAGTTTAAGCTCCAAATGTTTCATTTTCTCAACAAATAAAGGAAAAAAAGAACCCCAACACTTGTAAAGCAATTTCTCCCAAGTATGGCATTACCCCACACGTGGTCATAAACTGCTGTTTGGCCACAGAGTAGGGCTCAGAAGGGAAGGAGCACCATTTGCTTTTGGAGTACACATTTTGCTGGATTGGTTTATGGGTGCTATGTCGCATTTCCAAAGTGCCTGTGGGACCAAAACAGAACTTACCCTATTTTGGAAACAACACCCCTCAAGCTATTCACCTAGGGGTGTAGTGAGCATATTAACCCCGCAGGTGTTTGGCAGAAATTGGTGTGCACTTGATGTTGCAGAGTGAAATAGTTTTTTTTTTTCCATAGATAAGCCAATATGTGGTGCCCAGCTTGTGCCACCATAACAAGACAGCTGTTACATACTCCCTTCCTGCGGCTCCCATGGTCTGCAGGACGTCGAGAGTCACTCGCTCGGGCGTCGCCCGGCCTGGCACACTAAGGCAGTCTGCAGCCAATAGGAGCTCAGGAACGTCAGGCCAATCAAAGCCTGGCTGATGTTCCTGAGCTCCTGCCCTCTCCTTATTTAGTTTAGCCTGGGATAGTTGGACTTTGCCTGTAATTAGAGTTATCTAGCCTGGTACTTTCCCTTGTTTTAGACTTCCCTGAGCGACTTGCATTTTGACTCCTTTGTGACCCCTCATCCCGGCTGGACTCCTGACTTTTCTTTGCCTCCTGACTTTTGTTTTTCCGCACTCTCCTGGTTTGACCCTGCCTGTCTGACTCTGACTTTTGCGCTCGGACTTGTCTGTGGCACAATTGCCCTGCCTCTCCCTCCATGTACTTCCCAGGTGACCCTTTGTTATTTTGTACTGTCTCTGTCTTATATGTTTGTCAGTTTCACTTGTACTAGTATAGGGAACGCCGCCCAATTGTGCGCCGTTGTTTAGGTCGGGTCGTACAAGTAGGTAGGGACAGAGGTTTGGGAAGAACAGGGACCTCACTGTTTACCGTGTATTTGTTTGTGACAACAGCTCTCTTATTATTATGCTGTGTTTCCCGGTTTTAGAAACACCCTACATGTGACCCTAATCTTTTGCCTGGACATTCGACCAGGCTCAGGAGTGAAAGAGTACCATGTAAAATTGAGGCCTAATTTGGCAACTTACACAGTATTGGTTCAAAATTGCTGAGTCTCCAATGTAAAATAATAAAAGAAACCCCTGACAAGAATTTTCCACCCACAGGTCTTTTCCATAAATGATTGCGCTGTGGAAGGTGCAAAGTAAAAATTAACATTTTTCCCTAGATATACCATTTCAGTGGCAAATATGTCGTGCCCAGTTTGTGCCACTGGAGACACACACCCCAAAAATTGTTAAAAGGGTTCTCCCGGGTATGCTGATGCCATATATGTGGAAGTAAACTGCTGTTTGGACACGCTGTAGGATTCAGAGGGGAGGGAGCGCCATTTGGCTTTTGGAGCGTGGATTTTGCTTGGTCGTAGTTTTGTTTGGAGTCTAACTGGTGTTTCCGTTTATAATGTTGGGGCACATGTAAGCTGGGCAGTGTTCATCAGGGACATAGTCAGGTGGTATAATAATAAGGTAAAAAAAAGAATAAAATAATCCATAGATGTGTGTTATTATGTGGAGCAATCCTTTATGCACAGGCCAGTGTCGCACTGATAAATGTCCTTTCTTATCCCCTTTTGGTCAACACTCTGCACTTTTGCTGTTTGGGGAATTTTACTGGAAAGTGTTGTCCTGGTATAATACGGGCACCCTCACTTCCAGCAGATATGTTTGGGCCCTCCCCTTCCTGGTTCCCTAATTTTAGTGCCTTGATAATTCGCCTCTTGAAACAGAAGAAATGTTCCCCTCGGACCTGCACAACTGCATATTTTTTTTTCCTGACTTATTGGAGCCTTAACTAATTGTCTTTTTTCATATACGTAGTGGTATGAGGGCTGTTTTGTTGCGGGACGAGCTGTAGTTATTATTGGTACCATTTTGGGGTATATGCGACTTTTTGATCAATTTTTATGCTTTTTTTTTGGGAGGCAAGGTGACAAAAAACAGCAATTCTGGCATATTGTTTTAGTTCTTTTTATATAGCATTCACCACGCATAATAAATTACATGTTAACTTTATTCTGTGGGTCAGTATGATTCCGGCGATACCTAATTTATAGCACTTTTTTATGTTTTACAACTTTTTGCAAAATAAAATTACTTTTGTAAGGAGACTTTATTTTTTCTGCCGCCAAGTTGTGAGAGCCATAACTTATTATATAATAGTTTTTATAGGTACCATTTTTGGATACATGTAACTTTTTGATCACTTTTTATTTACATTTTTGGAAGACAAAGTGACCAAAAAACATCAATTATGGCAGTATTTTTTAGTTTTTTTTACGGCGTTCACTTACGGTCGCAGCAATACCAAATATGTATGGCTTTCTTATTTTTTTCAATAATAAATGACTTGATAAGGGAAAAGGGCGATTATGTTTTATTTTTTTACTTAAAACTTTTATTGTATTTTTTACAACTTTTACTTTTTTTTTACACTTTTTATTTTACATTTTTCTTTAATCCCACTAGGGGACTTGAAGCTCCAACTGTTTGTTTGGTGTTCTAATACATTTGCACTACCTATGTAGTGCAATGTATTAGAACTGTCAGTTGTTCACTGACAGCAAGCCCATCAGGCTCCGCCTCCAGACAGGGCATAATCGGCTTCTGTAATGGCAGACAGGAGGCCATTGTTAGGCCTCCTGTTGCCATAGTAGCAGTCACCGGCCTTGCTATCGCATGGCAGGCTGCCGATTTGCTACAAACCGCTAAGATGCTGTGGTAAATGGGAGGAATCGGAGCTAGCTCCGGTTCCTGCTGATACAGCGGACACCCACTGCTGATGATGCCGGCTCAGCTTCTGAGATGGAAGCTGAGCCGGCGCCATCTTGCCGATGGTACTGGAACCCTTTTAGGCCCTGCCGCCGAGTGGGGCACAATAGGCTTCCGTTGCTGGCAGACCGGGAGGTACGTATTAGGCCTCCGGTTGCCATTGCAGTCACAGGCAACCCAGCGATCAAGTTGCTGAGGTGCCAGTGGCTATAAACTCCTCACATGCTGCGATCTCTATTGATTGCAGCATCACAGGGGTTAATCGGCCGGAACGGAGGCCAGCTCCGGTCCTGGCCATTACATCAGGGTGCCAGCTGTAACATACAGCTGGCACTCGGCGGTGATGACGCTGGCTCAGCTCCTGAGCTAGCTCCCTCTCCTTCATGTACGGTTATGTGGGAATGCGTTAAAACACCAGTTCCCATCACGTAACTGTACGTGATTTTGCGGGAAGGGGTTAACATTGTTTTTATTTTTGTTATTTATACCTTTCCTGTTATATGCTAAATAACCTATTAAATTAATTTTTCAGGTTTTTATAATGAATAGGCAATAACATATATTTTATACTAAATAATGACTTTTTTTGGACACTTTTTTATTATTCTTTTTTGGGAGTCCCCTTTGATCATGGGTTGTGGTGATCAAAAGGTTAAACGGCTGGGATCAGTGGTTCCACTGATACCTGCCGTATTCAGGAGGTTTCTCTAAGTACAGGAGCAGTTAGTAACAGCTCCTGCTTAGAGAATGAGCGCTCATACACCTTTCCAACAGTGACACCAAAAGACGTCACTGTAAACTCGAGGCCTGCACTGCCCGCTGTGAAAAGTCAGTGGGCAGTCAGGAAGGGGTTAAATATATTATTGATTTGTCTTTTTTTTCACCCCTACTAAGTATGTAAATAGGATTACTCAGAACATCTACTAAATGTCTACTAACTGCTGTCTTAATACACGTTTTTGTGTTGTAAATTCATCAGAGGCCATTCTATATTATTTGTTAATGTTACTTACTTATAGTTATTATTGCAGTCCATATATATCAAAATGTACCACATAGAAAAGTCAAGGGACTGCAGCATCCTTTCAAAGTATTTCACTTATTTGTCACCCATGTGCACTACAAGTCAATGAAATTAAATACTAAATGAAATTAATGGATGCTGCGGTCCCTTGACGTTGCTTGGATCCAGCTATTGTATATGCCTTCCTCTTTCTTTGTATTCTGGAAGTTATTTACCTACATAACCTGTTGAAATTGGAAGGGAACATGTATCACATGACTTAATGTTACATACTAATGCACACTGGTCAGGTGTTATATTTACAGGCTACAGGTTAAAGATCAAAATTAAAGAGCTTGCATCATAAACAGGGGCATACACACGTAAATAATTATTCAAAAACTACCATAAAGTGCACCAATAACAGTACCATGCACTGTTTAAAATGATGCCACGATATAATGCATAGAATAATGGCTGCAATTAACAAAAGCTAAAAATGAATGCCATAGAGTGCCCAAATAATGTGGCATACACAGCCTAAATGAAAGTACTATAAAATGCCCGGATAACAGTGCTTCAAGTTTTTAAGTCACATGTCAAAGACTTAAAGTTGTTGTGAATTGTCCTTAGAAAGAGGATGGTGAAGTCCCTTTAAGGGAAACTAAACTTTCAGAAAACTTCTGACATGTCATAGTGATGCGTCAGAAGTTTTGTTTGAGCACTGAGACCCCCACCGATCGCTAAAACGAAGCGGAAGAGCTCGGATGAGCGTTGAGCCGCTTGGTTTCTGATCGGCTTTTCTCAGAAGGCCGAGCAATTGGTGTACGGACTCAATACAAAGTCTATGGGCCCATACACCAACTGTTTGACATATCACTATGACATGCCAGAAGTTTTTTTTAAAGTTTAGTTACCCTTTAAGTCCCTTTTACACAGGTCAATGTTTGAGCAAAAGAATGTTCATATGAATGTTCGTTCCCGATTATTGCCCTGTGTAAACAAGGAAACAATTAGCCGATAAATGAGCAAACATTTGTTCACCGACTAATCAGATCTTTTATGCACCCAATTAAATTAATCTTCTTGTGTAAACAGGAAGATGTACTGGTGACATGATGCAAATGAATGGGGACGAACAATTGTAGTAACAGTCGAGCAAATGAGTGGAAATGAGTGCTGATTGACAAGCTATATCAATGGGCTGTCTAAAAGGACCTTTAGATAGTTGAGTCCCAAGGGTGTTTGCCCCTTTTGTTTACTATCAAATAGGTCACCCATTCCTAAATGATCAGACTCTATGAATTTTAGTCATGTCCCTAGTGACATGATTCAGTATTTTGGTCTCGGACAAATGTTTCCAATTATACACTATAGTGACAATCTGAAATCTTACCTCCTTAGAACTGCTTTAGATCCATAAAATAAAATCTCATAAGATTCCTCATAAATACAATGTTTGTGCTAAATTGTTGCCCTGCTTCTTTAGCAAGTGGCATGGCTAAATAAATATCATGAGAAGAAATTGTACCAAAATGAAGACATTTCTCTTCTCGACATCAAGGAGTCAGTTTATCAAAGTCTCCTGGACTAAAGGTTGTTCCAAACAAATAAAAAGACAAAATCCAATTGAATTTCAATTTCAATTGGAATATTTGTTGAAAATAGATGATGTTTTGTTTCCGAGCTGGGTAATACTGATAAAGGCCACACATCTTAAAGTAATAACAATTTATATCTATGTAATAGGACAGATAGACAGAGTGAGGAGACAATCATAAAGCTTTAACTATTTCACTTTTAATGCTTAAAAAATATTCTGTTACAGTCAAGGTCATTAAAATGGAAGGACAGTTATAGCTTACTTGGTTATGCATATATTAGTATGTTGATCTTGTAGTATTACTCCCATATACATAGTATAAAAAGTCCCATAATCTCAAAAATAAACTATAATGGAATATCCCTCAATTTAGCTCTCAAATATGTTTTACTAGTTAGCCCTTAACTCTTTTTTTTTCCTGTGTACAGTTGTACCATAGTTTTTCATACAATTATGCAATCAGGGACAAGCGAAACGGCCAATGCCGTGATAAAAGCTCAACGTGTGAACAGAGCCTAATTAGTAGTCAAAAAGATACATTCATTAAAATGAAGAAAAAAAAATTGTGATAAAAAAAAAATTGAAATTGAAGTTGTTCTTAGACTCAGATAAGCATGTATACACGTATCTTCAAGCTTCTATAGATGTCACAATCACAGCAGAGTCGTCCTGACTGACTGATAACTCTAGTGCGTAATTTAGGCTGATTGTTGCGACTATCCTAAGGGTCCTCTTACGCAGCCCGACATGGGCCGGGTAAAGGAGCGCCGATCAACGTGACACATTACTACGATCGATTGTCCGTATAGATTTCTCTCATGTCGGCAGCACGTCTCCCTGTTTACACAGTCAAATGTGCTGCCGGCAACGATAATATTTACAGGAGTATGCCAATACATTATAAGTAAAAAATAATGTTGTAAATAAAGTTATCCCTTCATGGGAATAAAAAAATGTAACGTAAAAATAAATAAATAAATAAAGTCAACAAAAAAGCCACTATTTTGCATCAAATATATTTTATTGCCCATACATTACATAAAAAAACCTACACATATTAGGTATTAACACAACCATAATAACGTGAGGAATTGATTTAACAGGTTATTTAACGTAAAATGTGAACGGGATAAAAAAAAAATTAAAAAATGCAGTAAATCGCTTTTTCCTGTATTCACGCCACTAAAACTCCTTATATAACTTACACAGTAAATTATTTGACCCTTAAACCATGCAGAAAAAAAATACAATTTCTCACCTATAATATATGGCCTCATATAGCCATTTCAATGAAAAAATAAAAAAGTTATGGCTGCTGAAAAGGCAAAGAGGCAAAAACTAATAAATAGATCTGGTCATTTATTTATTTTTCCCATTGTTTTTATTAATTTTCTTTTTTTAACAATGGGAACAAAACAAAAGTAGGAGAACGAGATACATCACAATACACTTACTGTTGATAATACACAAAGTAAGGTAAGGATTGTGCAGAGACAAAGAGACAAGTCTGATCCTAAGAGCTCACAATAACTTTTGGCATGAGTTGGTACAATGGAACCCATAGCGTACATACATGGGGTTAGTAGGAATGGATAAATATAGTCAGCTAAAGTTCTGAAATGCTTTCAATGGTTCCCACAGAGATACAAAGTTGTGCCTGGTACGTAATTCCCAGTGAGAGAGTTTTTCAAATCTATATAACTATCAACCTTGTTGATCCATTGCTCCATAGGAGGTAAACTATCAGACAGCCAATACCGAGGTATGAGTAGTCTAGCTGCAATCAGCAGTTGTCTGTACAGAAGCAAAGTTTGTTTCTTCACACTCTTGGGAAAAATAGAAAGCAGTGCCTACTTGGGGTGACGAGAAAGATCAATTTTACAAGCATGGTTACATTTTTTAAAGATTTCCATCCACCAAGTTGGTAGTTTCTTGCATGACCACCAGATGTGGTCGAAAGAGCCCTCCTCTTCCAGAAATCTCCAGCAACATTGGGTATGTCTTTAGCAAAACGTGCAAGTTTATCTGGGGTTTTGTACCAACGAGTTATAATTTTATAATTGTTTTCCTGTATTCTCACGCACGTAGATGGTTTATGTGGGGAGCAGAGAATTGTTAGAATTACTTGTTCAATGAATTTTTCACCCAAATCATTTTCCCATGTCTGAATAAATGGGGGAATGGAGGGTGTGGAAGGAGAGGACAATCTCTTATACAACAAGCATATCGGTTTCATCGGGTATATGGGACATGTGAGCATAGATTCAAACCAGCAGGGTGAGCAGTTAAACGTGGGTAACTTACAGGCCTTCATCATATAATTTCTCAAATATGTAAGAATAGGTAGATGCTGGAGTGCTGTAATTGTTGTGCTAATTCTGTCAAAGATAATGGATTCCCCTGTGTATTCCTCAGATGGGTAATAGGACGTGTGGATATTTTTGTCTGCACTGGAGTGCTATCTCTCAGTGCCAAAAGAGCACTTTTCACCAGATCAAAAATCTGCGTCAATGGATAGGGATGAGACTGGGCGGCCTCACTATCATTAAACCAATGCCACGCTGACCATGTGGCCTTGGTGATCAGGTTAATAATGGGTCTGTTATCAATATGATGGGAAGCAGAGCTCATAACGTCATGGGTGCCAACTGTTCCTCCACTGCTATCCAGGACTTCTCCGTCAGTGTTCTAAACCAATCTATGACATGAGAGAGGTGAATAGCCCTAGAGTACATCTCAGGATCTGGAAGTCCGATGCCTCCTTTAGCCTTAGTTCTGGATTAATTGATTAGGCAATTCTAGCCCTTGCCATATGAAGTGGGATATTGAGTTCCTCAAAGCATGGTAGAAAAAGTAAGTCAATCCAGGAATTATTAATGAAATAACCATGTTCTTTCTCCCAAAGCATGAGAAAACCGGAATACCCAACTTTCCAAGGGAAGACCGTAAAGCGTGGAGTAATAGGACATAATTTAAACAGTATAAATATGATAAATTGTTATCCATCTTGGCCCCTAGGAACATGAGTTGTTGTGAGTTCCAATCAAACGGAGAGTCAACAGTTAATCTCATGTTACGTCTAGAGGATATATTAAAGCTAACAACTTGAGATTTACTGGGGTTAAGTTTAAAATTTGATAGTGTACCAAATTCCATGCATAAAGTAGAAATTTGTGGGAGAGTTACTCCTGGGTTTGATGTTAGGATCAGTAGGTCGTTGGCATATGCCGCTAACTTGTGTTCTGTACCCTTAATTTGAATCCCACTAATAAGAGAGTCCTGTCTTATAGCTTGTAGAAGGGTTTCCATCACCAACTCAAAGAACATCGGGGATAGTAGGCATCCCTGTCTCATTCCGTTGGAGATCTGAAAGGGGGATGACAACAAACCATTGACATATAAAGAGATGGAAGGGGTTTCGTACATTGCAAATATGGCAGGAATTTAAATTTATATAAAACTTGTTTCATGTAGCCCCAGTTAACCTGGTCAAAAGTTTTTTCTGCGTCCATCACCAGGAGCACCAGTGGTAATTTTCATTTTTCAAGATACAATAAATGGAAAACCCTTGCTGTGTTGTCTTTACCTTCCCTATTTTTTGTAAAACCAACTAGATCGGAGTGAATTAGATTGGGGAGTATGTTCGCCAGTCTGTTTGATATCATTTTAGCTATACGTTTTAAGTCAATATTAAGAAGGGAGATAGGCCTATAATTAGAACAAAGCGAAAAGTATTTTCCGTCTTTCGGGATTAGAGAGATGTATGCATGAGTCATGGATTGTGTAAGAGGACATCCCTGCAATGCCAAGTTACAGATAGATAAAAGATAAAGGAGTAGGGTTTGTTTAAATGTAGAGTAATATATAGTAGGGAAACCATCTGGACCCGGACTCTTTCCAGTTGGCGTGTTTTCGACTGCAGACTCCAGTTCCTGTAATGTAAAGGGTTTAGCGAATATTTCTGATTGTTCTAATGTGAAGGTCGGTGGTGGTAGGGATTCTGTTTCTACTTTATGTTGTCTGTCCAAAAGAAGATTAGGGTTAGAGTCATTTTCCAGGTTATATAGGCCGTTGTAAAAAGAAGATCAGACGTCCATTTGACGTTTTAATCAAAGGGACAAAGTTATGGGAGTTCCTTTTTTTAAGTCTTTGCATCATAAACTTTGATGCCTTATTGCCATGACCGAAAGCTTGTGTTGGGTGTGTAGGTAATATTTTGCAGAGAGAGTTTAGTGTATTTTTCACATCAGTTTTAAGGGATTGTAACTACTCCTGTTGTTGTGACGCTAATGACTTTTTATGCCGACCTTCTAACTCTGAATCTGATTGGTTAGCATCGTAACTTATTTCTCCCTGTCTTTCTTTTGTTTAGAGCCAAGGCATCCCCTATTATATGCCTTATGCATGTCCCACAAGATATGTGGAGAAATATCTGGAGTGGCATTTAAATTGAAGTATTCCTCAAGTAGGGATGTTAGACATTTTTTATTGTCTTCCGAACTTATGAGCATTTCATTTAAGCGCCACTTTGGGGATCTGTCCATGCAGTTAGGTATCTGAAGAGATAGAAAATAGGGGAGCGATCTGAATGTAACTGTGTACCAATACTAGCCTTAGAGCCGTACTGTAAGTGTTCCTGAGAAATGAATAGATCGTCAAAACGTTGGTATGACATATGTGCTGCTGAATAGAAGGTATAATCAATACCTGAGGGCGACAGACTTCTCCAGGAGTCCATTAAATGTAAATTATGCAAAGATTTTTTCAGTTTGCTTAGAGCCCTGTAAGAAATATTTGATCTCCTAGAGGAAGAATCTATAGAGGGGTCTAGTGTCGCATTCATATCACCCCCCAGAATCACCACTACTTCTCCAAAAGCGTCCAGCAATGTAAGCACATCCAGCAGCCATGATATTTGTTTAACGTTGGGGACGTAAACATTTGCTAAGGTAAAAAGTTGTGAACCTACATTCCCTTTGAGAAACAAATATCTACCTTCAGGATCTTGCAAACAAGTACTGTAGGAAAAGGGTACACTTCTCCGGAAGCCAATGCTCACACCTCTCACGGCAGAACTGTCGGAGCCGTTGTGATACAAATTGGATATTGTGAGAACGACAGGTTGGGGTAACGGTCAAACTTGAAATGTGTTTCTTGTAGAAACAATATAGAGCAGTGCTGTTTTTTCAACAAAGAAAAGTGTTGTCTTCGTTTTGATGGGGAATTAAGCCATTTGACGTTGTAAGAGGCTATAGTTACATCAGATATCTTTCATAGATAGTAAGTAAGGGAAGTGTACAGCTAAATGGATCTGTTTATAGAAAGGTGTTTGTACAACGTATTCCAGAACTTTCGCGTAAGGTGAGCACCGGCTTCCCCTATATAGGAACATATGCATAGACTTGTAAGTGAGCATCTTATGTAGCAAACAAAACATAACAATTGGAACGGTAACAACATGTTTAACATCTTGAGTAAGAATTTCCCAAGTATAGGACCATTCATGTCCTTTGTAGAATGGTGGGGGGGGGTAATTTAGAATAGTCAGTGTGATTAGTGTAACTTTGTAATTAGTTTTAAATGTGTTTTACTATTTTGAGATACAGCTGTTCTGTATTCTCTATACAGAACAGCTGTATCGTTGACTTTACACTGAATCCGTCAGTCCTGCAGACTTGACGGGTTCAGTGTTGACGAACCTGCTTGTCTCTGACAAGCAGGATCCACCTGTAAATGATCACACCTAAGTTCATAACTTAGATGTGATAGATTACAGGTGGACCCTGCTTTTCAAAGACATGCAGGTTCGTCAACACAGAACCCGTCAGGTCCGCGGGACTGACAGATTCAGTTTAAAGTGAATGATACAGCTGTTCTGTATAGACAATACAGAACAGCTGCATCTCCAACAGTAAAACTATTTTTTACTAAAAACTATATACAAAGTTACACTAATCACACTGACTAATTTATTTAAAAAAATGCCCTTAAAGGTATACATAGCCTTTAAGGCCTTTTCAGGCCTGGTCATTAAAGTAATATTTTAGCACATATCTCTTTACTTCTTCTCTCCCCTTCTCTTCCGATACAAACAAGACTCATTGCATTATGGGACGGTGCACATTCAGATGACGCACATTTCCCTGTTGTATAAAGGGAATGTACAATTAAAAGAAAGATAAAATACTTTAATCCTTTTGATGAAAGGGGTATTTATAGAATACCTAACAGTATAACGATAAGTATATACTTGCATCAGCTGCTTACATTTTTTTATTAATGCATGACCTTTGTTTCTGTTAACAGCTGAAGATGCATGTGGAGGCACAGTACACGGAACAAATGGAATTATTTCAAGTCCTGGATTTCCCAATGAATACCATAACAATGGAGACTGCACATGGACGATTGTCACAGAACCTGGAGACACCATTTCACTTGTTTTTACAGATTTTCAGATGGAGGAAAAATATGATTACTTAGAAGTTGAAGGATCCGAACCACCAAAATTACGGTAAGATGCCTGCCTTTCTGAAATTTATGTACATTTTTAACTTATGTGACTGAGGCCCATTTCAGATGCCCATAATAAGGCCTAATTTTGAAGTCTGTATAACGGCTACCACATCTGGACCCTATTCAGTTTTACCGAACCAAACTTGGGTCCTTGTAGAGTTGTTTGATAATCTAAGTTTGGCTTAGTAGGACCACGACGGGTCTGGTTTACATGTGACTGTATTATGGCCTTCTGAAATAGGCCTAAGGGGGTATTCGCACTACTGTAGGTATAGTTTTATTGGTAAGACCAAAGGTTAGGCTATCTTAATCTTATTCTATTAACTGCTTTGTAAAAACACCCGTATTAAGGGATTCCAGAGTGGTAGATAAAAAAAAAGTAGTTTAAGTCAATTAATTAGACAAATTATTACACATTTACCAATTCACCGGCTAACAATCTTCAGCTTGTTAAGAAAAGACTTTTCAAAATGGGGAAATCCCTGTGTTTCATAACAATTGCTTCTGACCACTGGAATTTCTTATCTGCTCCGTAAACAGCATCAATTTTAATACTTTAAATTATCAAGTAAATATTTGTAGAATATTAGATTAACATTTAATATGGTCACAAGAAAGGATAGATAAGATAGATAGAATACGGAGCCATAGACACATCATTTACTGCGGTATGGTGACTCTATGTGGCTACATATTACTTGGATATTCTTCCCTAGAAATGCTTTTAGCAAAAAATACCTCTGTAATTTACTGTCTGATGACCCAATTTTGCGAATTTGGATGCGTACAGAGGTACAGTAGGGCCCCACAGACTTCTGTGGATGTTTTATTGTGTATTTAGTACAACTTGAGGGTTGTAAAGTGCATGAGCCTAAGAGTTTAAGAACTTTTAGTATGTGAATTAATTTAGGGCACCATTTTTGCCAAAATCTCACTTATTTAAAAAATATATTGTGTTATTTTATACATAACTTTTTCTTTTTTTAATGATACTGTTCTTGTTTTTTTTACATTTAATGAACGAAAGGGAAGCTGTCATCCTGCACACAGCTGTGTCATGTGGGAACATTCTGTAACAGCCAAGTGAGGGTTGATGTTGGGCGTATTTTTTTTTCCAATATATTCTCTAGTTGAGGCAAATCTGAAGGGAAAAAAATAAATGATGATATATTGTTCAAAGACATAATATGAACAAATGTCAATTATATTATGTATGTTATTCTGTAGTATGGATGACGAACTCCACAGTAAAAGATATAACAGTAATATTATTGATGGTATATTCGATGATGTAAAGGGTTGATATAAGTTATAGTTCATATCATTCTAATTCTGGTCATAGACTACTTTCATTGACATGGACCTTTAAGTGGGAAACCTGCCTGTCCTCAGAGCCCCGCTGTGCTACTTGGGTAACAGGATACAATATTTTATTTTTCTGTGAAAAAAAAAACCAAGAGAGGACTATTTGAATTCCTCAGTGAGCACCTCTAATTGTTGGCCCAGTCATTGGATAAGGCAAAAATTTGTATCAACTATGGTCAGCTATTGATTATGCATGCAAACAATTCACTCTGCTCCTTAAAGTGGTTATCCAACTTCTGAACAAATTAATAACAGCAAGCAAATATTATAAAATAACAAAAAAAAATACTCAGCTCTCTTTCGCCGATCCACCAAAGATGGTCTGGCGGTTCCTCTGGTCTATTTTTACTAGCTGTCAGCACATGCATGCTGCAGCCAATCACAGGCATTAGTGGTCACTTGCCAGCCGCTTGTAAACCAACATTATAACATTTGCTGCAGTTATTTTTTTTTTTTCAGAAGTTGGAAAGTCTCTTCAAACCTGATGTGTATGTTTGTGCAGGATGTCTATTGTAAGCTCAGCTGTGCGTGCTCTAGACTTCTACCTTCACAACCAAGCACAGGTAGTAGCTGGCTGGCTGGCTGGCATCTAACATCTAACAGCCATAGTTCTAATGTTTCTGTCATTTGGTCACCCAGATGATCTTACCCATTCTATCTCGTCTTGAATTAACCATATTTTTCCAATAGGGATTAAACAGACGTTAGGGCCTTTACCCTAATGTATAGCTGAGGTTACAAGGTTTGTTTTGTTTGTTTTTTTAAAACAAGATACAAAATAAGGAATGATGGGAAACATAGTTCAATAGAAACATTAGTGAGGTAAATAGGATTTCTTCTTTTATTAGGCTTCATGCGCAATACCGTGCCCGTAATTACGACTCATAATTACGGGCACAGCTGGCTGAGGATGGCTGCGGACAGCCAGCCGTTTTTATGGGCAGTGCTCCCATTATAAAATATAGGAGCACGGTCCGTAAAATAAAAAAATAGGACATGTCCAATTTTTCTCAGCAGGTTCCTACGGCACGGACACCCTCACGTAGACATACAGGAATGTGTCCGTCGGCCATAGAAATTAATGGGCCCATAATTACGGTACGTAATTACGGGCGATTTTACGGTCGTGTGCATGGCGCCTCAGAGAAATAAATATATCTAGTACTGCATGAAAACAAGGTAAGACAAGGTTGTGGAAAATCTTGCACTTTATAATGCTGATTTTATTACTTAATTTGGACATACGGATAGGGACGTCAATATTGTTCCTAAAACATATTTTTTATATAGGCATTTGGAAACTTGATGACTAAAATGTAAAGTCAGGCAATTCTAGAAGAAATCCTTACAATATTACTTTTGAAACTTGGTGACAATGATTTGTATAACAAATGTTATTTCAACCCATAATGTACGTGGAAGTGGACAATATCGAAATGGGGTGTATACGTTTATTCATCTTATTGTATGTTGCAAATATTTAAAAACGATGCAGTGTGGTAATTAAATAATGGAAAGCCTGTTTTAACATTTTCTTGGAAGTCCTATTTTTGCTTATGTAGAACATGATACTTAATTTCTTAAACATGAAACACAGCATTAAGGGAACACTTACACCTCTTCCACATGACTGAGATCGGCCCGACCACAATACAGGTGAACGGGACTCCTGCCATCATAGACATTTATACTAGCAGTTTCTGCCTCCCACGGAACTGCTGTTCCATACTGTATTATTTTGTTCAGTATGTATGGAACAGCAGTTCCGTGGGGAGGCAGGGACTCCTAGCATCATAAATGTCTGTGATGGCAGGAGTCCCGTTCACCTATACCATGGTCGGGCCGAGAAATAAGGCTGACACATGGACCGTTTTTGGTCGTGAAGACAATGTGAAGGTCCCTTACGTTCCCCAGACCAGATTGCCATTGAGAGCATCTCAGAGATTATGAATCAGTGCATTTGCTGCTGCCAAGTAGCGCTACAGACTGTCCCGGAGCTCACTGATGCCCGGATCCAGCAGTTGCTTGTTGTGGAGAAAATAGAATGAGACATTATTGGGGCACTGTGATGGGCCATATAATGGGATAACTATAGATTACACCGTTGTAAGGGGAAATTGGGTTGAAACTATTATAGGGATGCTACAACAGACAGCATTATAGGGGCACTGTGGATAACACTATTCAATAATGATTGTGACTACTAGTACATTTATATGGGTAGCTCTGTGTCTGACAAATTTGTATAAGCATTGTTATGGCTAGTATAAATTTATGAGCACTACTAGAACATTTGTGCATGCGTTGCTCTGCTGGACACATTTTATATTTGGCACTTCTATAGAGTTAACCCTATTGTATTAGCATTGCAGTACTATTGTATGAGCACTGTACTTATGACCAGGGATTGTTTTCTGGGTGTGGTCAGATTAATGAGGGGTAGGGTTAGGGTGTTGCTTTTAATAGAAACATTTGCTAACGAGCACATACCATTTGACCTTCGTAATGGTAGCTAGTAACTGATAACCCCTTCCTGCAAAATGACGTGCCAGGTACGTCATAGTACGTGGGGTGATGTATGGAGCGCGCTCACGTGCTAAGTGTGCTCCATACTCAGCGGGTGTCAGCTGTGTTTTACAGCTGACACCCGGGACTAACAGCCAGGAACAGCGATCGCGCTGTTTAACCCCTCAAATGCTGCGGTCAATCGTGAGGCATTGAAAAGAGGGGGGTGACCCTCTCCAACAGCTCGTCGGCCCTCCCAAAGCAAGATCAGGGGGTGACAATGGTTGTCATGACATCCCAGGGGCCTAATGAAGGCCCCCAGGACTGCCTTCACTCTACCTGTGGCAGGGCTTAACAGAAGCCTGGAAAAGTGACAATATACTGCTATACATTAGTCCCCTAGAGGGACTAATGAAATGTGTAAAAAAAGTGAAATAAAGTTTTTAGTAGTGAAAATAAATAAATATTAAAAGTTCAAAAAAACCTTTATCCCATTTTTCTCTAAAGTAATGTAAAAAATAAAAAAAAGTAAACAAAATTGGTATTGCTGCTTCTGTAAAAGTCTGAACTATTACAATATAGCATTATTTAATGCACACGGTGAACTCCGTAAAAAAATAAAACATTTAAAACGCCCAAATCGCTGTTTTTGGTCAACTCAGCTCTCAAACAAAACTTAATAAAAAGTGCTAAAAAAGTTGTATGTACCAAAAAATAGTACCAATAAAAACTACAGCTTGTACCGCAAAAAAATAAGCCCTCACTACGCTCAATCCATGGAAAAATAAGAAAGTCGTAATGTGTTGAAGCAGAACACATTTTTTTAAGCAGTAAAATATGAAAAACCTATTTTAACTTCGGTATCACCTTATCTTATCGTATTGAGCCACAGAATAATGTTAAGTTGACGTTTTTACCACACGATAAAAGCCGTAAAAACGAAACCCCAAAAGCAATGGAGGAATCCGTTTTTTCAAATTTCAGCCCGCAAATATTTTTTTCTTAGCTTCCCAGTACATTATATGGTACTTCAAATGCTACCAATAGAAACTACAACTTCACTATTGATGGAAAAATAAAAGAGTGATGGCTCCAGGAAGGCGGGAGTGAAAAACGAAGGTGTGCCAACTATTATTATTAATGTTCCTTCAAAAAGAAAGATTTTTTTTTACATATGAATGCTTACCAATTTTCTAACTTTCCAATAGTTTCCTATATAATACATATACTGTTCTCTTTATATTTGTCTTATATTCGGTTTTGACCTGGAAAAATACCACAATCCCATCTTCTGAAGGAGATTTTATAAAACAAAAAATTACATTAAAGTAAAATGTTCTAGCATAACATTCTTGAAGAACACTCGAATGCGGCCTTATATACAATTTCAGGAACAAATTGAGTTAAAGTATAACTGTGTTGTCCTAGAAACACATAATCATCTGCTTACCTTCGATTTAATATGAAGTACTAGGTGACAATGTATGTTTAGCTAAGTTAGTTCAAATCTACAATATTTAATTCAAATCCTGTCATTTTGAGAGTAGCAATATGTACACAGATATTTTTTTGTTGGTAAAATAAAAATTTTGACGCGTAAAGCGCCCCAAAAAACATCAAAAACACATGATTTAAGCTTCCTATTAACATCAATGGGAAAGTGCGCCCTTAGTGCGCATTTGTTTTTTATGCGCACGCGTTTAACCCCTTACCGAACCAGGACGCACCAGTACGTCCTGTATTGCAGTGCTTTAAGGCACCGGGCGTTTCGGTGCGTCCTGGCTAAAAACTGTCACCCTGTCAAAGGACAAGGTGACAGAACTGTGCCGTCAACTGTTTATGACAGTTGATCGGCACAGTAAGACGGCAGGGGACCATTCACTGCGGTCTCATGCCGGCGATCGCTGTGATTGGTCAGTCAAAGCAGACTGACCAATCACAGCTCCATGACGTGTGTATGTGAAGGCGCTGGCTCAGAAGCTCTATCACCGCCGGTAATCAGCTGTCCGACACCCCTCTGCAATGGCCAGGACCGGAGTTAGGCCCTGATGCTCGATGCATCGAAGTGTCTTGTAGCCTGTCGGCAACCACGATGGTTGCCACGGGCGCGTGTCAGCTGTTTGTCACAGCTGACATCGTGCTCTAATGGCCAGGACCGGAGCTAGGCTCCGATCCGGCCGATTAACCCCTTAGATGCAGCTATCCTCGGGTGTTCCAATGGTTGCTATGGCAACCGTAACCTAACAATCGCTTCCTAGTACGGAAGCCTATTAGGCCCCGCCAGGAGGCAAAGCCTAATATGCTTGCTGTCAGTGAATAGCTGACAGCTATAATACACTGCACTATGTAGGTAGTGCAGTGTATTAGAATAGCGATCAGGGCTTCATGTCCTCTAGTTCCTAGTGGGACACAAAAAAAGTTAAAACAAGTTAATAAAAATGTTGTAAAAAAGTAAAAAAAAATAAGTTTCATGTTAAAAAACACTATAACAGCCTTTTTTCCTATAATAAGTCTTTTATTATAGGAAAAAACAAAAAACATAAAAAAAGTACACTTATGTGGTATCCCCGCGTCCGTAACGACCCAAACTATAAAAATATCACGCTATTTTACCCGTATGGTGAACACTGTAAAAAAATTAAATAAAAAACTATTCCAGAATCGCTGTTTGTTAGTCACAACTCCTCGCAAAACAGAATAAAAAAAATGGATCTAAAAGTTGCATGTACCCCAAAATGATACCATTAAAAACTGCAGCCCGTCCCGCAAAAAACAAGCCCTCCCGCAGCTTTTTTTATAAAAAAAATAAAAAAGTTATGGCTCTCAGAATATTGTGACACAAAAAATTAATTATTTGAAACAAAAGTGACTTTTTCGTGTAGACGCTGCAAAGCATAAGAGAAACTATATACATATGGTATGGCCGTAATCATACCGACCCGCAGAATAAAGTAAAATTGTCATTCATAGCGCATGGCGAACGCCGTAAAAAATAAAAATAATAAAACACATCAGAATTGCAGATTTTTGGTCACCTTGCTTGCCAAAAAATGAAATACAAAGTGATCAAAAAATCGCATGTACCCCAAAATGGTACCAATGAAAACTACAGATTGTCCCACAACAAATAAGCCCTCACACGGCTCCGGTGGAGAAAAAATAAAGAAGTTCTGGCTCTCAGAATATAGCAATGCAAAATGTGCAGAGTGTCCATAAGCGGATAAGATCTGGCACCATTTATAAGTGCGACACTCGCCACACATCTGTGGACAATTATTTATTTACCCAATTATTATACCCTCTTATTATGCCCTGATATACTCCGCACAGCTTACGTATGCCCCACATCATAAACTGAAATACCAGCAAAACCCCCCAAAAAACTACCACTAAGCAAAATCTGCGCTCCAAAAGCCAAATGGCGCAACCTCCCTTCTGGGCCCTGCAGCGTGCCCAAGCAGCAGTTTACGTCCACATATATGGCATCGCCATACCCGGGAGAACCCGCTTAACAGTTTGAGGTATTTGCATTCAGTGGCACAATCTGGGCACAAAATATTGTGCACTAAAATGGCACATACCTGTGGAAATTTGCAATTTTCACTTTGCACCATCCACTGAGCGTTCATTTCTAATAGAAAAAAAAACCCTGTGTGGTCAAAAAGCTCACTACACCCGTTAATAAAATGCCTTCAGGGGTGCAGTTTCCAAAATGGGGATCACTACCTGGGGATTTGTTTTACTATTTAACCCCAGAGCCATGCCATTGTGGGCTAATGCTGCGAAAATCACCAAAATAGATCTCACATGCGCCTTTCACTCCTAAGCCCTGTCATATGTCCAGGCAAATGATAAATGCCTTGAGGGGTGTAGTTTAGAAAATGGGGTCACTTCTCATGGTTTTACACTCTACTCTGGTACCTAAGGGAGCTCTGCAAATGCGACATGGCGCCCATACACCAGTCCAGCAAAATCTGTGCTCTAAAAGCCAGATGGCACTCCTTCCATTTTGAGCTCTGCCATGTGCCCAAACAGCAGTTTTGGGCCACACATGGGGTATTGCCATACTCGGGAGAAATTGGGTAACAAATTATGTGTTGTTTTTTCTCCTATGACCCCTTGTGGAAAAAAAAATTGGGTGCAAAACGACATATTTTTGGGAAAAAAAATAATTTCTCATTTTCACTGCCTCATTCTAATACAATCTATGAAACACTTGTCGGATCAAAATGCTCAGTACCCCCCTAGATGATTACCCTGAGGGGTAAAGTTTCCAAAATGGAGTCACTTCTCAGGGGTTTCTACTGTATGGGTACCTCAGGGGCTCTGTAAATGCGACATGGCGCCCAAAAAACAATCAACCAAAATCTACATGCCAAGTAGCACTCCTGCCATTCTGAGCCCTGTGGTGTATACAAGAAGCAGTTTATGACCACATATGGGGTATTGCCGTACTCGGGAGAAATTGCTTTACAATTGTTGTGGCGCTTTTTCTCCTTTATTCCTTGTGAAAATGAAAAAAATTAAACATTTTAGTGGAAAGAATGTAGATTTTCATTTTCACTGCATAATCCCAATAATTCAGCAAAAAATCTGTGGGGTCAAAATGCTCACTATACCGCTAGATAAATTCCACGAGGGGTATAGTTTCCCAAATGGGGTCACTTTTGCCGGGTTTGCACTATTTTGGCCCCTCAGTGGCTTTGCAAATGTGACATGGGGCCGCAAACCATTCCAGCAAAACTTGAGCTCCAAAAGTCAAATGGCGCTCCGTCCTTTCTAACTTCCGCCATGTGTCCAAACAGCAGTTTATTACCACATATGGGGTATTGCTGTGCTCAGAAGAGTTTGCTTTACAAATATTGGGGTGTTTTTTCTCCTTTATCTATTGTAAAAATGAAAAAATCTGAGCTAAAACTACATTTTGTTAGAAAAAATTTAGATTTTCAATTTCACAGCATAATTCCCATAAATTCAGCAAAAAACGTGTAGGGTCGAAATGCTAACTATACCCCTAGAAAAATTCCTTGAGGGGTGTAGTTTCCAAAATAGGGTCGCTTTTGGGGAGTTTTTACTGTTATGGTCCCTCCAGGGCTTTGCAAACACGACATGGCACCGAAAACCATTCCAGCAAAATCTGCGCTCCAAAATCCAAATGGCCCTCGTTCCCTTCTGAGGCGTGCCGTGGGTCCAAACAGCACTTTATTACCACATATGGGGTATTGCCGTAATCGGGAGACATTGCTTTACAAATGTTGGGGTGCTTTTTCTCCTTTATTCCTTGTAAAAACTAAAACATCGTATGTTTTTTCAGAAAAAAAGTCGATTTTCATTTTCACAGACCAGTTCCAATAAATTTAGCAAAAAACCTGTGGGCTAAAAATGCTAACTATACCTCTTGAAAAATTCCTTGAGGGGTGTAGTTTCCAAAATGGGGTCACTTTTGGGGGGTTTCCACGGTTTTGGCACCACATGACCTCTTCAAACCTGACATGGTGCCTAAAATATATTCTAATAAAATAGAGGCCCCAAAATCCACCAGGTGCTCCGTTGCTTCTGAGGCCGGTGCTTCAGTCCATTAACACACTAGGGCCACATGTGGGATATTTCTAAAAGCTGCAGAATCTGGGCAATAAGTAATGAGTTGCGTTTCTCTCGTAAAACCTTGTGTGTTACAGAAAAAACTGTATTACAAATGAATTTCGTAAAATAAAAAAGTGAAATTTGTAAATTTTACCTCTACATTGCTTTATTTCCTGTGAAATGCCTAAAGGGTTAAAATAATTTCTGAATGCTGTTTTGAATACTTTGAGGTGTGCAGTTTTTAAAATGGGGTGATTTATGGGGACTTTCTAATATATAAGGCCCTCAAAGCCACTTCAGAACTGAACTGGTCCCTGAAAAGATAGCCTTTTGAAATTTTCTTGAAAATGCGAGAAAGTGCAGCTAAAGTTCTAAGCCTTGTGACATCCTAGAAAAATAAAAGGACGTTCAAAAAATGATGCAAATATAAAGTAGACATATAAGAAATGTTAACTAGTAAATATTTTGTGTGTTATTACGATCTGTTTTACAAGCAGATACATTACAATTTAGAAAAATGCAGATTTTTGCAAATTTTCTCTAAATTTTTTTTTTTTTTTTACAAATAAATATTGAATTTAACGACCACATTTTTTCAGTATCATAAAGCACAACATGTCACGAGAAAACAATTTCAGAATCGCTTGGATAGGAAAAAGCATTCTGCAGTTATTACCACATAAATAACACATTTCAGATTTTAAAAATCAGCTGTGTCCCCAAGGCCAAAACAGGCTTAGACACTAAGGGGTTAAAAAACACGTCCTGTATTATTTCCAGCTTTTTCTGGCCCTAAAATGGTAAAATAGTAAAGGCTTCATTATACCTACCTTACCAGCTCCGCAGGTCCTGGGAATATATTCATTATAACCTGGAAATCTTTTCAAGACATGAATACTTGATTCATTCATGAGGTGTTCTTCTTAAGCAGGCTATTTGGATACTTATGTCTTGGCAGCACTGGCAAATCATTTATGAATAAAACTGGTTGCAAAGATGAGAAAAAAAAGTTTTGTGAGGTTTGTCGCACTATTTGGCTATTTATCTTGTTCAGCAAAAACATTTTCAGTGTGCTGTATTAGTAATATTCCCTTTTTTCATCTATGAAATGGGGTGAGTGTTAGACTGGGCAATTAATCGAAAAATAATCAAAATCGATATTCAGCACAATTAATCAACATCATCTTGTGAATTTCGGTTTTATATATTATTTTTTCCCTGTTTAAACTGTATCTGCATTTTCAGGATGCAGATACAGTTCAATGCAATGGTAGAGCAGGGGACTGTAATGTCCCTGCTCTACAATTCACCATGTATCACTGGACGCGAGGCAGTGACGTCATCGAGCCTGTCTGCGCCTGACAGCTATGGGAGACTTTATACTGTGTGGGGTGCAGCTATGGGGGCAGTTAGGGGGCATTATACTGTGTAAGGGCAGCTATAGGGGCATTATACTGCATGGAAGTCAAATATGGGAGCATTATACTATGTAGAGGCAGCTATGGGGGCATTATACTATGAATATGCAGCTATGGAGGGCATTATACTATGTAGACACAGCTATGGGGGCATTATACTGTGTGGAGGACAGTTATGGGGAGCATTATACTGTGTGAGGCAGCTATAGGGGCATTATACTTTGTGGGGGCAACTATAGGGGCATTATACAGGATTGAGGGCAACTATAGGGGCATTATAATGTGTGGGGGAAGCTATGGGGCATTATACTGTGTGGGAGCAGTGTCAGGGGGTATATTATATACAGCAGGCTCGAGGGATAACGATTAATTCAATGGCGTAGCATGCAAAAGGGGGCATGGCATGAAAAAGGGGTGTGGCCTAAATAATCGTTCAATAATCGTCATCGAGGTTACATGTTCAGTTATTCGTGATTTTTTATTTAGGTCATAATTGCCTAGGCCTAGGTGAGTGCACTGCAAAATAAATAATTATTGTAATCCCATTCTGCCATGCTCTCAGCATTTAATTTCTTTCATCTGTGACATAGGTAGAGTGCACGGAAAGATAAATAGTGGAAATTCATTGCTCTGTACATTGGTAGAGCTGTCGAGTATTCCAAGGATTTTTTCACTGAAAGCAAAATTTCAGTTTTATTTATCTGTAACTGGCTGCTCTGGGTATTCCAGGTAGAAGATATTCTAAATATGCATATAAATTACAAATATTGAGGTCTATCAAGAAAAGCTAACCTGCCTGTTGATAATTTCTGTGTAGCAACAAACTGAAACATAAAAAAGGAAATAGAACAAAAAGGTAAAAATGTACTAGATGATTGTTACATTCTACATTGGCTACATTTGTAACAGTACTACAGGTAAACTTATTGGCTTACCGTGGGGCCGGGTTCACACGTAGTGTAAATACTGCGGATTTTCCCCAACGGATTTCACTGTGGAAAATCTGCAGCGTATTACAGTAGAAACAGAGTGGAGGATATTTGAACAAATCTCATCCACACGCTGTGTAAAAAAACGAAAAACCGTTCATAAATTGACCTGTGGTGCAATTTTCAATCCGCAGCATGTCAATTCATGCTGCAGAACAGCTGGTTTTCTGTTGTGTTTTTTTTTCCATTGAATTTAATAGGGAGGTAAAACCTGCAACAAATAGCAGATGTTGCGATTTTTGCGGCGGAAAAGCTGCTATTCTGCTGCAAAGATCGCAACTAGGAAAAAAAAAAACCTCTTACCCAGATCTCTCTCCTTCTGTGACCATCCCAGCCTCCAGGGATGAAATTTCATCCCATTTGACTACTGTCACTAGAATTGTTTGATAAATTAAGAGACAGTACAGCCAAAATGTATTCATTTTCGTCACATACAGTGAAGGAAATAAGTATTTGATCCCTTGCTGATTTTGTAAGTTTGCCCACTGTCAAACACATGAACAGTCTAGAATTTTTAGGCTAGGTTAATTTTACCAGTGAGAGATAGATTATATAAATAAAAAAAACAGAAAATAACATTGTCAAAATTATATATATTTATTTGCATTGTGCACAGAGAAATAAGTATTTGATCCCTTTGGCAAACAAGACTTAATACTTGGTGGCAAAACCCTTGTTGACAAGCACAGCAGTCAGACGTTTTTTGTAGTTGATGATGAGGTTTGCAAACATGTTAGATGGAATTTTGGCCCACTCCTCTTTGCAGATCATCTGTAAATCATTAAGATTTCGAGGCTGTCGCTTGGCAACTCGGATCTTCAGCTCCCTCCATAAGTTTTCGATGGGATTAAGGTCTGGAGACGGGCTAGGCCACTCCATGACCTTAATGTGCTTCTTTTTGAGCCACTCCTTTGTTGGCTGTATGTTTCGGGTCATTGTCGTTCTGGAAGACCCAGCCACGAGCCATTTTTAATGTCCTGGTGGAGGGAAGGATGTTGTCACTCAGGATTTGACGGTACATGGCTCCATCCATTCTCCCATTGATGCGGTGAAGTAGTCCTGTGCCCTTAGCAGAGAAACACCCCCAAAACATAATGTTTCCACCTCCATGCTTGACAGTGGGGACGGTGTTCTTTGGGTCATAGGCAGCATTTCTCTTCCTCCAAACACAGCGAGTTGAGTTAATGCCAAAGAGCTCAATTTTAGTCTCATCTGACCACAGCACCTTCTCCCAATCACTCTCAGATACATCCAGATGTTCATTTGCAAACTTCAGACGGGCCTGTACATGTGCCTTCTTGAGCAGGGGGACCTTGCGGGCACTGCAGGATTTTAATCCATTACGGCGTAATGTGTTACCAATGGTTTTCTTGGTGACTGTGGTCCCAGCTGCCTTGAGATCATTAACAAGTTCCTTTTGTAGTTTTCGACTGAGCTTTCACCTTCCTCAGGATCAAGGATACCCCACGAGGTGAGATTTTGCATGTAGTCCCAGATCGATGTCGATTGACAGTCATTTTGTATGTCTTCCATTTTCTTACTATTGCACCAACAGTTGTCTCCTTCTCGCCCAGCGTCTTACTTATGGTTTTGTAGCCCATTCTACCCTTGTGCAGGTCTATGATCTTGTCCCTGACATTCTTAGAAAGCTCTTTGGTCTTGCCCATGTTGTAGAGGTTAGAGTCAGACTGATTAATTGAGTCTGTGGACAGGAGTCTTTTATACAGGTGACCATTTAAGACAGCTCTCTTTAATTCAGGCACCAAGTTGATTTGGAGCGTGTAACTGGTCTGGAGGAGGCTGAACTCTTAATGGATGGTAGGGGATCAAATACTTATTTCTCTGTGCACAATGCAAATAAATATATATAATTTTGACTATGTGATTTTCAGTTTTTTTTTTTAAATTGAATCTATCTCTCACTGGTAAAATTAACCTAGCCTAAAAATTCTAGACTGTTCATGTCTTTGACAGTGGGCAAACTTACAAAATCAGCAAGGGATCAAATACTTATTTCCTTCCCTGTATGTGTATGTATAAATATATATCTACATCTATCTATATATATATATATATATATATATATATATATATGTAGATATATATATATATAGATGGATGGATGGATAGATAGATAGATAGATAGAAAACAAACAGTCCAAAGTCAAGCAGCACCAGTAGCAGTAGCCGTCCTTCCTTTAGGGCATGGCCAGACGTAGCGGATTTGCTCTGGAATTCCGCTGCGGACACTCCGCAGCGGACCCGTTTCTCCATTGGCTTTCACAGCTTTGTGGTTGGGTTCGTTTGCACGTTGCGGACAATTCTGCTGCGGAGCATAGGCTGCGGTGCGGAATTTGGTGTCCGCAGCATACAATGGTTGTTGAATGAAGTCTGCAGAGGTAATGTAGATGTTATGTGTGCTGCGGAGCGTATTGGTTTTTAGATATCTACTGTATCCCTATCCACTATCTATTTCCATACCGGTATTTTATGGTATGGTCTAGAGAGGTATCTCTACAATACCCCTCCTATTTGATGCCTTTATCATATCTATGTTATGCATTATAACTCATATAGTTGCATGTTATTTGGGTCATATCCCGGTCGTTTATCCATGTATATACTTTCTATGTGAAGGAGCCATATTTCTACATTTATTAGATTATCATTTCAATGGTCACTTTTATGGCATATACCTTACTACTTATGCTGAGTACCATATAGAGCATTAATTCTTCTTTTAGGACGTCTTTTATATTTTGAATGTTTGTATTTATGTATATATTGGTTCTGTGCTTAGTCCAATATTAATTGATATATGTTTTGTATTTTTTGTTTCTATCTTACAGCGAATGTGAGAAAGGCCTTGGTTAGGCCGAAACGTCTTTATTTATCGCTTGCATTTAATATAAAAATCTTTTCTGTTCTGTACATATTCTGAATCATTTTGATTGAATGAAAAATAAATTAGCTTTCCTTGGAATCAATGAAATCATTTGTCTCTAGAGTGCTTACAGCTCAGTCTAAGTGACGGCTGCAGCCAATCACAGACTGCAGCGGTCACATGGACTGCCGCGTCATCCATGGAGGTTGGGCTGGATGCCGAAAGAGGGACGCGTCACCAAGACAACGGCCGGGTAAGTATGAATTTCTGTTACATTTACTAGAGAAAGGGCTGTCCCTTCTCTCTATCCTGCACTGATAGAGAGAAGGGAAGTACTTTCACCTCAATACGCAGCGGCTAGTCCGCATCAATTTAATGCCCATTTTGGGCAGATTCGCAACAGAATCTGCAACGCAGATTCTGTGTGGCATTGATGCGGACAGTTTCGGAAGAAATCCGCCACGTCTGGGCATGCCCTTATAGATAAAAAAAATCAAAAAGTAGGCAGCACTCCAAAGTAAGTAAAACAAAAAGCTACATTATTAGCCCTGTTGTGACATTTCGGCTCCGCACATTGAGCCTTCCTCAAGCCTCTTTTTTCGCTTACTTTTTCGTGCTGCCTACATTTTGACTCACACACACACATATATATATATATATATATATATATATATATATATATATATATATATATATATATATAAATCTAGGGGCTTGTTTTTATTGTTGGGCTAACAGGTGTCCAGTTGTATCTTTCATAAATTCATGTGGTATCTGAAGTGATTGTTTCATATTTTGGTTAATTTATAGAGAATTGGCTCTTTTTGGAAGTCTGTATATGACAAATTGATCTAGTTGCTGGATGTTATGTGTCAGGTTTAAAGGTTAATCTTTTCAGTTCACATCTGTCACTGAAAAGAATGAGGTTAATTAGCGTCACTTTTGGGATCTAAGTACTGATTCATATGCTTAAGTATTGATCAGACAAGAATAAATGCATGCTCTTTTTTAAGGTCAGAGTACATAGACATCCAGGGCAAATTATAGTATACAGGGTGGGCCATTTATATGGATACACCTAAATAAAATGGGAATGGTTGGTGATATTAACTTCCTGTTTGTGGCACATTAGTATATGGGAGGGGGGAAACTTTTCAAGCTGGGTGTTGACCATGGCGGCCATTTTGAAGTTGGCCATTTAGTATCCAACTTTAGTTTTTTCAAAGGGAAGAGGGTCATGTGACACATCAAACTAATGGAGAATTTCACAAGAAAAACAATAGTGTGCTTGGTTTTAACGTTACTTTATTCTTTCATGAGTTATTTACAAGTTTCTGACCACTTATAAAATGTGTTCAAAGTGCTGCCCATTGTGTTGGATTGTCAATGCAACCCTCTTCTCCCACTCTTCACACACTGATAGCAACACCGCAGAAGAAATGCTAGCACAGACTTCCAGTATCCGTAGTTTCCGTTGCTGCACATCTCGTATCTTCACAGCATAGACAATTGCCTTCAGATGACCCCAAAGATAAAAGTCTAAGGGGGTCAGATCGGGAGACCTAGGGGGCCATTCAACTGGCCCACGACGACCAATCCACTTTCCAGGAAACTGTTCATCTAGGAATGCTCGGACCTGACACCCATAATGTGGTGGTGCACCATCTTGCTGGAAAAACTCAGGGAACGTGCCAGCTTCAGTGCATAAAGAGGGAAACACATCATTATGTAGCAATTTCAGATATCCCGTGGCCTTGAGGTTTCCATTGATGAAGAATGTCCCCACTATCTTTGTACCCCATATACCACACCATACCATCAATTTTTGTGTTCGAACAGTCTTGGAGGGATCTATCCAATGTGGCTTAGTGTCAGACCAATAGCGGTGATTTTGTTTGTTAACTTCACCATTCTCATAAAAGTTTGCCTCATCACTGAACAAAATGTTCTGTGTAAACTGGGGGTCCTGTTCCAATTTTTGTTTTGCCCATTCTGCAAATTCAGTGCGCCGATCTGGGTCATCCTCGTTGAGATGCTGCAGCAGCTGGAGTTTGTAAGGGTGCCATTTCTGAGTAGCTAATATCCGCCGAAGGGATGTTCGACTGATGCCACTCTCCAGTGACATGCGGAGAGTGCTACGCTGTGGGCTCTTGCTGAATGAAGCTAGGACAGCCACTGATGTTTCTTCATTAGTGACAGTTTTCATGCGTCCACATTTGGGCAAATCCAACACTGAACCAGTTTCACGAAACTTGGCAAGCAGTTTGCAAACTGTAGCATGGGAGATGGGTGGTCTCGTAGGGTGTCTTGCATTGAAATCTGCTGCAATGACCCGGGTACTGAGTTCACCAGACATCAACACAATTTCTATCCGCGCCTCATGTGTTAACCTCTGCAACATGTCAATGGCTGTAAACAAAGAGAAGCTTGTAAATAACTCATGAAAGAATACATTAACGTTAAAACCAAGCAAACCATTGTTTTTCTTGTGACATTTTCGATAAGTTTGATGTGTCCAATGACCATCTTCCCATTGAAAAAACTAAAGTTGGATACAAAATGGCCGACTTCAAAATGGCCGACATGGTCAACACCCAGCTTGAAAAGTTTCCCCCCTCCCATATACTAATGTGCCACAAACAGGAAGTTAATATCACCAACCATTCCCATTTTATTTAGGTGTATCCATATAAATGGCCCACCCTGTAGAATGGGAGATAGATCTGTGTGTAAGGGCATTAGAGGACACTTTTTAACCTTTGTAAATTGAAACATAATAACATTTGTGCCATGCTATAAGACAGTGCTGGGGCAGGATGGCAGACTATAGATGTAGCCAAGTTTATCTTAACTCTGATAACTTGCTGCAGCGTGATATCACACAACATAAGACAAACAAAAGTCATTGAAAAAGTCAAGTTAAAGCTTCTTGCCACTGTGTATTTAATGTGTTAAGAGTCAAGATAAAGATGGCTACATCTGTACCTGAAAAAAACTACTATGAGGGATTTATTAAAAATACTCCAGCTCAATTTGCTACAGATCTCAAACCAGTTGAATCAAATCTACTATCTCCAGTTGTTACGTTTTAATTAGAATCTGGGTATGTGCACACACACTAATTACGTCCGTAATTGACGGACGTATTTCGGCCGCAAGTACCGGACCGAACACAGTGCAGGGAGCCGGGCTCCTAGCATCATACTTATGTACGATGCTAGGAGTCCCTGCCTCGCTGCCGGACAACTGTCCTGTACTGAAAACATGATTACAGTACGGGACAGTTGTCCTGCAGCGAGGCAGGGACTCCTAGCATCGTACATAAGTATGATGCTAGGAGCCTGGCTCCCTGCACTGTGTTCGGTCCGGTACTTGCGGCCGAAATACGTCCGTCAATTACGGACGTAATTAGTGTGTGTGCACATACCCTAAGAGAAAAGTATGTGAGGGTGGGGGAACCTGTTGGGGGGAAAGAAGGATTGGCCATGCAGGATTTTAACATGCCGGGTCCTTTGTTCCTGCGGGACATAAGCTGCTGCCAGAGGGGGCAGCCGAGCCATACATTAATGTTTATGGTGGATTTTGGAGTAATAGCTGTAAGCTAAAGGAGCATTCTGCTGAAAACTATCTCAAGTGTATGGGACGCTTAAAGCCCCATTTACATGGACAACTCCATATCAGTTCAGAGTTGTATGGAGCCATAATACAGCACAGATAGAAGTTTGTGGGCCATACTTTATTTTTATCTTAAATCCACAATCCGAGAGCAAAAAAAATAAATTGTGCTATGTTTAATAAGTTGCTGCATTATGGAGATATTCTCCCCTGGAAGCATTGTTTTTGGTAAGAATACCTAACATAGTGCTGTATGGAGGCACCATATTGCAGCACGAAATTTCCTGTGGAATCATAATTTGCAGTCATAAGGGCTTCATGTTCTGAAGTACAAGCTCTGCGCACTCGGCACTGCCATGATGCCTAAGGGTATGTTCACACAGGCTATTTTCAGCTATTTTTTGGGCCGTAAACGATCCGAAAAACAGCTAAAAATGCGGGGGCTGAATGCTTCCAACCATCTGCCAATTGATTTCAATGGGAAAAATGGCGTACCATTCCCACGGGGCATTTTTTACGCGGTCGCTTTTAATAACGGGCGTGTAAAAAAACGCCTCGTGCATGTCTCTTCTTGAGCCGTTTTTGGAGCCTTTTTTGATAGACTCAATAGAAAGAAAAACCAATCCAAAAACAGCCATAAAAAAACGCCGCAAAAAAATGCAAGTTGCTTAAAAAAACACTGAAAATCAGAGGCTGCTTTCCCTTGAAATCAGCTCCGTGTTCTCAGCCGTTTTTTTGTTAAGCGTGTGAACATACCCTAAGAGGTGTGCTGTCTTGGGTGGAGATCTTATAAAATGTAATTATCAAATTTGAAAATCTTTAAAATTTTGCAAGTTTCTTTGATTTGGTCTCCTGGTACTGATTTATAAAGGTGTGAAATGGAAATAGAAAACCAAATTCAGCTGTGACTACATTCCAGTACAACAACCAGTTTCCAAATTCAATTTACACACACAGGAGTCCAGGAGGATGAGCGGTGGGACTTGTTGTTATTCTCCGTAGGCCAATTTCACATGAACAAGAAGAATTTGGTGTTACATCTGTATTTGCATTTGTCTTTAGCAGTAAATACTAAAACTTGATGCGTGTTTATGAGACATTCGGGATTTAGAATAAGGCGTTTTTTTTATTTTTTTATTAACCCCTTTAGGACACAGCCTGTTTTGGCCTTGTGGACACAGATGATTTTTTCAAATCTGACATGTGTCAATTTATGTGGTAATAACTCCGGAATGCTTTTACCTATCCAAGCGATTCTGAGATTGTTTTCTCGTGACATATTGTACTTTATGTTAGTGAAAAAATTTGGTCGATAAATTCAATATTTATTTGTGAAAAACTTCAAATTTTAGCAAAAATGTGCAAAAATTAGCATTTTTCTAAATTTAAATGTATTTGCTTGTGAAACAGATAGTAATACCACACAAAATAGTTACTAGTTAACATCCCCCATATGTCTACTTTATGTGTGCATCATTTTTTTTCACGTACTTTTATTTTTCTAGGACGTTACAAGGCTTAGAACTTTAGCAGCAATTTCTCATATTTTCAAGAAAATTTCAAAAGGCTGTTTTTTCAGGGACCAGTTCAGTTCTGAAGTGGCTTTGAGGGCCTTATATATTAGAAAGTCCCCATAAATCACCCCATTTTTAAAACGATACCCCTCAAGGTATACAAAACCACATTCAGAAAGTATTTTAACCCTTTAGGCGTTTCACAGGAATTAAGGCAAAGTAGAGGTGAAATGTACAAATTTCATTTTTTTTGCCGAAATTCATTTGTAATAAAAAAAAATCTGTAACACAGAAGGTTTTAGCAGGGAAACGCAACTCAATATTTATTGCCCAGATTCTGCAGATTTTAGAAACATCCAACATGTGGCCCTAGTGTCCTAATGGACTGAAACACAGGCCTCAGAAGCAAAGGAGCACCTAGTGGATTTTGGGGCCTCCTTTTTTTAGGAATATATTTTAGGCACCATGTGAGGTTTGAGGAGGTCTTGTGGTACCTAAACAGTCGAAACCCCCCAAAGTGACCCGATTTTGGAAACTACACCCCTCAAGGCATTTTTCTAGGGGTATAGTTAGCATATTGACTCCACAGTTTTTTTGCAGAATTTATTGGAATTAGTCTGTGAAGATGAAAATCACCTATTTTTTTGTGGAAACATAGAATTTTTTCATTTTTACAAGGAATAAAGGAGAAAAAGCCGCCCAACATTTGTAAATAAATTTCTCCCGATTACGGCAATACCCCATATGTGGTCTTAAACTGATGTTTGGACCCACAGCAAGGCTCAGGAGGGAGGAAGCGCCTTTTGGATTTTGGAGCACAGATTTTGATGGATTGGTTCAGTGCCATGTCGGGTTTGCAACGCCCCGGAGGGACCAAAACAGTGGAAACCCCCCAAAAGTGACCCTATTTTGGAATCTAAACCCTTCAAGGAATTTTTCTAGGAGTATAGTGAGCATTTTGGCCCCTCAGGATCTTTTTTAGAGCGAAGGTGACCAAAAAACAGCGATTTTGGCGCTTTAAATTCTTTATTTATTACAGCGTTCACCGTGCGCAATAAATTACGTTTTAATTTATTCTGCCGGTCGGTATGATTACGGCAATACCATATGTGTATAGTTTTTTTTAAGTTTTGCAGCGTTTGCACAATAAAATTAAATTTCTATTAAATAATTTATTTTCTGGGACACGCTATTCTGAGCCGTAACTTTTTTATTTTTTCGTCAAAAAAGCTGTGGGAGGTCTTGTTTTTTGCGGGACGGGTTGTAGTTTTTATTGGTACCATTTTGGGGTAAATGCGACTTTTTGATCAGTTTTTATTCTATATCTTGGGAGGGGTGGTGACCAAAAAATAGCGACACTGACAGTTTTCCGTTTATTTTGTTTGCGGCGTTCACCGTGCGGAAAAATTAACATTGTAGTTTCATAGATTGGGTCGTTACAAACGCGGCAATACCAAATATGTGTACTTTTTTTTAAAGTTTTCATTTTTTCCCTATAATAAATGATTTATTATAGGAAAACAAAACCTTTTATTTTTACACTTTTATAAAACATTTTTATTAACTTTTTTTTACTTTTTACACTTTATATTTTTGTTTATTAACTTTTTTTTTACTTTTTACACTTTCTTTTTTTGACCTGCAGCTCTGATCGCTGCTAGAATACATTACACTACCTAGGTAGTGTAACGTATTCCAACTGTCAGTGTGACGTCACAGTCACTCTGACAGTTGGTCTACGAGGATCAGCAGAGGCTGATCCTCATAGGCTGACATACATGGCAGACTTGGGGGCCGTTGTTTGGCCCCCGGGTGCCATCACAAGCATCAGAAGCCCTCACGATTGCATGGGGGCTGCTGATGCGCTACAAACCCGCTACATGCGGAGATCGCAATCGAGCCCCGCATGTAACGGGTTAATTGCCTAAATCAGCGGCGATGAGCCGCTGATCGGCAACACTGGAGAGTGTCAGCTGTCGGGGACAGCTGATCTCCAAGTTCCCGATGCACACTGTCGCCGACAGTGTGCATCGGGAACGACACAGTGACTTCCTGTCACTCTGACAGGAAGCCTATCAGGACCAGCCGAAGGTTGGTCCTGATGGGCTTCCGTCCATGGCAGACCCGGAAGCCATTGTTTGGCTTCCGTTTGCCATACTAACTATCGGCAGACCCCGCGATTTCGGACGGGGGTCTGCCGATATGCTAGAAACCCCTAAAATTCGGCGATTGCACCCGATCGCCGAATTTAAGGGGTTAATTCGCCAAAATCAGCGGCAAAGGACCGCTGGCCGGCAAGAGGGGCGTGTCAGCTGTCGGCGACAGCTGACCTCCAGGTTCCCGGTGCACACTGTCGCCGACAGTGTGCAACGGGAAAAACTCAGTAACTGTACGTCCTCGTGCGGGAAGTAACCTCCTGCGAGGACGGACAGTTACGCCCTGGTGCGGATAGGGGTTAAGATAGTATAGATGCAATATAGATGATAAATAAAACATAATTATTTTAAACATGCTCCAGAAACTTCAATTAGGCCAGGATCACACTCACAGTTTTTAGGGTAAGAACACACTTGGCATAAACACTGCAGATTTTCCACAACGGATTTCATTGTGGAAAATCGGCAGCATATTACAGTAGCAGCAGAGTGAGTGAGAATTGAACAAATCTCATCCACACACAGCAAAAAAAAATCTGCCAAAAAAAGATCATAAATTGACTTGCGGTGCGTTATGCTGCTCTTCTGTTGTGGGTTCTCCCCATTGAAGTCGATGGGAAGTAGAAATCTGCAACTGTTGAGGCGGGTACTCTGCGATTCCGCCGCAAGAATCGCAAGTGAGAAAGAAAAGCTATTTTTGTTATTTAAATTAATAAAAAAGTAAATAGATAACCCTGGCCGTATTCCTAGCGACGTGATTCTCTATTCTTAATGAAGCCCGGCCTCCTGGGATGACGTTTCATCCCATGTGACTGCTACAGCCAAATCAAAGGCTACTGTGGTCACATGGACTACAGCGTCATCCCAGGAGGCTGGGCTACGCTCAGAAAAGAGGTATGCGTCGCCATGACTATGGTCGGGGTAAGTATCAAGCTTTTTTTTTAAATTGCTGCAGTATTTCCGCAGCGGAGAATTTGGTGCGGTTTTTCGGACAGAATTCCCTGTAGGTTTCAGGGCGGACACGCTGTGTAATTTTACACAGCAAATCCGCCTAGTGTGTTCGTACCCTTATGGAGTTTTTGTGTCAGTGTTTGGCTCCGTTTTTTGAGACACAGAAGAGGACACAAAAGAAAGGAGATGCATCATTCTTAGGCTGGATTCACCCGATCATGTTTGGTCCATAATGGACCGCAAGTCCCGGACCGAACAAACTGCAGGGAGCCGGGCTCCTAGCATCATAGTTATGTACAACGCTAGGAGTACCTGCCTGTAATCATGTTTTCAGTATGGGACAGTAGTTCCACGGAGAGTCAGGGACTCCTGTAGCGGTGTACAAAACTATGATGCAAGGAGCCCGGCTCCCTGCAGTGTGTTCGGTCCGGGACTTGCGGCCAAAATACGTTCCGTTCTTTACGGACCGTACATGCTCGTGTAAATCCAGCCTTATTTTTATACCTTTTCTTCCCTCTGAGCCACTTCTGGCTTTGGCTCAAAAAACGGAGCCAAAAACTGCCAAAAAAACTGCATCAAACTTACTTTATATGACCAAGTTCCCCATCTTCCGACTTGGATATATCTCTCAGTCTGTACTCAGAATCTTCTATTTACTGAAATGAGACTAGATGTGCATTACAGTCGCATTGGAGATTCTGACTACAGATGTCAGTCAGAGGACAAAGGGATACGGTGCTCTCAGAAGCGATCAGTGGGATTCACAGGGCACATACCTTCACCAATGACATCTCCTGACATGGATCAGTGCCATGTTAGAAAATGTTTAATAGTGAACTTTCCCTTTAACATTAACTCCACAATATGGACCATATAAATTCAAATGTCACAAGGAAGCAACACACTCTCATGTGAGACTGGCTTTAGGCACTTTGAAGCAGTCAGAACTTTAATTTCAAAAGAGAATATAAAGCTTTCAATTATACTTCTACTCCCTTTAGGATCCTTTACTGGTTTTGGTTTAAAAAATAAAAATAATGCGTGCAAAAACTACAAAGTGTGAACTCGGTCTAATCCTCAGGTAATGCCAAGGTTGCAGTCCCACTCTGTCCCTGGAGTCTAATGTGGCCAATTGACAAATGAGTAGACACCTCTGCTAATGCTACACTAGATCTAAGGAGGATTTATTTCCATTATTAGCAAAATAGCAGAAGTAAAAAATTCATATGTATATATATATATATATATATATATATATATATATATATATATTTGTTGTTTTAACTCCACTGATCCTCTTTAGTAGGAAATCTGGTCAATGGGAAAAGGTAAACTTCAACAAAATGTACCTACATTGCTATCAAAGTGGTTGTCTCCCAAAGACAACCCCCTCTATATAGACGCCAGCTCGACAATAAGCTGGTCGCCGTGAGTCTGGTTTCAAACCATCTGGGGATTGGCTGATATTGCATTGTGGAGGCTGCAATAATGGCTGACCATGTGTCATGATCTGTGGTAATGTGGACCCACTGGGCCGTACCGCCGTAGCGGGATATCAGCTGGCCAAACAGTGTACAAAGTCAATGTCTATTGTTCGGATAAAGGTTCCTGTGGCAATTCAGACAGTAGCGATGGCTTAGGCTCGGATGGAACAATGGCAGAAGGCAGACAACAGGTGCGGTGAAACACAGCGGGTGTAGCAGACGACACAACACGACTCCAACTCTGTACAGCACAGGAACACGGAAGTACGGGATACAGATACAGGTAGCAGGAACGGGAACACTGGGAACTGGAGAACACTCAAGGGACCATTTGCAGAGACTCACATGGGTAGGTACAGTCAACGCTCATGCAATGAAGGAAGGGGCAGGTCCCCTCTTATAGTCCAGGGTGACCTGGGAGCAATCAGCTCAATCTCACACATGTCTGCGCTCTGGCTTTTTAAGGCAGGACTGAGCTCGCTCACGCACGCACCCTAGTGGTCACTGTGGTCACTGCGGGACATGACGGCCGCATGTGCTGGCATCTCTGGTGACAAGGGCGTCGGCAGGATGAGAAGAGTTCGTGGTCAGCGTGGTGACGTCACACCATGTAATACATGGATGGAGTATCCCCTCTATGACACCCTTATGTGTAGGACGCCCATATGCATAAGACATTTGGAAAGGGGTTGTCCTAATGAAACCACTTCCATAACATAAAAAAATAATAAAAACGACAGAACATACTACAAAACGTCAAGTTTACATCAGGTTTTTGGCGTTCTAAACTCTGTTCTAAGTTTTCAACAAATTTAAATAATAGTTTTTCATTTTTTTTAATTAGAGTGGGTTTTTTTAAAGCGTGCAATTAACATTAAATGTTATGAGACTATAATATTCACCAAAGCTACAAATGCATTTGTAATGTGCAAGATCTGACCTCAATCAAATCTGCTGGATTGAGAAGTTGTTCTCCGTGCCATAGCTTAATTGCCTCTTTGACCTCTATTACTGTTTACCTCAATTCAGGAAAGCCCAGAAGAAATCTGAAATAAACCGTATACATCATATGTCAAGGTAATTTTATTTCATAAAAGCAAACAAATGTGCATCAAATTTACTGAAGTAGCTCTGGTGACAGCCTTATAGGTAGTATTTGACAAGTCACTCTTGACCCCATTTAGAAAGTAATCTTGGGTCTTCCTTGTGTAACACGTTAAGATTATGGCAGGTTCTTTTGAGGTTTCTGTTTATAAAAAATAATTAGACCAGATAATTTACCACAGAGGACTCTAATCCCAAAATATGAATTGAATAAGAAAAAAGTATACTAATACTGGTATACTGCAAAAGAGTAGCACTTAGGCTAGGGTCACACCACATTCGAACATCATGTTCGGTGGGAACATTATGAATGTTTAGTTGAATATATCCGTAGACATATAAAGCTGTATATCTATAAAGTTGCATAAGTCTCCGATTGAAAAAGTATACTGTGCATTATTTATATATATATATATATATATATATATATTTATTTATTATTTTTTTTTGTATACTGCGTGCACAGAGGTATAACTTGAAGCTATGGTGTCCCAATGCAAAATCTACAACAGAGCTCCCACCTACCAAATATAATTTATAATACTGGTGTCTTCTTATGTAACTGGAGGGCTTTTGGGCCCCTTCAGGCTCCAGTGCCTGGGTGCGACTGCTATCTCTGCACCCACCTATAGATACGCCCCTGTGTTTGCACTTTGCTTTGCAGTTGAGGCAAAGTTTTACCAACAGGACATTCTTTTGGCATATGCTTGGCTAATGGTACTCTATGGGCACATTACACATAGCTATTGGGAGAATTTCCCAGTCTATATGCCGAACATGGGGCCCAAACATGTTGCGAACCTAGACTTAGTGATGCACCATATTCCAAGCATGGTTCACTCTTTTTACAGTGTACTACTCTACTGAACATAACCTAGATGAACAGAAAACTGGGGCAGTCTTTAATAAACTAGTCATACTTGAAAGCCTCACCTTGTATTAAAGGGGTTATCCGGCTTGTGATTTTTATTTTTTTATTTTTTTAAGGGCTGGAAATTCAATAAGCAAAAAAAGCAATACTTACCTTTCCTTGCCCTCGTGATCCAGCGCTGATGCTCCGGCAACACCCTCCGATTGCCTGAAGCGGTTAAATACTATGTGCATGCAAACAACCATCAGGAGTGCTGCCGGAACAACAGCACTGGATCACGGGGGCAAGGATAGGTAAGTACTGCTTCTTTTGCTTATTTATTGCATTTCCCGCCCTTACAAAAACATTTTCACAACCCGGTAACCTCTTTAATACAAGGTGAGGCTTTCAAGTATGACTAGGAAGTGGTTCAGTGTCAGCTCACCTTCCACCATGGGTCTAATAGCAGTTGCATGGTAGGAAGGCCTCTGGATCTCCCCAGGATATAATGTGGACAAGATGAATTATTATTGTAGATTATCTCCAACTATAATTTGTAATTTATTTCAAAATGAATACATATATTTTCAGTAATCAATTGACATTATTTGTATTGTATAGTTGAATAATATACTAACATGTTGTCATCAAATCCATGAATCTGGCAGATGTAAGTGCACTGCTGAACACAATCAACAACTGTTCTGTACCCTTTGTGCTGCTATTTGCTGGAAAATACAAATCAATAAAAATAATAATAATACAAAAAGGTTTTTGATATACTGCTCTTCAAAGCTTGTAGACCTCGCAGCTTTAAATTGTTTCAGGGCACATGTAGGTTTATTGTAGACCGTGATTCAATTTAAGGTTCCAACAAATAAGAGTTCTTCATACATAAAATGAAATCCTGGAGAGGTTTCTTGCAGTGTTGGTTGAAGTATATTTTCTATGGTTAAAGTACTGTATACTATGTATTCTCACTGCATGTCAAAATGGAAACATTGTAAAAAGACCACATACATACATATATCAGAAGTTCACTTCGAACTGCTATGATTTAATGATGTGCAAAAATGTTCTGTCATTGTGCCACTTTTATAGGGCACATAACACATTTTCTGGAGAATCTACTCAATCATAAGGGTTATAGGCTCCTACTTTCATATATGAAATACAAGCTCAAAGTCCCACATTCTCTATCATTGATTTTTATTATATTTTGTGACTTCCATATATATTATATTTGTTTTTGAAATATAAAATTAATTGTGGTGCAATAACAGTTTAGTCTGTCCTGCTTATCTATCTATCTATCTATCTATCTATCTATCTATCTATCTATCTATCTATCTATCTATCTATCTATCTATCTATCTATCTATCTATCTATCTATCTATCTATCTATCTATCATCATGTGTCTGTCTGTCACCTATTTTTCTCTCTCTTTATCTTTTTTTGTGTATATTCATGTCATTTATTAGAAAAGACAGGAAAATAATTCTACCTTTGATATTACGGAGTATTAGAAATTAGTATTAGAAAGTTGAATAACTTTAAAATATTCAATGAATAAGATCATTTAGATAAAATCAGAAAACACTTTTAAATGTAAACCTGTTAATAGCTTTCTCCCTCCCCCGCAATAACAAATGTATAATTATTTTGTGAACATGGAATTAAAAGGGTTGTCCACTTTTGACAAAAAAGTGCCATGATAATAAGCTGATCACAGGATATCCCTATGCTAAGACCCCCAGTGATCAGCTGTAATCTGTAGCAATTGCTCAATTCCTCTGCAGCACTTTCACAGGGGAAATTGAGCATTACACAGTTCTCATTGAAATCAATATGCTGTTCATGAAATGCCTTGATACGCCGAGTCCTCCCGAGTTACAAATATCTGTAGCTGCTCTCCACACTGGCTAATAGTTGAGGATACTAAATGAGGGATCCCCTTTATTAAGTTAGAATTTCTTAATATATATATTTTTAATAGGTTTTCTAAGCTAGACTTTATTTATTTCACTGCCAGAAACACAGGTCCTGTTCTTACTCCTGTACTAACTCAGGTGATCGGAGGAGTGAGGCAGCTTTCCATTCTCCCACTAGCACTAGATTTATGGGATCAGCAGGGTGGAAGGTATTGTTCCTAGTATCTTGCTTTGTATTCTGCTGTCCCATCAGCTGGAGTCAATTGTGCTATTCATTGATCTGTAGCCCACACAGTTAGAGAGTTAAGGTCCTTTTACATGGGACCATTTTGGCCAGTACAAAGACCGCCGATCAATGAGACAGCTCGTTGATAGGCGCTCGTTTGCTCCTTTCATAAGGAGCTAGTATTGGGACATGCGATCGTTATTCAGATCGCTCGTCCCCATACATTTCTATCATGTCGGCAGTATGTCTCCCTGTTTACAGGGAGATGTGCTTCCGACAACGATAATTGTTTCGTTATTCAAAACGATGCAATAAGCCGATGAACGAACGTTTGGTTGTTCATCGGCAAATTGTTGCCCTGTTTACACAGGGCAATTATCAGAAATGAGCAGTCTGTTAAGGCTCGTTTGCCCGATAATTGGCCAGTGCAAAAGGGCCCTTAACAGTATACTATGGCTCTGTTCTCCATAGTAATATCTAATTGAAATATCAAAGTGTCTCTCAATGATCAAAATTGGGGTTATTAAAGGGAACCTGTCACCAGCATTTCAACTATTGAACTCTATTCACCCCTCACTGGCCGCTGCTGTCAAAAGTTCATTGCCATTATCCCCGCTTCTAAACTTCTCCGACCGTAAATAACGCTCTGCAAACATTTTGTGCCTTTTATGGTAATAATCCGGCTGTCCCATTCATTCCTCTTCTTATGCCCGCACACCTCCGAAAAATGGCCTGCCCTTAATGCCGAAATCTTATCTGAGAGAGCCTCCATGCAACTGTCATATATGGTCCGACACCCCTCCCTGCTTTGTCCGGGCCTCAAATATAGTTACTGCGCATGTGCCGCTATGGTGTCCCGTTGTGCGTGCGCACTCACCAGAACAGGACATCAATGCAGAAGCGCAGGATTTTGTGTGTGTTGGGGGAGGAGCTGTCAATCAATAGTAAGGAGACGGGGTTCACTTGGAAAGGCTTGAGGAATAAAGATATGACTCTTTTCAAACTAAGATATGACTCTTATGCTCTTTAGCATATGGCACAGGAACACTAAAAAACGGAATATTAAAGGTACAGAACCTACTTAGAAGATAATTATAGATTACATAAAAGTGATTTTTCACCCACTTCCACCAGGTATTGCTGGTTTAATAGGTGAAATGCTGGTGACAGGTTCCCTTTAAGTGTAGAACAAAGACGGCTGAGGGGTGACCTAATAAATATGTATAAATATATCAAATGCCAATACAGAAATCTGTCCAATTATCTTCTTATACTCAGGACTGTAATTACAACAAGGGGGCCTCCTCTATGTCTAGAGGAAAGACAGTTTTTACACAAACAAAGAAGGGTATTCTTTACTGTAAGAGCAGTGAGATTATAGAACTCTCCGTTAAAGAAAGTTGCCATGGAGTTCAAAAGGGGCTTGACTGCCTTTCTTGGGTGTTATTATATTGCAAGTTTTATGTAATAGATTACTGGAGATGGGTTGTTGTTCCAGGGATCTATTCTGATACCATATTTAGAGTTGGGAAGGACATTTTCCCCTAAGATAAGGAAAATTGTCTACTGCCTCATGGGGGTTTTTGCATTTCTCTGGAACAATATTACGGGATAATAGGCTAAACAGGATGGACTTATGTCTTATTTCACAAACTATGTTACTAAAGTATTTCCACATTCATATCCACGATATACTCAGCATCAACAGCCTTGTAAACCACATCTAAAGCTACGACTTCCATATGGAAGAAGTTAAATCCCCAAGTTCTTTTTATACTACAGTAGATATTAATATGGTATGTTCTGAATGTGTATTTATGTGCTCATCAGTTGTCTATTATTTTGTATTGTTCATTTATCATCCTTGCAAGTTCATTGTTACTATATGACTCCTCTGTGCACTCAATTACTGAAACTCATAAGTATGATTTATTTAGCCTCTTCCCCATTGTCTGACTCACAATAGTCAAATTTGCAATTAAGTTGAATTCCATGTCACTGAAATCCTTCCAACTTTTTCATTAGTCAATGAAAAATCCAATTTTCAATTTGGGTTTAAAAAAAAATCAATATTTTGAGTAAAAAACAAGGAGATATTTTATATTTTAGCTTACTAATTTACTTTTTCATCTGCAGTGTTTTTGTGTGTTTGTAATAAGCTACATAGAAATGTATTACAGCTATCGTTATAAATGTTTCAGTAGGTTATGCTGGGTGTAACCTAAATAAGATGGGGTCAGCATAAGGGCGGATTAAGACGAGCATGTGCGTTTTGCGTACGCAAAAAAACGTGACATTTTGCGTGCGCAAAAGGAACTTAACAGCTCCGTGTGTCATCAGCGTATTTTTCACTCAGCCGCCATCATTATAACACTCCGTTTGGATGTTTGTGGTGCTTTTCTGTTTACATTCAGAGTATGACAGCTGTTGCGCGAATCACGCGCGTCCCACGGAAGTGCTTCCGTGGGGCATGCGTGATTTTCACGCACCCATTGACTTCAATGGGTGCGTGATGCGCGTAAAACGCCTAAATATAGAACATGTGAGTTTTACGCAGCGGACTCACGCTGCGCAAAACTCAAGGACTGTCTGCACTGCCCCATAGACTTGTATAGGTCCGTGCGACCCGCGGGCTGCACGGACGAAAATCACGTGCGTGTGAATCTGCCCTAAGGGTAGACTAGGAAACGGGGAGTGATTGAGCCTAAAGGGAATCATAATAGGTATTGTGCGCACCACCTTAGGTCGAGCCAAGCTAACTCAGGGTGGGTTCCACCTAGATCTACCGTACAAATCCAATTTGCAAGAAAGGTCCAAAACAAAACCAGTTAAAAAAATGTAAAGCTTTATTGTGGAGCATAAAACATTAGCTTAACCCCTTAATGACCAGGCCATTTTGCACGTTAATGACCAAGGATTATTTTTTGTTTTTTCACGGTCGCATTCCAAGAGTCGTAACTTTTTTTTTATTCTGTCGACATAGCCGTATAAGGGCTTGTTTTTTGCGGGACGAGCTGTATTTTGTAATTGTACAATTTTTAGATGCTTATAATATATTGATTAACTTTTATTAACTTTATTTTAGGAGAGAATTGAAAATAAGCAGCTATTCCAGCATTGATTTTCAAGTTATAAATTTACGCCGTTTACTATGCAGCGTAAATAACATGTTAACTTTATTCTATGGGTCGGCACGATTACGGGGATACTAAATATGTAAAGGTTTTATATGTTTCCAACATTTGCACAATAAAAAGCCTTTTAGAAAAAACTGTTTTTGCATCGCCGCATTCCAAGAGATGTAATTTTTTTATTTTTCCGTCAATGTGGCCGTATGTGGGCTTTATTTTTGCAGGCCAATGTGTAGTTTTCATTAGTACTATTTTGGGGTACATAGGACTTATAGATTAACGTTTATTTAATTTTTTATGGGGGGAATGGGAGAAAAGAGAGAATTTTGCAGTTGTTTTTTGCGTTTTTTTTGGACATCGTTCATCCGGCAGTTTAATTAATGTTTTCATTTTATTGGTCAAGTTGTTACGATCGCGGGGATACCATATATGTGCATGTGTTATTTGTTTTGACACTTTTACTAAATAAAACCACTTTTTGGGCAAAAAAAGTTTTATTTGATTTTCACTGTAATTTTTTTTTTTTTTCACAAACTTTATTTAACTGATTTACATTTTTTTTTTTAGTCCCACCATGGGACTTTACTATGTGATCTGTTGATCGCATAAATAATGCTTTAGTATACTTAGTATACCAAAGCAAAACTGACAGGCAATCTATTAGGTCATGCCTCCGGCATTGCCTAACAGGCATTTGCTGAAGGCAGACCTGGGGGTCTTTGTTAGGCCCCCGACTGCCATGGAAACCTGACGGTGACCCGCAATTTCTTTGCGTGGGCGCCGATGGGGTGACAGAGGGAGCTCCCCCCCTATGTCAAACACATTAGATGTCGATGTCACTATTGACAGCGGCATTTAATGGGTTAAACTGCTGGAATCGGAGAGCGCTTCGATTCCGGCAGTTGCAGTTGGAGCCAGGCTGTGTATAACAGCTGTGCTCCTGCCGCTGATCGCGTGGGTACAGTGGCAGTACCCGCGCCATCACAGGACGGATATATCCGTCCTCCTGCGCGAACTAGCAGCTTCAGGGGACGGATATATCCGTCCTTCGGCGTTAAGAGGTTAAAGGAGCAAAAAGAATATTGTAGCAATGGCAAAGAGAGAAAGGCAAAACAAAAATGTCTAATGCATTCTCTGAACATGTTGGTCAATATGGTAGTAGTTATAGATGAATATTGGAGGGTAATTTATTTATTTTTGTTCGGTCTCCTATAAAGAAGTTAATTGGCTTTCCAGTATTTAATATTGATTGTCTGCTATTGGGATAAGATATCAATGTGTGATTGTTAGGGGTCAGACCCCTGATACTCTTACAATTAGTGGAATTAAAGGGGTTTTCCCATGAAGGACATTTATGACATATCCACAGGATATGTCATAAATGCCAGATAGATGCGGGTCCCACCTTTTCGACCCGCACCTACCTCTAGAACGGACCCCCTAATCCCCGTTCTAGCTTTTTGTGCTCATGCTGCCTCCCGGCCACTTACTGATTACATTGTTGGGAGTTACGGAAACAGCGTAACTCGCTGAGCTACGCTGTGTCCGTAACTCCCATAGAACTGAATAGTAGTTACGGAAACAGCGGAGCTTCATGCTATGCTGCTTATGTAACTGCCATTTACTACTATGGAAGTTACGGAAACAGCATAGCACAGCGAGTTACGCTGTTTCCGTAAATCCCGATCATGTCCTGACCATGTAATCAGGAAGTGGTCAGGAGTCCGTGTGAGAACAAAAAGCTAGACCGGGGATAAGGGGGCCCGTTCTAGAGATAGGTACAGGTTCCAGAGGTGGGAACCACATCTTTCTGACATTTATGACATATGCTGTGTATGTATCATATATGTCCTTCATGGGAAAACCCCTTCACAGAGTTCCATCACCGCAACCCCTTCCCTGCAGTGTCCGACACGGCACCGCCCTTGTACATGCGGCAGTGTCCAATACTGCAACTCAGTCCCATTTACTTGAATATAACGGAGCTGGAGTTTGACACAGGTCCATAGAAATGGAATACTATGTACAGTGAAGGGGTCTTAGAATGTGCTTCCTCCTGCTGATCATAGGGGGTGCTGGGGTTAACACTGCCACAAATTTTGCATTGATGCCAACACTAAGGACAGACTATCAATGTTAATTCCCGGAAAACCACTTTTAAGTTATAAAAGTATATGTTGGGCCCAGTTATGGTTTTGTGTAATGTGCCCCCTCAGGTTTTTAAGTGGGGTCTAGATATAGATGTGAGATGTAGCTTATTAAAGGTCTTTTAAATATGTGATGTCATCTGTCCCAGGACCTTGAAAAAGTGGAGTCTCTCAAATACCCTGACATTGTGCTTTGAAAGATAAACCTACTCCTCAGCACTGGAACACAACAGAGTTGAAAAGAGCAGGAAAGTTTTTAGTGGAGTAGAAAAATTATTAATTCATGTAAAAGTAAAACATTGGATATAGCTTCTTGTAGTTTATAAATGGTATATCATTAATTTTCAATGTACTTTTAATATCATCTGTTTCATAAGGTATAATATGTATATAATAAAGTTGAAATGAAGATTCAGTGAACAAAGATACTGTATGTACCAGTTTTAAATCTCTACTGTTTTGTGTATACAGCTCATATGCAGGGCTATGTGTCTCCATGCTTACAGACTACAAACAAACGCTGGGTGTTGTCTGATTCTCAAGTCATGTAGAGAACATGATAAAAACTATGTCAGTGATTGACCTGGGTCATAGGGGATGGAGGGGCTATTAACAATATTTTATTTGGAACATTTTAATAGTCCAAAATGTTAATCGCGCCAAAATTCATACATTCACAAACCAGGACCATATAAAGAATTTTTCTGGTCTTTAAAGAGGATGTCACAATAAGACAGCCCTGTCCATAAGTCATAAAAGGACGGGAGTTCCTGTCTATGAGTCAGAACGAAGAGCCACTAAGTAGAAGTGGCTTCTATTCAGGTGGACTTGACCCGTCCAGGTATTACTTGTTGGGTCATTCATTTGAATGGCCGCCATGCATTATGACATTTTAACTGCAGTGGCTTATCTACGGTATAAGAAAGATATGTTTATGAAAATGTTCAATAAAGGAATCAACTTCATCACATTCATACTACAACAACTTAGACTTATCACTTTGTCATAAATGTCGCTATGAGCGTTGGTGAAGCCCACCCTGGAGTTATTTAATAGCACAATGGAGGACTTTGTCCCAGTTTCGAGCGGCCTCAACATCAAAGGTTGTTGGTTGTTTGTGGTTGTAGATAAATGAGCTTGTTAACCATGAATTTACAGGCGTAAGCATAAATCCTCGAGCCTTTCACTCCATGAAGCAGCCAGCTCATTACTAACCGTGATGTTTTGAACTTTTAATAGAAGAGGGAATATGTTTTCTTTGCTGCACAGGAATTTGACAGCAGTGGTGATTATAAAAACACCTTTGAGTTTACATGAAAAACCCCTTAGGGCATGACCACACATGGCGGAATTCCTCCGCAACTGTCCGCATCGATGCCGCACAGAATCTGCGTTGCAGATTCTGCAGCGGATCTGCACAAAATGTGCAGTACATTGATGCGGACTAGCTGCTGCAGACTGCGGGAAAAGTGCTTCCCTTCTCCCTATCAGTGCAGGATAGAGAGAAGGGACAGCACTTTCCCTAGTGAAAGTAAACGATTTTCATACTTACCGGCCGTTGTCTTGGTGACGCGTCCCTCTTTCGGCATCCAGCCCGACCTCCCTGGATGACGCGCCAGTCCATGTGACCGCTGCAGCCTGTGCTTGGCCTGTGATTGGCTGCAGCCGTCACTTACACTGAAACGTCATCCTGGGAGGCCGGACTGGAGACAGACGCAGGGAGTTCTCGGTAAGTATGAACTTATATGTTTTTTTACAGATACATGTATATTGGGATCGGTAGTCACTGTCCCGGGTGCAGAAACAGTTACTGCCGATCGCTTAACTCTTTCAGCACCCTGGACAGTGACTATTTACAGACGTCTCCTAGCAACGCTCCCGTCATTACGGGAGCCCCATTGACTTCCTCAGTCTGGCTGTAGACCTAGAAATACCTAGGTCCAGCCAGAATGAAGAAATGTCAAGTTAAAAAAGCAAGACGCATCCGCAGCACACATGACATGTGCATGACAGCTGCGGACTTCATTGCGGAACTTAGAATCTCCATTGAAGTCAATGGAGAAATTCCGCCATGAGTCCGCCACTGCTCCGCAACAGACAGAGCATGCTGCGGACACCAAATTCCGCTCCGCAGCCTATGCTCCGCAGCGGAATTGTACGCATCGTGTAAACGAACACTGCTAAATTAAAGTGAAAGTCAATGGAGAAACGGCTCCGCTGCGGATTAACGCTGCGGAGTGTCCGCAGCGGAATTTAAGTGGAATTCCGCCATGTGTGAACCCGCCCTTAGATCTACAAAAATACAACACGTAGAAGTGCAAACATTTTGGCTAAAATATCAACTTTTGGGTAGATTTACTATACAGTTGGAATTATTATATGTCTTTTAATTTATAAATGTAATGATGGTAGCCACTAGGGCTGATATAAACTTTATATATTTTATTGACCGGAGTAGGTTTGTTTAAGAATATGTAAATCTTTATTGATGGCCTAAGGTCCTAAATGGACGAAAGGATGGGAGATTTTTTTGCAATTGTTAAACTGTTTTTACCAGTTAAAAGTGGTTAAATCAGCTGAGGTCCAAACTATTAATATTATTATTATTATTATTATTATTATTATTATTATTATTATTATTATTATCAGTATTATTATTATTGTTATTATTATCATCATCATCACTAGTGGTGTTATTGATCATCAGTATTATTAATATTATTATTGTTATTATTATTATTATTATTATTATTATTATTATTATTATTATTATTATCAGTATTATTATTATTGTTATTATTATCATCATCATCACTAGTGGTGTTATTGATCAGTATAATTGAGTCATGCATGTCAAAAAATATCTAGGCCAGCTGGAAACCATATACAAGCTGGCCAACTTCTGCTGTCATATCTTAGTATATCTCTGCTCAAAAAGTTTAGACTGTTATATATAGGTATAAAACTTGAAGGATTGGTCTGTCACATTACATTTTTCTATTGCTTCAATGTGTCTAAAATAGAAAGTAAAACAACTATACAAAGAGTTTTAAATTTTACATTGTTCTTTCTTTTTATGTCTTCAGCTTCTGTGTAGAGCTAGATTATGTGTCTCCATGGTAACAGACTACAAACAAAACCTTTGTGAAGTCTGATCCCTCTTCTTGCTAACTTACAGACAGTATAAGAGGGCCCGATGAAAGATGGTAAGTGCAGAATCAGACAACACCCAGTGTTTGTTTGTAGTCTGTAAGCTTGGAGACACGTAGCCCTGCATATGAGCTGTATACACACAACAGTAGAGGTCTTATTCTTAAGCAGGCAGGTTTATACATACAGTATATATATAAAATATTTGAATCCCGAATCTCCAATATATTTATTTACCAACACAAAGGCTTGTTATATACATATTATACCTTATGAAACAGATAGCATTGACAGTCCATTGAAAATAAGCTATATACTATTTATAAACTAGAAGTAGGTTCTCACCAATTTTTTACTTTTACATTAATTAATAATTTTTCTACTCTCCTAGAAACTTTTCTGCTCTTTTCAACTCTGTTTTGTTTCAGTGCTGGGAAGTTAGTTTATGTTTCAAAGCACAATGTCAGGCTATTTGAGAGAATAGCTTTGAAGTTATATTTGCCCTTTTCGTAACATGAGGGATCTCAAGTATAATGTACAGTAGTAAATACTATTCATTTCGGCTTTTTACTTTTTTTGTATAACATTCTTCACAAGAGGTTTCCTTCAGGGATGGGAGAAAACTCTTTCTAACCTGGAAGACATGGTTTGTCCTACTTTACGGGAACTGTAAAAAATGCTGCAGATAGTAAATTGGGTAACACCGTTAATTAATTTCCAAGAAATGTATGCTGCTATTTAAATCTGCGATATATAGGGCATGCTGTAGATTTGTAAATTCGCAGCATGCCCTAAAATATGCACGAATATTTTTGCTACAGCACGAGACTAGGTTTTTTAAAAAACACAATTCGCTAACATTGTACTGTAAAAATTGTTACAGATGTGCGCCATAAATCCTCCGCAGCTGGACTTACCCTGATATAATGAATTAATGTTAAAGAAGACATTGAGGGAGATTTACTTAGCTAAATGTGCCAGAATTCTGGCTCAATTTGTGCCCAAAAACAAGCATACATGCCTTGCGCCAGATTTGTTATGTGTTTTAGACTTTTCTGCCTTACTAGACATTTTTCAAAAGTGTCTAAAAAGGGTGGCGCAAAGGTGGGGGCGTAAAATGTGTCAAATTGTACAAAACTTTTGGCACAACATATTAGTCTCTAAAGTCAACAAAGATGTGGCATAAAAATGAGAAACGTTTTCTAGCAAGATGCATCAATTGTATTATACAGCATGCACCACTATAATCAATTTGTCTCATCTTCTGTCTGCCTTGTCTAGTTTTAAGCTCTCCAAGTTCAAGACAGTAATAATAAATCTGCACCTATGTACATTTATTTTTATATGACAGTCCATGTCCTGACATATTTTAAAGATACCCTGTAAGCACCACAAATATGAACTTAAAGGCTCTTGCACACGACCGGACGTGCTGCCCGAGTCCCGGCCATGATCTGTGGAAAGATAGGACATGTTCTATCTTTCCACGGATCGGAGATTCAGATCCATTTTCACAGATCGGATTCACCCACTTAAGTGAATGGGCCCGTGAAAACTATTGCGTGCCACTTTAATGCCGTAAAAAACAGCTTGAGTGGCACTCGGTCGTCTGCAAGAGCCCTAAGAAATTGCATTCACAGTTCTTACTTGAAGTGCCACAATTTGGAGACAGCAGCACTTTAATTTTCGATGCCATTCAACAGTTAGGACAGAAGTTCACATATGCTACTTGCCATGTCCGTAGGACTTGTGAACAGGACTTGCGGTGCTTTAGGATCAAAGGCCTGTCAGCCAGTCGCTCCTTCAATATGCAGTACCGCTGGAACAAAGGTCAGGGGAAATGGGGGGGGGGGTACTGCGCTAGCTGTTCTAACTGATGATAGGGATTTACAGAATGACTGTCCTTAAATTTACCACTGTCTCTGTTAAACTTTTAAAGGGTACTTATAAATAGAGTTTAACCCCTTACGAACATATGATGTAACTGTACATCATTGTCAGTAGGGGGGCGCATGGAGTGGGTCCACAGCCTGAGCTCACTCTATACTGTGCGGGTATCAGCTGTACCATACAGTCAACACCTTCTCTGATCCTGGCCACTTAACCACTTAGATGCCTCGGTCAATAGCATCTAAGCTGGCAGGAAATGGGGAATGCCGCTCCATCGACCGTCCTGTGATGCCATCGCAGCGTGCTGATAATTGCTATGGCAGCCTAGGAGTCTAATGAAGGACCTGAGGTCTGCCAGCTTAATTGGAGCCAGTAAAAATTACAATACACTGATATAAATAGGTATTACAGTGTATTGTACCAGTACTCAAATGATCGCTTGTTCAAGTCCCCCAGGGGGGACTAAAAAAGAAAAAAAGGACTTTTAAATATAGTTTTTAGTAATGTACATTAAAAAAAAAAAAAAATTAAAGTTTAAAAAATATATTTTCTGCTAATGTAAAAAATAAATTTAATTGGGATTGCCACATTCATGATAGTCCAAACAATTACAATATAACATTATTTAACCCGCATGATGAATGCCATACAAAAATAAAATAAAAAAATGCCAGAATTGCTGTTTTTTTGTAACCGTATATCCGCAAAAATTTTAAAAACTGATGAAAAAGTCATATGTACCCCAAAATAATATATATATATATATATATATATATATATATATATATATATTCAAGAAATAAATCCTGCAGCACTCCGGTAGTCAAGAAAAGAAGAAACTGATTTATTTATGCCAACATGGCAAGCGCAATGTTTCTGTCCAACATTAGTACCTTTTTCAAGCAATGTTGGCATAACTAAATCACAGTTTTTTCTTATCTTGACTACCGGAGTGCTGCAGGATTTATTTCTTGCATATCTGTATGGTCTTTGGATCGAGAATACTTGTCCCATTTACAAAAGTACTTCTTGCCTGAATTTGAGTGCTGCTGCTTTTTTGCTGGTGTATGTATGTGTATGTATATATATAAAAATAATTATATATATATGTGTACAATTGCAGTTTACTATTACATATTCTTGCTTATAATATTATTTTTATTTTTTTTGCGGCAGAATACAATTTTAGAATTACATGTAGCAAAAAAGCACTATATATATATATATATTTATTTTCTAACTAAAAAGCCAACTGCACACATATTGTTGCACAATTTGGGGAGATAATAATGTGCTGCACAATTATTCTAAATTTTGTTGAGTATTTTATTTAGCGAAGTATTTGATGTTGCTTGAAGGTGAAGTCAAATATATTTAATGGGTATAACGATAATATCATTACTAAGTTCTAGATGTTACCAAGGGTGAATATACACGGTGCGGTTTTGCTGTGTTTTTTGCCCTTAACGCCAATAAAGTCCAAACTTTAACATCCCACATTGATTGAATGGATATACATACATAGAATTAGCTGACATCAATACAACATAAATAAGAGGAAAATAAATATATTTTGAAGTCCATAGAATCTATAAGACATTCGCAGTGTTATGACTTGAAGTGAATAGTAAGAATATTGTTCCTGACTAAATGGATCAATTCTTTCTTTTCTTTTTCTTCTGCCAAGGTCTTTTGCATGAGGTGTTGATATGAGATATCATGAATTTCATTTTCTATTAATGTTCTTCTTTCAAATTATATTATCAGTTTTGTTAGACATGAAGAAGCCTGGATTTTACACATTCAAATTTCTGTAATAAAAAAGCCTCATTCAAACCACCTTACATAGAAATAAGCTAGGATTCTATTTCCAACTTATAATGATGAAAATGTCAGTTGTATCGAAACCAATGTTAGTACTAAGGAATGATACGTGTAAATATAACTTGCTTGAGCCTATAGTGCTTCCAACCTTTGACTAAGAATTTGTGGCCCATTCAATAATCAATGGTTTTTCTTCCACAGAAGATCATTCAACAACTGTTAGGCCTCATTTACACGAGCGTGTGCATTTTGCGCACGCAAAAAAATGCAGCGTTTTGCGTGCGCAAAAGGCACTTGACAGCTCCGTGTGTCATCAGTGTATGATACGCGGCTGCGTGATTTTCGCGCAGCCGCCATCATAGAGATGAGGCTAGTCGACGTCAGTCACTGTCCAGGGTGCTGAAAGAGTTAACTGATCGGCAGTAACTCTTTCAGCACCCTCGACAGTGAATTCCGATCACAATATACAGCAACCTGTGAATAAAAAAAAGACGTTCATACTTACCAAGAACTTCCTGCTTCCTCCAGTCCGGTCTCCCGGCCGTTGCCTTGGTGACGCGTCCCTCTCTTGACATCCGGCCCCACCTCCCTGGATGACGCGGCAGTCCATGTGACCGCTGCAGCCTGTGATTGGCTGCAGCCTGTGCTTGGCCTGTGATTGGCTGCAGCTGTCACTTGGACTGAATTGTCATCCCGGGAGGTCAGACTGGAGGAAGAAGCCGGGAGTTATCGGTAAGTCAGAACTTCTTATTTTTTTTACACGTTCATGTATATTGTGATCGGAAGTCACTGTCCAGGGTGCTGAACCAGTTTAACTCTTTCAGCACCCTGGACAGTGACTGTCTCCTGACGTCGCGTACCGGAACATTTTTTGCCGGGTTCGGTCAAAACGAGTTCGGCCGAACCCGGTGAAGTTCGGTTCGCTCATCTCTAAGACACTCCGTTTGGATGTTTGTAAACAGAAAAGAACGTGGTGCTTTTCTGTTTACATTCAGAGTTTGACAGCTCTTGCGCGAATCACGCAGTTCGCACGGAAGTGCTTCCGTGCGACCTTCATGGTTTTCACGCACCCATTGACTTCAATGGGTGCGTGATGCGCGAAAAATGCAGAAATTTAGAACATGTCGTGAGTTTTTTTCAGCGCACTCACGCTGAGCAAAACTCACGGACTGTCTGCATGCCCCCATAGACTTGTATAGGTCCGTGCGACCCGCGTGAAAAGCACGCGCGTCGCACGGACGTATATCACGTTCGAGTAAATGAGCCCTAAGTGTTTATTTTTTTTGCTCCTTGTCAATTAATAGAACATTGATTTATAAGTGCCACCTAAAGTTATTTTCAATAGTCTAAAAACGAAATAAACAATAAAAAAAATATTCTACAAATATCCCCAAACATAAAACCCACCTTCCTAGGCATTTAACCCCTTAATGACCAGCCTATTTTAGACCTTAATGACCAGGCAATTTTTTATGTTTTTCCATCGTCGCATTCCAAGAGCTATAACTTTTTTATTTTTGCATCGATATAGCCGTATAAGGTCTTTTTTTTTTGCGGGACAAGTTGTATTCTTTAATAGCACCATTTTGAGGTACATTATTTATTGATTAACTTTTATTAACTTTTTTTAAGGGGGGGAGGATAGAAAAAAATCTGAAATTTCGCCACTCTTTTTTGCGTCCTAAATCTACGCCATTTACCGTGTGGTATAAATAACACAATATGTTTATTCAGCGGGTTGTTACAATTGCAACGATACCAAATTTGTGTAGTTTTTGTATGTTTTACTACTTTTACACAGTAAAAACCCTTTTTTTTTCAAAATTATTTGTTTTTGTGTCTCCATATTTGAAGAGCCATAACGTTTTTATTTTTTCGCCGATGCATTTGTATGAGGGCTTTTTTTTTTTTCGGGAAGACTTGTAGTTTTTATTGGTACCATTTTGGATGCGACTTTTTGATCACTTTTTAATCACATTTTTTTAAAGTCAGGATTCACAGAAAACAGCAATTTTTCCATAGTTTTTTATTTAATTTTTTACGGCGTTCACCGTGCGGATTAAGTAATGTAATAGCTTTATAGACGGGGTCGTTACGGACGCGGTGATACCAAATATGTGTAACTTTTTAACTTTATTTTGGTTTTTAATAGTAAAGCATTTTGTAAGGGGAAAAAGTGGGTTTTTCATTTTTTTTTCACATTTTTTTTATTAACTTTATTAAACTTTTTTTTTTACTTTTTTACTAGTCCCACTAGGGGATTTCACTATGCGATCTTCCGATCGCTATTATAATACACTGCAATACTTTTGTATTGCAGTGTATTATGCCTGTCCGTTTAAAACGGACAGGCATTTGCTATGTCATGCCTGCGGCATGATCTAGCAGGCATTCATTACAGGCAGACCTGGGGGCCTTTATTAGGCCCCCGGCTGCCATGGGAGACACAGACACTCAGCGATCTGATCTCTCCAAAACAACTCAGATGCGGTGCTCGCTATTGAGCATCGCATCTGAGGGGTTAAACGGGTGAGATCGTTACTAATATCGATCTCACCCGGCAGAGCAGGGACGCTCCCAGCCCTCAGCTGCCTCTGGCAGCTGAGAGCAGGGAGATTTGACAGCTCCCTGCTCTGTTTCTTATTCCGATGCCACAACGTAAAAAGTCTATGGCATCGGAATAAGGCCCGTTAGTGACCGACGTAAAAAGACTATGGGCCGGTCACTAACGGGTTACAGAACCTATCTGTTATTAACTTCAAAATAATACAAAAAAAAGAGTTCTTTATTGATCCGTATTAATATGGCTTTTTATAACCAGTTCAGGACCGGGCTATTTTGAGCCTTCAGGACCGGACACCGTTTAGCCCTTTTTATCACGCGTTAGTTAAATGGCTATAACTTTTTTATTTGTCGGGCTAACGACGTGATTTTTACGATGTTTTTTCCATAGACAATGCAGCTTTCTTTTTTTTTTTATCGTTTTTATACACATCCTTTTTGCTATTTTAGAATTTTTATTCATAAAGTTTGAAAATAATAGTAAAAAAAGAATCTTTTTTATGTTTCAGCAATTTTTTTTGGGGTAATAACATAGTTTTACCCTAAAATAGACCTTTTATTTGTGATCATCATTGTCTACCATAAATTTTAATATATTAGATGTCTATATTAGGGTAATTGGGTCCGGGCTTGCGTTTACAACAATAATTGGCGGGAGGGGAATGTTTTTTTTGGCGTGGGTATTTTATATGTATTTATTTTTTTATTTTTTGCACATTACTTTACAATGTTTTTTTTTTTTTTTTTATCTATCAAAACTCTTTTTATTGGTTTTACATATTTTTCAATTCAAACAAATCGCATTATACATTTATAACAATCTCTGGTAAATATTAATACATTCCTTATTGTCTTTAGTTACTTAGATTTCAACAATTCCAACAAAAAAAACTGAATTCTCAATCCCCTCAATCCCTTAACCACATGGAACGTGAGCCCTGGGTGCATTGTCCATAGACTCTTCAGCATGTCTTCCCTATTCCAGGTATAAGAGTATATTATGTCATAGTGTGCTACTTTATACGAGATCAGATACCGACCCTGGTACTCTGTTGAGGACATATTTTGTGTATGAGATATGTCAGCCTTCCAGACATGTCATGTATCCGCCCTCGTCTTCCATGAATTCCAACCACGGCTTCCATATCCTATAATATTTACTTACATTTCTATATGATAAGTAGCTCATTTCTTCCAGTCTAGCTATCTGTGCTACTTTATTCAACCAATGTGTGATAGATGGAGGCGACACCTTCCGCCAATTCAGTGGTATCATTGCCTTTGCTGCAAGCACCATTTGTGGCCACAACTCTCCTCTGGTACTGTGTGGTGCGTACACTTTACTATTTTTTTCTTACTATGGTCTGTCCCTCAAAGGTCAAAAAAGACATTTGGGGAACTTTATATATTTTTTTTCTTTCTTTTACACCATGTTTTTCCACTGTAACTGGGGCTGCACAGCAGTTACAGGGGAAATCAGCCCTCTCATAGTGATGATTGTCACTAATAGGGCTGTGCTGGGTCTAGTAAGACCCAGCAGCAGTCTGTCAGTAATGGCACGCGGCGATCATGTGACCAGTCACATGGACACCGGGAGGAATAGAGACAGCGGTGCGGCCGGTGCCTCTATTCCTATACACAGCGTTCATTGAGCGATGTGTACAAGTGATCAGAGAAGACAGAAGCAGCGAAAGCTGCTTCTATCTTCTCCTCAGGGTCCCCGGCAGTCACTGACAGCCGGAGACCCGACATTCAGCTGCCCGATCGCGCGGACGGCAAGTTAAAATCCGAGCCGTAAAAAGTCTATGGCTCGGGTTTTAAGGACCCTGACCGCTGGCCGTAAAAAACACAGCCAGCGGTCGGGAACCAGTTAAAAAAAAAATGCTTCTAAGTAGAGCTCCCCATGGTAAGTATTAGTCTGTCTGCTTTCTCTAACATCATGTCCTCTCTTTATCTGAAACTAAATCTTTCTAAAACTGAGATCCCTGTGTTCCCACCATCTACTAACCTACCTAAACCTGATGTCTCAATCTTTGTGTGTGGTACTACCATAACTCCAAGGCAGCACGCCTGCTGTCTTATTATTGACTACTGTAACTCATTACTAATTGGTCTTCTCCACACTAAACTGTCCCCTCTCCAATCTATCCTTAGTGCAGCAGCCAAGCTCATATTTATGACCAACCGATACACCAACGCCTCTACCCTGTGCCAGTCACTGCACTGATTGCTCATTCCCTTCAGAATAAAATGCAAACGTATTGTTCTCACCCACAAAGCTCTCCACAGTGCTGCACCTCCTTACATCTCCTCCCTCATCTCTGTCTACAACCTTAACCTATGTCCTATGTTCTGCCAACGACCTTAGATTAATATTCTCCATAATCTGAATCTCCCACTCCCTCTGAGATTTCTCTCGTGCTGCACCAGTCTTCTGGATTGAACTACCCCAGACAATCAGATTAAATCCCAACATCCACAGTTTTAAACATGTCCTGAAAACACATCTTTTTAGACAGACCAATAACATTCCCTAATCTGACTACTTTGCCTGGCCCCATTTTACATTAGTCATCAGACCTGACCCCCTCATTCAGCAGTATCCCCCACACTTCTTGTACCCTAAAGCACTTTATATCTGCCATACACAGATACTGGCTGATGACCGGTTAATGCAGCTTTATGTGTACTACCCTATGTGTATAAAGATGGCTGGACCATTTTACTGAACGACTCATTTTTACATTTTGGGTCACCCCTACTTCCTCATAGAATGTAAGCTCTTGTGATCAGGGTCCTCACTCCGCTTGTTTGAATTGTAAATTAGTTTTATCACTATGTCATTTCTGATATGTCTGTACATGTTCCCTCTAAATTGTAAAGTGCTGCAGAATATGTTGGCACCATATAAATAAAGATTATTATTATTATGGTCTTCAACACTACTTCCCCAGCGTGTAGGACAACTAAGGATGAGGATGAAATAATGAGTTTTAGGCTTCAAACTTCGGTCTCTTTCATCCTTTGTCAATCAGTGACTAGAGTTTTTACATTTAACCCTGCTTACCCATATGAGGGAAATATGGCTTTAAGATAGATGTAACACGTGTCACCACATATAACTTTGTTGTGTAGCAACTTTTTTTGCTCTCTTTTCACATCATTTTATAATTTTCTCACCATTTTTTATGTAAATTAAGCCCAAACCCAACAACTATGAAACCAACACCACAACACTTTTTTCCCCACATTTCCAAATTAACCTAAGTGTCGGAAAAAGAGAGGAATGACCTGCAAGTCAAACGCGGTGCAACATATTTACTAAAGATTTTCCTCTACTTTCTGCACTGAAAAGTGTTGGTGAGCTATGATAGGTACAACCGAGTGTAGCTCAGTAGCTGTGCCAAATTCCTCAATTGGTGTGCACCTATCTAAGCATGTTGGTATTCCATAAATATTCCATACTGGTGTATAGCATAGCATTACAATATTGGTAAACATGCCCCATTGAGTGGCACCCATTGCCATACTCAGTGCATTCATGCTGAATATGTAGTTTATGGCTCTATTCAGACTACCATCATGGCTTCCATTTTAAAAAGAGCCATGACTAGTCAGATGGATTTTGACAGATTTCATTGAGGTCTATCAGTTTTTTGTCAGGGTTCCAGTGTTTTTGATGGCAAGTCTAAACCCAGGCAGGAAAAAAAATCCAGATACAAAAAATGTAAATGTGAACAGAGCCTAATTCTAGTCTTAGCTGAGTATTAGTGCTTGATTGTTTTATATTCTGTTACCATTTCTTATGTATTTCATTCTGGCTTCTTTGATAAATTAACATTTGTCTCACCTGTAATGAAATAATAAGAACTGTCTTACATACAGAACTAATCTTTTTAATCACTGAGCCAGTCAAAAAATTTAAGATTTTTCCCTGCTGGCTATAGTAATTATCACACTTGATAATGAAATCCACAACTCCTACAGAGAGAAGCATTTGTTTTGTTTTTTACATTTTTGTTTTACCTTTTGTTTCTTCTATGCATTTTTGTTCCCTTCTTATGGGTGACATTATACAGGTTTTGTTTGTTGCCCTAAAGCTTTAAATCTTTAACATTGATTCAGCTAACAGGATGCAGGATACCTTCCATTAGCTAAACTGAATTGCAAATATTGGTTTGTTGCCACTCTATTCAGTAGGAGAGAGAGGTTAAAACATGTTGTGACATGGATCAGTGCTCCGCTGCCTGATTTATTGGGAACAGCGGGTGGCTAACAACCAAAATCTCAAATGGTGTCTGTTAACAGTTTGCTAGGACAGACTTTTAATATGCAAGGCCAACAATGCAAGAAGAGATTTATTCATTGTGATCTGAAAAAACTATTCTAGAAAGTGACTTGAAATTACGAATATTTTTTTTTTTTAGTTAACGTAAAAGAGTATAAAAGAAACCTCTCTGGTTAATTTATTAGTAGACTATATATAGTAAATCTTATTTGTTTAAGTCTAAGTTCACACCACATTACTGACACCAATGACATCCAATGAAAGCCATTGACTTTAATAGGTTCCATCTGGCTCCCGACATAGTTTACATTATTTCACCTGATAAAATAGCGCAACATTTTAAGGCTCTACTCACTCTTTTGGCCATTTTGACCCGACGTACGCCAAAAGAGTGTTCTTTTGACATAAGTTAGGGAGGTATATGTGTCAACACACATTTTTTTTTCACTGTATGGAAAAATACATATTGCACTGTAAACGTTGTTTTTTCTTAAATGGGACCCTATGGCCATTGTTTATTATTCAGTGGCATACATTGGAGTCTTCCATTGGAGATATATATCAGAAAAAACTGCCGTCATATATCTTTGACAGAAAACTCAAGCGCAGTATGGATATAGTCTGTCATGTCCATGGCTGTGGGCCATCAGCTCCAATCTCCACCTGACAGCCGCAGCCACGAGTCTGCGAGTGCTGGCCCCAGCCTCCTCCTCAGGAGATGCCAACGCTCACTTCCACTCACCTCAGCTGGATCCCGTAGGACTTTGATGAACTTTGAACCCATGAGTCCCTGAACTATAAGGCTGGGTTCACACGTGGCGGAATTTCACTTGAATTCCGCTGCGGACACTCCGCAGCGTTAATCCGCAGCGGAGCCGTTTCTCCATTGACTTCCACTTCTATTTAGAAGTGTTCGTTTAGACGATGCGTAAAATTCCGCTGCGGAGCATAGGCTGCGGAGCGGAATTTGGTGTCTGCAGCATGCTCTGTCTGTTGCGGACCAGTGGCGGACTGGTTGCGGACTCATGGCGGAATTTCTCCATTGACTTCAATGGAGATTCTAAATTCCGCAATGAAGTCCGCAGCTGTCATGCACATGTTATGTGTGCTGCGGATGCGTCTTGCTTTTTTGCCATGACATTTCTTCATTCTGGCTGGACCTATGTATTTCTAGGTCTACAGCCAGACTGAGGAAGTCAATGGGGCTCCCATAATTACGGGAGCGTTGCTAGGAGACGTCAGTAAATAGTCACTGTCCAGGGTGCTGAAAGAGTTAAGCGATCGGCAGTAATTGTTTCTGCACCCATGACAGTGACTACCGATCCCAATATACAGCGACCTGTCAAAAAAATAGAAGTTCATACTTACCGAGAACTCCCTGCTTCTGTCTCCAGTCCGGCTTCCCAGGATGACGTTTCAGTGTAAGTGACGGCTGCAGCCAATCATAGGCTGCAGCGGTCACATGGACTGCCGCGTCATCCAGGAAGGTCGGGCTGGATGCCGAAAGAGGGACGCGTCACCAAGACAACGGCCGGTAAGTATGAAATTTGTTTACTTTCACTAGGGAAAGTGCTGTCCCTTCTCTCTATCCTGCACTGATAGAGAGAAGGGAAGCACTTTTTCCGCAGTCCGCAGCAGCTAGTCCGCATCAATTTACTGCACATTTTGGGCAGATCCGCAGCGTAATCCGCAATGCGTATTATGTGCGGCATTGATGCGGACACTTGCGGAGGAAATCCGCCACGTGGGGGCATGCCCTAAGAAGGGTTCAGGCCCTTGCTTCTATGCCTGAGCATTGTTGTTGTTCTTTAAGTTTGTCTATGCAATGGTCTCCTAGTGTGTTCCTATTCCTGTTCCCTGCATTCCGTACTATCCTGGTCGAGTACTGTGCTGAGCCAAAGTCGTGTCGTGCTGTATACCACGCCTGACCTGCTTCACCACGCCTGAAGTCTACCTGCTGCCCAGTCTCAGTCGAACCTGCCTTGCTACTGTCCGAGCCGCCCCAGTTACCCTATACGAACTATAGACTTTGACCTGCGCCCTGTTGGCCAGGTGCCATACGCCAATGTGGTACATAGTCTTATCTCAGTGTAGGAGTCCGTTCTTTGTATTATAGGCAAAAAATGTAGATAGAAGTAACTGTGAGAGTAACACACACAGGACTACAAACATAGAGGAAAGTGGAAAAACAAAAGAGCGTGAGATTGTGACCAGTAGAATTGGTTCCATAACGCCAAAATAATTTGACGGTTTGCAGAATTAATCTGCTTAAACCACTGTGTAAATACATAGCATTACTTATCTCGTTCTTATCCTGAGTAACAACCTGAATTATATTCCAGAGCTGCATTCATAGCTATGCAGGATTCAGAGCTGAAATCTACCAGTCTACATATAGATTGCTTAGGGGATTTGCATATGCTCGTTCATCGGCTGATCGTATCGTTTTCAATGTGAACACTATTATTGTTTTCGGAAGCACGTCTCCCTGTGTAAATGAAGGGACATGCTTCCAACATGATAGAACTGTATTGGGATGAGCAATTGGAATAACGATCGCTCGTCCCCATTCTAGCTTCTTGTGAAAGGAGCAAACGAGAGACAATCAACGAGCTGTCTCATTGATCGGTGCTCGTGGCTCCGGCCAAAGTGGGCCAGTATAAGGATATGTTCACACGCGTAAACGCCCCGAAATATGCCTGAAAAAATGGAAGCTGAACACCTACAGACATCTGCCTATTGAAATCAATGGGAAAAACAGCATTTAGTTCATACGGGGCGTCTTTTTACACCTCTGTTTTAAAAAACTGATGCAAAACAGATGCAAAATGGCCGGGAAAAACAGTCCAAAAACTCGGACCCTGTCGTGTGAATAAGGCCCAAGCCCTTATTCACACAACAGGGATTCCCGGCCGGGTGACGGCCATTCATAAAACGGCTGTCACCGGCGGGAGTAGGAACAATATACCCCTAATCCTATTCACACGACCGATTTTTTGACGGGCCTGGAAAACCCGTTGTGTGCCCTATTTTCAGCCGTTCACTCGGCCGCCCAGCTCCCATAGAAGTCTCTTTCCTCACAGCGCAGAGTGCATGTAAGGAGGAGGCGTTTATGCCATTCGAACGAATCGCTGTATGCTGGAGGTAAGTTTCTACAATGTGGGGGTACTGCATACAGGGGTACTGTGTGGCAGCTGGCTCCCTTCCCCTGCTTGTTTTAAAAGAGCCCTGGCCTGGCTAGCAGCTGCTGCTCTGCTATGTGCTAGCCCCAATTTAGCTCCCTGAAGGAGTGGAATCCCCGTGTCTTTGGGGATTCCGCTCCTGGACAGAGCGCTTGATGTCTCTGTCCATATATGGACAGTGACATCAGGGGAAACTCCTGAAGCGGGGATTCCACACCAGGAGAAGCCAGTAACGTCCAGTGTCCATAAATGGGGCATTTCCCACATGGGGATTCCACTTCAGGAGTTGCCCCTGATGTCACTGTCCAGATATGCCCGGCCCGTAACGGAATCAGAACGGATAGAAAACGGATGCAAACCGGCCAGGAAAAACGGCCGATTTCATCGGCCGACACTCGGACCCTGTCGGTACCCAGTCGTGTGAATAAGGCCTAAGGGTATGTTTACCCGCTGAGTCAAAAACGTCTCAAAATACGGAGCTGTTTTCAAGGGATTTTCAGACGTTTTTGAAGCCACTCGCGATTTTCGCTGCGTTTTTAACGGACATTTTTGGAGCTGTTTTCAATAGAGTCTATGAAAAACAGCTCCAGAAAGTCCAAGAAGTGACTTGCACTTATTTTTCGCGCCCGTTTTTCAAAACGGCAGCGTAAAAAAACGGCCCGTCGGAACAGAAGGCCGTTTTTCCCATTGAAATCAATGGGCAGATGTTTGGAGGCGTTCTGCTTCTAATTTTTCAGACGTTTTTCGGGCGCTTACGGCCTGAAAAAGTCCAAAAATAGGCCGTGTGAACATACCCTTAGCCATGTGCACAGCCGTGATTTCCGGGTCGGCCGGCCATGGAGTGACAGCCGCCAGCTGCCCGCAAGTCGCGAACTGTGCACATGGCCGCGGCCATTACTTTCAATGAGCCCGGACCGCAGAACACAGCCGTAATAAGACATGTCCGTTCTTTCTGCGGTCCGGGCTCTGGGGCCATGCACGGACCGTGAAAACCACGGTCGTGTGCATGGCCCAATAGGAATTGCGGGGGAATTGCGGCCGCAAAAGTACGTTCGTGTGCATGGGGCTAAAAGTTTCTTAATAGCTAAGGATTCAGATGTGTGCCTAATGACACGCATGCTGGCTGTTTCCAGTGTGCATGCAGCTCTGGAGTATAATAAAGGTTGTAACTCAGAATCTCCTCAGAAATATCACAAAGAGTTAAAAAGCTGTAAAAATGCATGATAAACTTTTTTCATAGTGGATAGGTAAACAGAAAATCAGAGGGATATAGATTTAAAAATTGATATACAGTGTTTATAAAAAATATTTACCCTCTAGGACTTTTTCATGTGTACGTTTTGAATCATTATGCAGGTTAGTCACTTCCCATTAAGGTCACGTGGATCTGTGGAAAAGTGAAAATATTGTGTTTCCCATCTATCAGATCCCCACCAGTCAAACATTTATGGCATATTATTTAATAATGACATTAATATGGGTGGGAAACCCATGTAACAGTATGTCATTCCTTTATAGTTGCCCAAACAATACTGGTATCCAAATCTCATAAAATTATGCCATACAGCAATAAAATTATAGCCCCATACACTGCCCATATCATAGTGCAATACCATGCCGAAATAGTAAATGCAATACAAGCATATGTGCCCAAATAATACCACCAATAATTAAATATTATTGCAAATTATGCATACTACGTACAATGAGCACTAAAGTTCCACCATGCAAGGCCTTGCTTACACGAACGTGTTTCACGTTCGTGATACGCGTGTGAAAATCACTTGCGTCACACGGACCTATGTAAGTTAATAAGGCCATTCAGACATTCCGTGTTTTTCGCGTGTGTCCGCTGCGTGAAACTCACAGCATGTCCTATACTTTAGCGTTTTTTTGCGCATCACGCACCCATTGAAGTCACTTCCGTGTGCTGCGCGTGATTCGCGCAACAGTTGTTCAAGAAATTAAGGGAAAAATAAAACCACCTCCTTCATTTCATTTTCTAAACCTCAAAACCGCATGTCAGAAGGATGCCAAATGTGCGAAAATCACGCAGCCACGCACCAAACACTGATGACACACGGAACGCGCAAAACGCACATGTTCGTGTAAATAATGCCTTATAGAACAATTCAATTTTTAATATTTTTTTTTTTTAAAGGTAGCTTTATTAAGACCTTATATCAAACAGCGGTATAAAATGGAGAAGTATAAAACAATATTACACAAAGCAAACAGCACAGCAGTACCAAGTGTACGACGTAAATTTTAACCCCTTAAAGATGTGGACTAGTTGGCACGTTCAGGACACAGCCCCAGTTTTCAAATCTGACATATCAATTTATGTGGTAAAACCTTTGGAATGCTTTTACCTATCCAAGCAATTCTGAGATTGTCTTCTCGTGACACATTAGACTTTATGTGTAATGACAGGGTAGGGAGACAGACAGGTGAGCCCTAATCTACCCGCCACTCAGTCCCTGCCTACTTGCAACGACCCGTCCTAAGCGACGGGGTACAACTGGGTGACGGTCCCTACGCTCAGTAAGTGCAAGACAGACAAACAGACAAGGGTACACATTAGCTAGGGAAAACGGGGCAGCTGCCCATGGAGACACCGTGAGCAACAAGAGTAGTAAACGAGCCGATTCAAACCAGGAGAGAACTAAATACAAAACGCTGAGCAGGAGAGTGGTCAGAAAGCCAAGGTCAATAACAAGCAGAGGATGAGTAGTACAAGCAGCAGCAGCAAGCCAGGAAACAAGCATAGAAGAATCACAGGCAAAGGAGGAACAGGAAAGGCAGGTATAAATAGACAGTGGGCGGGAGCTAGCTCCGTCTGGCCAGGCTGTGATAGGCTCTCCCACTCCTAAGCCTGCCATCCTGAGTGGTGGAAGATGGACTCAGTCTCACAGACATAGGAGCAGGTGCAGACTGATTGCCCACGGGCGTCGACACAGAAGCTGTGTCTGGCAAATCCTTTACAGTACCCCCCCTTTTATGAGGGGCCACCGGACCCTTTCTAGGTGGACCTGGTTTATTGGGGAAACAAAGGTGGAGCAATATCGCAGCGTGAACATCCCGGGCGGGTACCCAAGTCCTCTCCTCAGGCCCGTATCCTCTCCAATGGACCAGGTACTGGAGGGAGCTTTGGACCATCCTGCTGTCCACAATCTTGGCCACCTCGAATTCTACCCCCTCAGGGGTGAGGACAGGGACCGGAGGTTTCCTCGAGGGAGCCAAGGACGGGGAGCAGCGTTTAAGGAGGGAGGCATGAAAGACGTCGTGCACTTGAAAAGACGGGGGCAAGTCCATTTGGAAGGAGACAGGGTTAAGGACTTCAATGACCTTGTACGGCCCTATAAACCGGGGAGCAAACTTCTTGGCGCAAATTTTTTAGAAGATAGCCACACCAGATCCCCGACCACGAACAAGGGGTTAGCAGAACGTCTTCTATCTGCCTGAGTCTTTTGTATGCTCTGGGACGCCTCTAGGTTCTTCTGAACCTGGGCCCAGACTGTGCACAGTTCCTGATGAACAACATCTACCTCGGGATTGTTGGAACTACCAGGTGAAACGGAGGAGAACCGTGGATTAAACCAAAAATTACAGAAAAAGGGGGAGACCCCTGACGAGTTACTGACCCGGTTATTAAGGGAAAATTCGGCAAGGGGAATGAATGAGACCCAATCATGTTGACAGCCAGAGATAAAACACCTTAAATATTGTTCTAGAGACTGATTAGTCCTCTCCGTTTGGCCATTAGTTTCGGGATGGAAAGCCGAGGAGAAGTACAGATCAATCTCCAACTTTTTACAGAAGGCTCTCCAAAACAATGAAACAAATTGTACCCCTCTGTCAGAAACAATATTGACAGGAACCCCATGGTGACGCAGGATGTGTTTGACAAACAAGGTAGCTAACGTCTTAGCATTGGGTAGTTTCTTGAGGGGCACATCTTACTGAAGCGGTCTACTACAACCCACACCACCGACTTGCCTTGAGATGGAGGCAAATCGGTGATAAAATCCATGGAGATATGGGTATCTGGGGAATTGGCAAAGAACATAGTAAGGCCGCCGGTCGGGACCTGGGAGTCTTGGACCTAGCACAAACCTCACAAGCGGCGACGTAGGCCTTAACGTCTTTAAGCAACCCAAGCCACCAGTAGTTTCTGGCAATGAGGTGCTTGGTACCCAGGATGCCTGGATGACCAGATAGTGCAGAGTCATGATTTTCCCTAAGTACCCTTAGCCGGAGTTGCAGGGGAACAAACAGCTTGTTCTCAGGAAGGTTCCCGGGAGCTGAACCTTGATCAGCCGCAATTTCGGAGACTAAATCAGAATCAATAGAGGAAATGATTATACCTGGAGGCAAAATACAAGCAGGATCTTCCTCCGAAGGAGGGCTGGCCATGAAGCTATGCGACAGTGCGTCAGCCTTAATATTTTTAGACCCAGCCCTATAGGTGACCAAAAAGTCGAATCTGGTAAAAAATAACGCCCATCGAGCTTGTCTCGGGTTTAGCCTCCGGGCAGATTCTAAGAAAACCAGATTCTTGTGGTCGGTAAGGACCGTTACCTGGTGCCTAGCCCCCTCCAGGAGGTGGTGCAACTCTTCAAATGCCCATTTAATGGCTAAGAGTTTGCGGTTGCCAATGTCATAGTTACTCTCAGTGGGCGAAAACTTCCTGGAGAAGTAGGCACAGGGACGGAGATGGGTGAGGGACCTGGTACCCTAGGACAAGAGAGCACCCACTCCCACCTCGGAGGCGTCAACCTCCACGATGAATGGGTCCATTTGGTTGGGCAGAACCAGCACTGGGGCCGAGATAAAGCACTTCTTAAGGACCTCAAAAGCCTGGACAGCCTCAGGAGGCCAGTGGAGGAGATCAGCACCTTTTCGAGTGAGATCCGTAAGAGGCTTAGCGATGACCGAGAAGTTAGCAATAAATCTCCTGTAATAATTAGCGAATCCCAAGAAACACTGTAACGCCTTCAGGGAGGCAGGTTGGACCCATTCCGCCACAGCCTGGACCTTGGCGGGGTCCATTCGGAATTCATGAGGAGTGAGGATTTGACCCAAAAATGGTATCTCTTGCACCCCAAACACACATTTTTCTGGTTTTAGCAAACAGTTTGTTTTCCCGAAGGACCTGGAGCACCTTCCTGACATGCTCAATGTGGGAGGACCAGTCCTTGGAAAACACAAGTATGTCATCAAGGTACACTACAAGAAATACCCCCAGGTAGTCTCTTAAAATCTCATTTATGAAATTCTGGAAGACCGCGGGAGCATTACACAACCCAAAGGGCACGACGAGGTATTCTAAATGACCTTCGGGCGTGTTAAACGCAGTCTTCCACTCATCCCCCTCTTTGATGCGGATAAGGTTATAAGCCCCCCGTAGATTAAACTTAGAGAACCATTGGGGCCCCTGAACCTGATTGAAGAGATCAGGAATCAAAGGAAGGGGGTACTGGTTCCTTACAGTGACCTTATTCAAGTTCCGGTAGTCGATGCACGGCCTAAGACCACCATCCTTCTTCCCTACGAAGAAGAAGCCAGCACCTACCGGAGAAGTAGAGGGGCGAATGTAACCCTTGGCCAGGCATTCCTGGATATACTCTCTCATGGCTTCACGTTCGGGACAAGAGAGATTGAATATCCTACCCTTAGGATTGGTACTAAATCAATTGCGCAATCGTATTCTCTATGAGGAGGTAGCACTTCGGAGGCCTCTTTAGAGAAAACATCAGCGAAGTCCTGAACAAACTCAGGTAGAGTGTTCACCTCCTCAGGGAGAGAAATGGAATTAACAGAAAAACATGACGTCATGCATTCATTACCCCATTTGGTAAGATCCCCAGTATTCCAGTTAAACGTGGGATTTTGCAACTGCAACCAGGGAAGGCCTAAAACCAAATCAGACGATAATCCCTGCATCACCAGTACAGAGCACTGCTCCAAATGCATGGAGCCAACAAGGAGTTCAAAAACAGGGGTATGCTGTGTAAAATAACCATTAGCAAGAGGAGTGGAGTCGATACCCACTACCGGGACAGGTTTAGGCAAAACAATCAATGGCATAGCTAGAGACATAGCAAATTCCACAGACATAATATTAGCAGAAGACCCTGAATCCATGAAGGCACTGCCGGTAGCAGACCTACCAACAAAAGAGACCTGAAAGGGAAACAAGATTTTATTAGGTTTCATCTTTACGGGAAATACCTGTGCACCCGTGACCTCCCCGATGATCACTTAGGCGCAGAAGTTTTCCGGCTGCTTATTCTTACACCCAGGACAGTTGTTCATTTGATGCTTGTCATCCCCACAGTAGAAGCAGAGACCATTCTTCCTGCGGAACTCTACGTTGTTGGGGAGACACGTAGGCCCCGAGTTGCATAGGTACATCCGAGTCTTCTCTCGGGAGGCATCATGGGGGAGTCAGAGGAGAAGGCACAAAACGTTGTCGTTCCCTGAGACGTTGGTCAAGTTGTACCGCTAAAGCCATAACCTGATCTAGGGAGTCAGCAGAGGGATAGCTTACTAACAGGTCTTTCAGGTCGTTCGACAGACACAATCTAAACTGGCACCTCAAGGCAGGGTCATTCCACCGAGAAGCTACACACCACTACCTAAAGTCAGAACAATACTCCTCTACAGGTCTCTTACCCTGACCAGCTGACTCTCGGCAAAGGCAGTCCTGTCAGTCTCGTCATAAATGAGCCCGAGAGCAGAAAAGAAAAGATCAACGGAAGAAAGTTCAGGGACGTCAGGAGCCAAGGAGAAGGCCCATTCTTGGGGCCCGTCCTGGAGCCGGGACATAATTATACCCACCTGCTGGCTCTCAGAGCCTGAGGAGTGGGGCTTTAAGCGAAAATAGAGCTTACAACTCTCCCGAAAGGAGAAAAAAGTTTTCCGGTCCCCTGAGAACCGGTCAGGCAACTTGAGGTGGGGTTCAAGAGGGGAGGTGGGGGGCACTACCAGGGAAGCATCACGCAGGTTGTCCCTCTGAGGCAAGGCCTGGACCTGTAGGGAGAGACCCTGCATCTGCTGAGCCAGGGTCTCAAGGTGGTCCATAGATGTGTCAGGAACCAGGGTAGACAAGGTATATGGGCCTGTGATTATGTAATGACAGGGTAGGGAGACAGACAAGTGAGCCCTAATCTACCCGCCACTCAGTCCCTGCCTACTTGCAACGACCCATCCTAAGCGACGGGGTACAACTGGGCGACGGTCCCTACGCTCAGTAAGTGCAAGACAGACAAACAGACAAGGGAACACAGAAGCTAGGGAAACGGGGCAGCTGCCCACGGAGACACCGTGAGCAACAACAGTAGTGAACGAGCTGAGCCAAACCAGGAGTGAACGAAGTACAAAACGCTGAGCAGGAGAGTGGTCAGAAAGCCAAGGTCAATAACAAGCAGAGGATGAGTAGTACAAGCAGCAGCAGCAAGCCAGGAAACAAGCATAGAAGACTCACAGGCAAAGGAGGAACAGGAAAGGCAGGTATAAATAGACAGTGGGCGGGAGCTAGCTCCGTCTGGCCAGGCTGTGATATGCTCTCGCACTCCTAAGCCTGCCATCCTGAGTGGTGGAAGATGGAGTCAGTCTCACAGACATAGGAGCAGGTGCAGACTGATTGCCCACGGGCGTCGACACAGAAGCTGTGTCTGGCAAATCCTTTACATTATGTTATTGGTAAAATTTGGTCGATACATTCAGTATTTAACCCCTTCCTGACATTTGACGTATCCATACGCCAAAGTCGGGTAGCGGAAGTATGGAGTGGGCTCACTGAGTGAACCCGCTCCATACAATGCGGGTGTCGGCTGTTTGTTACAGCCGACACTTCAGAGTAACGAGCAGCATCGCGCTCGAGCGCGATCCCGCTGGTTTAACATGTTAAGTGCTGCGTTCAACAGCAAACGCAGCATTTAAATCGTTAGAAAGAGGGGGGCGACCCCCTCTAACATCCCATTGTGCCCCCCGCAATGCAATCGCGGTGGGGTGATGGTTGCTCTGGCTGCCTGGGGACTTAATGAAGGCCCCCAGGTCCGCCATCTTTGTGCACCTATTAAACCCTGCCTTCAGCGGGGCTTAGTAGTTGCCTGTCAGAATCACGATATACTGCAATACATTAGTTTTGCAGTATATCGTGCAAGCAATCTAACGATCGCTGGTTGAAGTCCCCTAGGGGGACTAATAAATAAAGTAAGAATGAGTTAAAGTTTGTGTAAAAAAAATAAAATTAAAAGTTCAAAAAAAAAAACCTTTTCCCATTTTCCCCCTACAGCATAGTAAAAAAATAAATAAATAAATAAACATAATTGGTATCGGCGCATCCGTAAAAGTCTGAACTATTACAATATATCAATATTTAATACCGCATGGTGAACGCCGTAAAAAAATTCTAAACGCCTGAATCTCTATTTTTTGGTCACCTAATCTCCCACAAAAAAATGAAATAAAAAGTGATCAAACTGTTACATGTACACCAAAATGGTATTATTAAAAACTACAGCTTATCCCGCAAAAAATAAGCCCTCATACCACTTAATCGACAGAAAAGTTATGGCTCTAGGAATTTGGCGACACAAAATAAATTTTATTTTTTACACTTCGGTTTTTACTTGTAAAAGTAGTAAAATATAGAAAAAACTATATATATATTTGGTATCGGCGTAATCGTATTGACCCACAGAATAAAGTTAACATGTTGTTTTAATTGCACAGTGAATTCCTTAAAAACGGCGCGCAAAAAAAGATGGAGGAATCGCTGTTTTTTTCATTTTCTACCCCACAATTAATTTTTTTTCCCGTTTTCTAGTATATTATATGGCTAAATAAATGGTGCTAGAAAAAACTACGACTCGTCCCGCAAAAAATCAAGCCCTCATAGTACTATATTGACAGAAAAATAAATACGTTATGGCTTTTGGAAGGTGGGGAGGAAAAAACAAAAATGAAAATCTGAAAAAGGGCTGCGGCGGGAAGGGGTTAATTGTGAAAAACACCAAATTTTTGTGAAAAATTGCAAAAATTTACATTTGTCTAAATTTAAATGTATCTGCTTGTAAGATAGATAGAAATACCACACAAAATAGTTGCTAATTAACATTTCCCATATGTCTACTTTAGATTGCCATTGTTTTTTGAACGTCCTTTTATTTTTCTAGGACGATACAAGGCTTAGCAGCAATTTCTCACATATTCAAGAAACTGTCAAAAGGCTGTTTTTACAGGGACCAGTTCAGTTGTGAAGTGTCTTTGAGGGGCCCATACAATACAAACTCCCCTTAAATTGCCCCATTTTAAAAACTCCACACTCAAAGTATTCAAGACAGCATTTAGAAAGTATATTAACCCTTTAGGCGTTTCACAAGAATTAAAGCAATGTAGGGGTGGAATTTCAAATTTTATTTTTTGCAGAAATTCATTTTTAATACTTTTTTTTTCTGTAACATGGGAAGATTTTATCAGAAAAACACAACTCAATATTTGTTGCTTAGATTAAGCAGTTTTCAGAAATATTCCACATGTGGCCCTAGTGTGGTCATTTACTAAAGCACAGTTCTCAAATGCAAAGGAGCACCTAGAGGATTTTGGGGCCTTCTTTTGGTTAGATTATATTTTAGGCACCATGTCAGGTTTGAAGAGGTCTTGTGGGGCCAAAACAGTGAAAACACCCCCAAAAAGACACCATTTAGCAAACTACACCCTTTATCAAGGGGTCTAGTGGGCATTTTGGCCCCAGAGTTTTTTTTGCTGAATTTAGTGGTATGATGCCATGAAAATGGAATTCTACATTTTTTCCAATAAAACATATACATTTTCAATTTTTACAAGGTATAAAGGAGAAAAAACACCCCAACATTTGAAAAGCTATTTCTCCTGATTACTGAAATACCCATATGTGGTAATAAACCGCTGTTAATACACACGGCAGAGCTCAGAAGGGAAGGAGCACCATTTGACTTTTTGAGCTCAAGTTTTGCTGCACTGGTTTTCAGGTGCCATGTCGCAGTTGCACAGCCCCTGAGAGACCAAATAAGTGGAAACTCCCCAAAAGTGACCCCATTTGGGAAACTACACCCCTGAAGGAATTTATTGAGGGGTATAGTGAGAATTTTGACCACACAGGTTCTTTGCTGAATTTAGTGGAATTAGGCCGTGAAATTGAAAAGCTACATTTTTTATGATAAAACGTGGACATTTTAAATTTTTACAAGGAATAAAGGAGAAAAAGCACCCCAACATTTGTAAAGCAGTTTTTCCCGATTAAGGAAATACCCCTTTAAGGGTCATAAACTGCTGTTTGGACACACGTTAGGTTTCAAAATGGAAGGAGCACCATTTGGAGCTCAAATTTAGCTACAAAGGTTTTCGGGTGCCATGTCACATTTGCAAATCGCCTGCGGGGCAAAAACAGTAGGAACCCCCCCAAAGTGACCACATTTGGGAAACGGCACCGCTTAAGGAATCTATCTAGGGGTATAGTGAGCATTTAGACCCCTCTGGTATTTTGCAGAATTTATTGGAATTAGGCTGTAAAAATGAATATCAACATTTTTTCCACTATAAAGTTGAATTTTTTTATTTTCAAAAGAGATAAAGCAGAAAAAGCCACCCAACATTTATAAAGCAATTTGTCCTGAGTATGGTAATACCCAACATGTGTTTATAAACTGCTGTTTAGACACACGGCAGGGCTCAAAAAGGCAGGAGCGCTATTTGGCATGCAGATTTTGCTGGAATTTTTTTGGGCGCCATGTCGCATTTGCAAAACCCTGAGGTACCAGAGTACAGTGGAATCCTCCAAGAAGTGACACCATTTTAGAAACTACACCCCTCAAGGCATTTGTCATTTGCCTGGACATCTGACAGGGCTCAGAATTGAAGAGCTCCATGCGCATTTGAGGGCTATTTTGGTGATTTTCACAGCATTGGCCCACAATTGGAGGGCTCTGAGGTCAAATAGTAAAACAAACCCTCAAGTAGTGACCCCTATTTTGGAAACGACACCCCTTAAGGCATTTTAAGTGGTATAGTGAGCATTTTTCCCCTGAAGGAGAGTTTTCATTAGTAATTAATGCGCAGCGGATGGTGCAAAGTGAAAATTTTCCACTGAAATGCAATTTTAGTGCACAATATGTTGTACCCAGTTTGTGCCACTGAAGACACACACCTCATATACTACTAAGCGGGTTCTACCGGGTGTGGTGACGCCATATATGTTTACGTAAACTGCTTTTTGGGCAAGCTGTAGGGCTCAGAACGGAGGGAGCGTCACTTGACTTTTGGAGCGTAGATTTTGCTTGGTAGTAGTTTTGTTTGGGGTTTTGCTGGTATTTCAGTTTGTAATGTGGGGGCATATGTAATCTGTGCGGAGTACATCAGGCTATACGTAAGCTGTGCGGAGTACATCAGGGTATATGTAAGCTGTGCGGAGTACATCAGGGTATATGTAAGCTGGGCAAAGTACATCAGGGCATAATAAGAGGGTATAATAATGGGGTAAATAAATAATATTTCACAGATATGTGGCCAGTGTCGCACTGATAAATGGTTCCCAATCTTATCCGCTTTTGTAACACTCTGCACATTTTGCGACGCCATATTCTGAGATCCGGACCTTTTTTATTTTTTCTCCGCCGAAGTTGTGTGAGGGCTTATTTCTTGCGAGACAATCTGTAGTTTTCATTTGGTACAGTTTTGGGGAACATGCCATTTTTTTAACCCCTTCCCCCTGCTGGCATTCTGGGCCCTAATGTCCAAGCCATTTTTTAGATTTTTCCATTGTCACATTCGAAGAGCTGTAACTTTTTTATTTTTGCGTCGGCATAGCTGTATAAGGTCTTGTTTTTTGCGGGACGACTTGCAGTTTTTATTGGTACCATTTGAGAGTAGATGCGACTTTTTGATCACTTTCTATCACATTTTTTTAAAGTCAGGATTAACAGAAAACAGCAATTTTTCCATTGTTTTTTATTTTATTTTTTACGGCGTTCACAGTGCGGGTTAAATAATGTAACAGCTTTATAGTCGGGGTCGTTACGGACGCGGCGATACCAAATATGTGTAACTTTTTTGCTTTATTGTAGTTTTTTTTAATAGTAAAGCATTTTGTAAGGGGAAAAGCTGGGTTTTTCATTTTTTTTTTTTCACTTTTTTTTTTTATTAACTTTATTAAACTTTTTTTACTTTTTTACTAGTCCCACTAGGGGACTTCACTATCCTCCGATCGCTATTATAATACACTGCAATACTTTTGTATTGCAGTGTATTACTGCCTGTCCGTTTAAAACGGACAGGCATCTGCTAGGTCATGCCTGCGGCATGATCTAGCAGGCATTCGCTGCAGGCAGACCTGGGGGCCTTTATTAGACCCCCGACTGCCATAGAAGACACAGACACTCGGCGATTTTATCGCCGGGTGTCAGTGAGATGAGAGGGAGCTCCCTCCCTCTCTCCAAAACCATTCAGATGCGGTGCTCGCTATTGTGCACCGCATCTGAAGGGTTAAACAGGTGAGATCGATACTAATATCGATCTCACCCGGCAGAGCAGGGACGCCCCCAGCCCTCAGCTGCTTCTGGCAGCTGAGAGCAGGGAGATTTCACGGCTCCCTGCTCTGTTTACTTTATTCTACAGCAGCGACGTAGTTTGGCGGCGCTCTAGAATAAAGCCCACTAATGACCGCCGTAAAAAGACGTATCGGCGGTCATTAAGGGGTTAATCACTTTTTATTCCATGTTTGGCAATCAAACTGACAAAAACAAGCACTTCTGACAATGTTTTCTATTCTTTTTTTCTTTTTCTTTTTTTTTGCAGTGTTCTTCATGGGCTATAAATTACAATTTTAAATTATTCTGCGGGTTGACAAGATTACGGGGACACCATACGTATATAGCTTTTTTATGTTTTGCAGCATTTGCACAATAACATCAAATTATTCTTTTTTGTCTCTATATTCTAAGAGCCAAAACTTTTAAATTTTTTTATTTTTCAGTCAATTATTTTGCAGTTTTTATTGGTTCTATTTTAGGGTACATGCGACTCTGGCATTGTTTCTGGCATTGCTTTTTCTGTGTTTTTTTTTGCGGCATTCACCATGCAAGGACAAATATCATTATGGTTTTATAGTTTGGTTCGTTACAGAGGCGGTGAAACCAAATATTTGTACTTTTTTAACGTTTTCATTTTTTTCCTATAATAAAATACTTTAGTTTTTTTAACTTAGATTTTTTATTTTTACACTTTTGTACAAAATTTTTCTTAACTTTTTTAAACTTTTTTTTGTCCCACTAGGGGACTTGAAGTGCTGCAACTTTGATATTTATTCTAATACATTGCACTACCCACTTAGTCTGCAGATGTGTCTGCAGACACAGTAGCCTGTTAACGCGATGATGTAATAGTATGTCAGTTTGCATTAGCAGGCCAAAATTGGTGACATAATAGTATGTCACATAGCGTTAAGGGGTTAAACAAAAACAGATATATTACTTCACATATCAGTAAGTATATAATAAAAATCAAAACTAAACAAACAGACCCTTATTATCAGTTTCTATAGCAGTAGTTAACGGAGGAACAGGGACTGCAGGGAGATGCCAGCCAATTCCAGACCCAAGCAATCTGAACAATAGCAAGTTATGTGCTAGTATGATGGTTGGCTTTCCAAGAGCTCCACACTTTCAGAAATTTGTCAGGGTACCCACGTGCTTCATAAGTGAGCTTAAAAAGTGGCAAGGTAGAATTAACCAACACAATTCATGCTGACAATGTAGGAACATTTGGATGCTTCCAATGCAGGAGTATGGTCTTTTTAGAATAGAATAATAAGAATGTCATGAGAGATCTAACAGAAACAGTAGGTATAATTTCTTCTACCAATAATAAAAGACACGGACTGGGATCAAGTATACAAGGGAGTCCTGCTTTAAGCTAAAAAAATTCTAATACCTCAGCCCCGAAAGGATTAATAATCGGACATTCCCAGAACATGTGTAGGAAGGAGCCTTGAGCTCCGTGACACCGTGGACAGACAGGAGTAGGCACACGTCAAATTCTAAATAATTTGGAAGAGGTGTAGTAAATTTGGTGGAAAAATTTCACTTGAATAAGTCGGTCCCCTGTAGATATCAAGGGACCTGTCAGTGCGGATAACATTTCCTCATGATCGCCTGTAGATACAGAGCAAATAGTTTGAGACCAATGATCCAAGGCTCTATCAAGTTTTTTAGAAGATGTAGTTAACAACTGCCTATAAAGTGTGGATAATGATTTAGCCAATGTCTCCTGCGTCACCCAATCCTTCATCGGGGACGTAAAAAGTCTAACATTATATCCTGCAAATTGCGACCAGAGGGCATATCTAAGCTGGAAATAGTAAACCTGAGATGAGTCGGGATCTGGTGTTTGGACCGAGGTTGTGCAAAGTAGCTATTTTATCATCCACTATCACATCCTGCAAGGTCAATATACCCAGTGTTGCCCATTCACTAGGGTTAGGGAGGCCCCTCAACTGCGGAAGAAGCGTGTTATACCAGAGTGTTGTCCTAGGTGATCAGGACTCCTCTTCTGAATCAAACAGCAACGAAGATCTTTACCAGACCTTCAGAGTAGTTTTCATTGGGATTGTGAGTACATGTCCTGCAGTGGGGCCTGTCTATATACAGAGTTCACCAGGGCTTTATAGGAACCAAGAAGTGAAGCTTCCAGCTCAGTACGGGGATTAAAGTGTGTATGGGTACACCACCACCAAACATACACAAATTGGCTGGCAAGAAAGTAGATGTATAAATTCGGGAGGGTCAGTTCACCCTCCCCAGTGGGCAAATGTAGTGTGCCTAGAGCAATTCTAGGAGTACCCCTTGCCCAAATAAAAGATCTAAGATCCTTGTCAATGTACAGGGATAATGGAAGCCACACTGGAGAATTGTGACAGAGATACAAGATCTCTATACGATCTGACTAATCCAGAAGTAAACACTACACAGGCATGCACAGTAACACTAGCTGAACGCTGACTGCTGCAGTGTGGTGAGCTCATCCACTCTTTGTATTCTTTTGCTTTATGCTTTTTGTCTCCTCTTGTTTTCTCTAATGATATGTATAACTGATTGTCATTTAGTGGAATGTTTAATATGATGCACTATGAACACTTTTATATGAGATCAATGCTATGCATGTAATTGTACACCTGTGTGAGTCTCTCTATGACGTGCTGATGTCTTGATTGGATTACCTGCACCATGTGATGTTGTATACTTCCCTATTTAAACTCACACTGTTAGACACATTGTTAGGTAACGCTTTTTCTGAAGAGTTACAAGAATCTCAGAAAGGACTTAATCTTAAACAATTTAATTCTGCCCGGAACTGTGAGGGGGAGGTGTCTCCATCTATCAAAGTCTGTTTGCAGATGTTGTACCAAAGGAGTAAGGAGTGGTAAAGGTACCAATATCTGAGCTAATCACTATACCTAGATAAGTATTTTATCTGCCCATTGTAGTGGAGAAGGGAGTGCAGTCACTCTAGCCATAACGTCTATTGCCATTATCAAATATTTTGACAAAGTACCACGTAGGATGTAAATAAATCAAATGAAGATAACATTGCATGCAAAGACGGACCTGGATAATTTAGGAATAATAGCGTTTCATCCGCATAGAGAGAGAGAGACATGCTCTTCCCTTTCACCCATCTCAAAACCCTTTATATCAGGAGAGGCTCTTATAGCCAATGCTAATGGCTCAATGGCCAATTCAAAGAGGGAAGGGGATAGTGGGAAACCATGTCTAGATGTGACAATTGGTTTTAACACTGGCGATAGGTTGAAAGTATAATAACAGTGTAACGTCCACTGCCGCGGACCGTCATTCTGACTCACCCCTCGACTCTCGTGGCCATGGATCTGTAAGTCCAGGCCCGCATCTCCTCCCCAGGAGATACCAGCACTCACTTTCTCTCAGCTCTACAGTGTCCCGTAGGGTGCGCGCGCATGCTCGTGCTCGTGCCACGCACATGAAAATATGGTTCTAATTAGCTCTAATCACCCTGGACTATTAAAGGGCCCCTGCCCTTTCACTCTTTGCCTGAGTGTTGTTTGTATTCCTCTGTTAGTCTTGCAAATGGTCCAATTGTCGTATCCTGTTCCCTGTGTTCCAGTGCCCTGCTACCTGTATCCCGTGCTGTATTTGTTCCTGTGCCATATGTAGTGTTGGAGTCGTGTTGTGCCGTCTACTACTCCTGCTGACTTACACCACGTCTGGTGTAATTTGCCACGTTTTGCACCACCTGCTGCCAAAGTCCCATCTGTGCCAAAGCCGTTGCTACTGTCTGGACTATTACAGGGACCCTTGTGCTTGGAGTTTATATTGACTTGGTGCTCTGTTGTTTGGCCAGCTGCTACCCCGCTACGGAGGTGCAGACCAGTGGATCCACATACCCCCAGATCATTACAGTACACTCAGGCCAGGCCATGGACCCTGCTGGTCAACCCAAGACTATGACGACATCACAAGCCATGCAGGCAGACCGGCGAGACCTTAGGTCATGACAGGACCAACTCCTCCTGGCAGTGAATTCCATTGCACTTTGGCTGGATGTGCAAGCTGCAGTCGCCACAGCACCTGTTCCTGTTGCTCCGGCTGATCCTCCTGCTACACCTCCTGTCAGTATCAGTGCCGACTCCGGATTCTCGCACTACCTCCTCACTACTACGACACGAGGACCTGCAGGATATTTCTAAACCAGTGCCAGATCCACTTCAGTCTATAAGCCAGAGCATTTCCTTCTGATGGCGCAAGGATCGCATTCATAGTCTCTCTCCTTATTGGCAAGGTCCTGGCATGGGCAAATCCTATATGGGAACGTCCGGGACCATAGACCCGTGACTTACAGTGTTTCCTACAGACTTTCCGCACAGTATTTGAGGAGCCTGGACGAGTCTCTTCAGCAGCTGCCTGTATCCCTGCTGACCCTGCGCCAAGGAGACCTCAGTGGGTGAGTACGCCATTCAGTTCCGTTCCCTGGCGGCAGAGCTGACCTGGAACAACGATGTCTTAGTGGCCACATTCTGGCAGGGTCTATCCTCTGATATCAAAGATGAGCTTGCTGCTCGAGATCTGCCTTCTACCCTAGATGACCTCATTCTCCTAGCCACCCGGATTGACATGAGGATTCAGGAACGGCCTCATGAGGTTCACCGGGTCAGAAGACTTCCTAGGCTGGTACCTACATTCCAACAACCCCTGTTGCCCTCCTCAGCTGCACCACCTGAGGAGCCTATGCAAGTAGACCGCCTCAAATTGTCTGTCCAAGAGAAACAATGCAGACGCACTTCGGGACTCTGTCTGTATTGCGGAGTCAGACGCCATTTTGTGCGTCTGTACCCCCAAAAGCCAAAAAACTCCTGTGCCTAGGTTTGGTTGGAGGGACAACCCTAGTCGGAACGGCGCTAAATTAGAGACTCTCTCCCAAATGGTCCATTCCGTGACCATAGTGTGCGGTGAGAAGACGCATCAGCTCTCTGCCTACCTGGACTCCAGGTCCGCTGCAAATTTCTTCCAACAGGACCTAGTGGATTAGCTCCAGTTGCCGATGGCTCCTTTGGAGACACCCCTGACTGTTGCCTCGGTGAACGGCCTTCCTCTGCCTGATCCCATCATGTCCGAGACTAAGCTACTGAAGCTCCAAGTGGGAGCTTTTCATACCGAGCAAATTACATTTCTCATCTTGCCCAAAGCCATCAATCCAGTGTTGCTGGGCCTGCCCTGGCTCCAGCTTTATGCTCCGGTCCGGGACTGGAATTCCTGTTTTGAACTAAATTATATCCAGCTAGACGTTGCATCATCTTAAAATTATCTCCTGGAATGTGCGGGGACTTAATGATAAATTTGAAAGGTGCCTAGTCTTTACTTTTCTCTCCACTTACGATCCGCAGATTATACTTTTACAGGAGACCTATTTACTTGGACCCAAATTGTGGGCTTTGGCGCGACCATGGGTCAGATGAGGTGCAATTAGTTCAACAAATTCTACCACTCTATGGGTAAACCATCTGGACCTGGGGTTTTCCTGTTTGGAAAGGAACGAATAGCCTCAGTAATTTCCTCTATAGTCAGGTCAGCTTCCAGCAAATCAACATCCTCTCTATCCAGAGTTGAGAATACAATAGAGTCTAAGTATGTCTCCAACTCAGATGGATTATTTGAGATCTTAGAGGAGTATAAATCAGAGTAAAATCTAGCAAAGGTGTCATTAATGGTCAGAGGGTCACTAACCATCCATCCCAGTCCTAGAGGTGACATAAAAAATGGGGTTTGGGATGGTGTCCTCTCTAGCCAAGTAAGCCAACAAAAGACCTTTCTTATCCCCTTGTTAAAAAAACTTCTGTTGGGGACAACGTGGACAACGTTTTCTTTATGGTGAGCTCAGTCAATAAAAGCGTATATTTGCATTACTTTGCTGAGAAGGCAGTAAAGGCCGAGGAGTCCCTAGTCCAGAGATTGTCTCCTCCGCCACAACCAGTTCAGCCTCTAAAACCATACGTTGTTCAGCCAGGCTCCTCCGATGTCAGAATATTGCCCGTATAATCACCCCTCTGATGTATGCCTTAAAGGCGTTTCATACTAGATTGCTATCAGTTGAACCTGAGTTAATATTCCAAAAATCTGTCATTTCTCTTTCCAAAAAGATTGCAACCTCAGCACAGGAGAGCCATAGGGGAATCAATCTCCAGATTTTATGCCTTGCAACTTCAGATAAACCTAAGGTGATCATGAGAGGGGAGTGGTCTGAAATTCCCAGAGTGAGGTACTGCGCGTCTATCACAAATATCAAAAAAGCGTAATTTCCAAAAGCTAAATCAATTCTGGAAAAGGACCTATAAGCGGGTGAATGGCATGAGTAAGCTGTAGAATGAGTATGGTGAACCTGCCAAATTTTCTTTAAATTACATGTTGCGTCCCAGTTACCTTATGGGGGTATCCCAACCCAGGACTCCCTCCAGTTGATCTAATTTAGAGCACAGTAAAAGATTAAAATCCCCGAGAAGCAGGAGGGGAGCAGGACCAAACTCCTATATCAGCAGCAATATTTCAGAGAGTAATTGTAGGGTGGCCGGGGGGATTATAGACATTAACTATAATGAAAGATATAAAATGGATCTGACATTACGACATAATAAACCTTCCTTTAGGATCAGTTTTAACAGATGTAACATTACATGGCAAAGATTTGTGGACCAGCAAAGAGACCCCGCAGGACTAATGAGAATAAGAAGCACGATAACCATGTCTGACCCATGGCCGCGCCAAAGCCTTCAATTTGGGACCAAGTAAATGGGTCTCCTGTAAAAGTATAATCTGCGGATTATAAGTGGAGAGAAAATGAAAGACTAAGCACCTTTTAAATTTATCATTAAGTCTCCGCACATTCCAGGAGAAAATTTTAAGATGATGCAATGTCTCCATGGGTATAATTTAGGTCAAAACAGGCCCAGATAGTAACAATACATGACAGTGGAATGTAGAAACTACTTTCCCTTTGGGAATTTCCAACTCCAGTACTCCCAGAGATCAGTTCATCGGTCCACATGGCCAAAAAACCTACATATATATAGGCAGACAAGTAAGAAAGGCAGAAACTAATAAACCCAACCCAAACCCACCCTTTCCATCATCCTGAACTTGAGACAAGTTGCCAACCCAATTGCAGCATATTAAAAAAAAGAACAAAGCTTCAAGGTATAAATAAATGGTTAGCAAAAGGGGGCAAGCCCTTTCCCCTAGAATGCAGCAAGGATTCCTGAACATAGCCAGTAGGCTCCATACAGCTATAACATGGAAGACAGGAGTATCACGGTAATATATCGAGGTCCTGGTATATCTCTCGACAGCCATCACAGCTTAAGACATCATCGAGAAGAATCTAAATAGCAGCATAGGAAGATATGATAGCACATGAGTAAAGAAATCAGAGTCCATGACCTAACAACCAGGTAAAGACTTCTTCCGGCTTGTCGGTGAATAATGCAGATCCATTGTGCATCAATCTGAGATTTGCAGGGTATATCATAGAATAGCCAATGTTTTTCTCTCTCAAAAATTTCTTGGCCTCTGTGAATCGCTGCCTCTGTTTTTGTACCTCCAATGAATAATCAGGAAAGACTCTCACATCCTGGTTGGTATGTTTTAGAGGCCCCTGTTGCCTTGCATGTTCCAGCAATTTGTCTCGATCTTTGAAATTGAGAAACTTGGTGATGAAGGTGTGTGGCTGTGCCCCAGGTGAAGGTGCTCTAGTCGGTATCCAATGTGCCTGTTCCACACAGAACATAGGAGAAAAGGCAGTTTTCCCAAATATGGACCTGAGCCAGTTTTCCAAGAATGCAGCAGAGTCTGGCATTTCCACACCTTCAGGCAGGCCAATGAAGCGGATGTGACATCATCGCAAGCGGTTCCCCATGTCATCAACCTTAGCACGCCCTTAGCACGCCATGTTGACTGCTGTGATTCTAAAGTGTTGACTCAGGGGAGTCACCACATCTTCCAAGTCAGAAATGTGCCTCTCAGACAGTAGTTCTTTTGCATAGTGTGTGTTCATTGGCTCTGAGAAGACCAAAGTCCGTCTGAAGGGAATCGTTTTTTTTCAGTTAGAACCGTATGAGATTCCGTTACGGCCTTCAGCACATCCAACATCGACAGTTCAAGAGGGGAGTCATCCAGAGCAGAAGGAGAGGCGGAGGCTTCAGAAGGCCGCGTTGCGCGGCACTTGGTTGAAGTACAGATGGATTTATTCATCCTGTTTGTGATTTTAGATTGTTTAGAAGGAGCCATTATGTAAGTACCCCGGGCAGCAGGATGGTGTAAGTGCAGAATCACCTCAGATCAGTGCACAACTAAACATACGTCAAAGGATTATAGGCATAGGGAAAGGGGAATGTTCTCCATGCATCTCATGATATCCAGATTACATTTGTGAGGTGTATAGAGGAGCAATAGGGAGGTGGTGGCATGCCACACGTTTAAAAATTCAACCCTTGCAGATCTTGATGGGGGGATACACCAAGGGGAGTGAGAAGCTACAGGGTACACACAGCGCTATGTACCCGGAGTTCGGCACGTCTGGAAGGCTTCAATAGAACAATTCCTAGCATTAATACAATAGTGCCATCCATATTGTTCATACAATAGAGACAGTCATAGTGTCAATATAACTGTGCTTACCACAGTGTCCCTGAAGTATTCCCAGCTACCGTGCTCATACATGTATAACAGAAGCCCCTATAATAATGTCAACCAGGGCAGACCTGATCTAGTGCCAGTCACAATGCCTGCATAATAAGCAATGTTACCTCTAAGCCGTGGAAATTATAGAGTTAAAAAATCTATTTCTGCAGACAAGTATAGCTGCTATTAGCATGACTTAGAGGGAACACTGATACCAGTACCTGCCACAATGTCACTTTAATGTACCATATAAGAATCCTGGCCATGGTGCACCTCTAAATGTGCCAGTCACAGTGTCCCTGTAATAATGCAACCACAGTGTCCATATAATAGTGGCAGTCATAATGTCCATGCAATAGTGCCAGTCATAATGTCCATGCAATAGTGCCAGTCATAATGTCCATGCAATAGTGCCAGTCTTAGTGTATACATAATAATGCCAAATGCACTGCTCCTGTAAATGTCACTGTAATTGTGCCAGCCACGGAGTTTCCCTAAATGGCAAACCTTTTCCCTAGTTACAAGGAAATTAACAGAACCAATTTTTACTTCTTCCCTCTACTGAGTAAATATGAAGATGACTTATTTAATCTTACATACTGTTTCTTTATCAAAATGGCTATCATTTATCCCCATTGCAAGAGGCACTTTGAGTCTGTCATTTACAAATTGTTTAATTTTCTACAGCCTAAGAACTGCACATGAAATACCCATTACTGCCAATGAGGCAAATAGCTTTCGCAATAATACTTTTATATTCATAGAATTCTAGTGTAATATTTTTTATTTTTAAAACAAGGAGCTAATTTCCAAATGTAGAATTTGTATGTTAATTTCCCATTGTTGGACATCACAGTTTTGTATATCTGCATGTTAGGCAGTAAGAACAAATATCTATGCAAATATTCAACTTTGTAATATTACAAAATAATTTGATTTTCATTTTGGTAGTTCTTAGCCCTTAAACTTGTGACATGTATTTGTTTTGTTGATAATTTGAAAAAAAATGATAGCCATTTTTTAAGTCTTTGTTACACTTGCTTACAACTTAAGGAGAGTTCAAAGAATTTTTTTTTATTTTATTTATATAGAAATTCCTTATTCAGTTGTAGGAAAATCTCTTTTAGGTTTACATAGTAGCAGTGGAGCACAGGGTTGTCTGCTTTGTACAACCCCTACTTTGGGTTCCCTGACAATAAGCTGATCACAGGTGTCCTGCTGCTAGGATTCCTGGCGATCAGCTCTAATCTCTATGAGAACCTAGCAGCAAGCATTCAATTTCCTTGCAAAGCTAGGATAAGTGAAACATTACACATTAGTTACTCAAATAAATGGGGTGTCCATATCCATGTTCCAGTGAGAGACACTTTTTGAATTGGCTCTCCACTTTGGTAATAGACCAGAGTCCTGAATGGAGGACTCCCATCTATTAAGTCAGACTTCCCTAATAGAGTATTTTTCGCCAAGGATCCCTGTTGGATCATGTCAGGAAACGCTGGTTGATTTATGTTGAATCCATGCTGATCATGTAATCACTTACAAGAACTTTTAGGCACAATGGGACCCTCCACTATAATGGTAAATGGAGAGCCGCTCTGGCGGTCTGGAGCCATCATGTAATACTACATTTTCATTGCAGGGGAATTGCCTGGCTGGCCCCAGCTTTTCCCGGCAAAATTGTCTGTTTGCCAGGGGTGCCAAATTCATTCTGAAAGTGGATGTCTCTGATGAAACAACCCCTTTTAACACATATACATCTGAGGGTAAGTTCACAAGTAAAATCAAAAACACGAAAACAGCCTCTGATTTTACCCATTTTTTAAGCTGAAAACATTTATTCAGACATTTTTCCTAGAATTTTTGGAGCTGCTTTTCCATTGACACAATGAAAAACAGCTCCAAAAACGTCTCAAAAAGTGGCATGCTCCTACTTTTAAGGGGCATTTTTTTTACGTGCCATTTTTTAAAACGGCGGTGTAAAAACACGCTTTCTGAACTATAAATGCCTTTTTTCCCATTGAATTCAATGGGCAGATGTTTGTACCTTTTTTTCGCCCAGAAATTCGCCTGAAAACACAGAGTGTGAACACACCCTAAAACTGCAAAATATCAAGCTGCTGGGTCTTTGAGAGTGTGAGACATTTTTTTGTAGCCGCTCTTCACTCTGGCTGATAGATGGGAGTCCTGAACCGATGATTCCAATCTACTAACTCAGAATTCCCTAATGGAGTAATTGAAAATGGTTTTTCAAAATCGAACAGTCCCTACAAAGGTAAATAAATGGGCTGCCCATTAAATGCTTGGGCTCCTCCCAGTGTTTGTTCTGTTGCTTGAGCAATCTACTTGATCAATTCTCAATCTTAGGGGTTAACATATGACAGAATGATATCTGTTGTAGTATTTCTGCAGTTTTTCTAACTGGAATAGAGACAAGGAAATCCAAATTGCGTCAGGCTTATTTTTGCTCTACAGCTGGCATTGGAGCAAGAGATGTAGAATTTTTTTGCAAATCAGCAGTGCTGCCCAGTCCTATATATCATCCAATTTTCTACTTTATAATGGGCTAGTTTGTGCTATGTATGGAAATATTTGTCACACTGTGCATTAACAATAACTGCCAGAAAGATTCAAGTGAGATTATGCCTTAAACACTGTGCTCTCTCCTGACACAGAGCACGGTAACATATTCAAAATCATTCCTGAAAGGAAAGCAGAAACAATTATTCCAAACGTAAGTATATTTAATGGTGTGAAATAGCACAATATTTTACTCCCATTTTTAAGGGGCCATGGTAAATGCGCTTGGATCAGACTTGCGGAAATTATGAATGTCATTTTTAGCAGACTTGGTTATTTTGCCTGACAGCTCTGCACAGTAACGCAACTCAGTGTACAATCTAAATCAACTGGAAATGCTCATATAGTAAGAAGATAAATATATGTCATAGATACTCTTTGGGACTCCAGACCACATACATAATGGGGGTAATGTGCAATTGTGTATTACAGCTCCGTTCATGCTCCGCGCTGTACCAAGCCGTAATTCACCTCTAACAAAAGTTGGAGGTACCCTACAGTACCCCATTTGGAGGCATACAGACGTGTTTTTTTTATATTAGATTCATACTGAATAAGTCTATTCCATGCGATGCCGCATTGCAGGAATATTCTCCTCTAGAAGCATTGCTTTTAGGAAAGAATATCTCAGTAATACGGTATCAAATAGAGGCAACATACAGAGTCCCCATGGCTTTATTGCACAAAGCTGTAGGGATTTCATACGCTGCCATTGTGGGTCCATGCATGTGGCTCTGCTTAGAAATTAAATGCTTCCATTAGTCCAACATGACCACAAATACAAAAGCTCCAATATGCATACAATATAATAATAAACTTTGTAATACATTTTTTACATTTCAAAAGGATATAGTTATACAAACAATGTATAGCTAGATAAATAGTCATGTTCTTCATGATATGTCTTCATTATAGAAGGGCAAATACAATATAATAACAAGTTAAAATATGTCAGTACTTTACAGACAAAATATATTCCATTTTTGTTGCCAATGGAGAATAAATATTAACAAAAACCGTGACGTAAGAACAGATTTGTATATCTGTAATAAAAATACAATACAGTGTCAGGATAAGAGTACAGCCTATATAACTAGCTAGCTAGATAAAAAACAAGGATTTAAATTTGTAGTTTAATTAATATATCCCTTATAAAAAAAAATACGATTTTTGGGAAATAGTGATCAAATTCCATTTGTGCGGAATCGGTTCGCTCATCTCTTGTCACAAGATATTTATGCTATATGTGTCCATGTGTGGCAACCCAGTGGTTGTGAAGTGAATTACAGCCTCTCAAGGGTTTGCTAGCATGTCGTGATATTGTACTGAATTTGTTTCATGACAAATTGTAGGCATTAACCAAATTCAAGCAAAAGTAGAGTTGACCCCATCTGTATGTTGCTTCCATCGGTTGATCATGTAATCGCTAACAACAGTAACTATCACGAGTATCCCCCTATATGAGTCAAAACCACTCTGGCGGTCTTGAGTCATCATGTAATACTACAATTCCCCTGCAGCAGCTTCAACAGAGGAAATGCCCGGCTGACCCCGAATTCCCCTGGCAAAATCAACCATACTGGATTAGTTTTGAAAGGGGATGTCTCTGATGAGACAACCCCTTTTACACATTTACATGCACATGTAAAACTGCCCATAAATACTTTTATAAAAAAAATTGATATGATATCTTATTAGAACTTGGTTGATTTTAGATCAAATTCATGATCCGATCACAGTGTTGCTTAGAGAATTGTACTACATAGTAGCAAACATAATTCTACTCAGTAATTATCTCGATCGTAATTACTAGTATTGTAACGTGCTCCTTGAATTTATCAGGTAAAACAGAATTTGCACTGTAATTGATGGCTATAAAACTAACATGATCAAAGTTTACAAAAACACACTCAGTAATTAGAGGGTTCTTGTACTATTCATCTGTACAATGTTAACGCATCTCCTGCCAAAAAAGGTGGTTTTGTATAGTTGGTTTCTTCTGTTCAAAACAAAAAGAAACAATAAAAAAAACGGTTCATTCTTGGTTGAAAACAAATGCGTGAACAGATTATTGGATGTACGTTCTATACATATATACAGTATATATATACATATATATATATATATATATATATTGTGAGGGTTTAGTATCAGGAGAGGTTGGTACAGCGGTTTCTTAGTAGCCAGAGACAGGGACTCCGTGCATTAAAGTTCATAACAGGGTTTTGCCTGTGTTTTATTCTTGTCAAAGAAACAGCCTCTTGTACAACAAGACAAAATACAAAATAAATCCTGCTCGTCTGAGCACTAACTAAACAAGATATTATCTAACTATACCAAGTGCCTTCCTACCAGGCACTGGACCCAAAGTAACACAGGTCTTTACTCACATAGAATACAGGCTACTCCAGACTTAGTAGTCTCCAGTCTGAGTCAGGGGTGAGACTGACACACACTGTGTCTGCACCTTTTTATACACAGGCTGCAGGTGCAGCTAATTGAGCAGCAGCCTTGTCCTACAAACAGAGATGGACTAGGGATTGGGGAACCCGTCCTGCTCTTCCCCAATCCAACTCCAGGTACTTTTTACGGCTTTTCCTTAAGCCGAGATTGGAAAGCTAGATGTTAAGGATCTGCCAGGCACAGCTTCTGTATCCACGCCCATAAGTAATCAGTCTGCACCTGCTTCTATGTCTGTGAGACTGACTCCATCTTCCACCACTCAGGATGGCAGGCTTAGGAGTGGGAGAGCCTATCACAGCCTGGCCAGACGGAGCTAGCTCCCGCCCTCTGTCTATTTATATCCTGCCTTTCCTGTTCCTCCTTGCTTGTGATTCTTCTCTGTTGGTTTCCTGGCCCTGCTGCAGCTTCTTGAACTACTTGTCCCTGCTTCGTATTGACCATGGCTTACTGACTACTCTTCCGCTCTGCGTTTGGTACCTCGTACACTCCTGGTTTGACTCGGCTTGTTCACTACTCTCCTGCTCTGTGTTTGGCACCTCGTACTCTCCTGGTTTGACTCGGCTCGTTTACTACTCTTGTTGCTCACGGTGTTGCCGTGGGAAACTGCCACGTTTCACTTTGTTCTGTGTGTCCTTGTCTGGTTGTCTGTCGTGCACTTACTGAGTGCAGGGACCGTCGCCCAGTTGTACCCCGTCGCCTAGGGCGGGTCGTTGCAAGTAGGCAGGGACTGAGTGGCGGGTAGATTAGGGCTCACTTGTCTGTTTCCCTATCCCTGTCATTACATAATCACAAGCCCATATACCTACTCTACCCTGGTCCCTCACACCACTATGGACCCCCTTGAGACCCTGGTTCAGCAAATGCAGGGTCTCTCCCTACAGGTCCAGGCCCTGGCTCAGAGGGTCAACCAGCCTGATGCTACCATGGTAGTGCCCCTCACCTCACCTCTTGAACCCCACCTCAAGTTGCCTGACCGGTTCTCAGGGGACCGGAGGACTTTTCTCTCCTTTCGGGAGAGTTGTAGGCTCTATTTTCGTTTAAAGCCCCACTCCTCAGGTTCTGAGAGCCAGCGGGTGGGTATAATTATGTCCCGGCTCCAGGAAGGCCCCCAAGAATGGGCCTTCTCCTTGGCTCCTGACGCCCCTGAACTTTCCTCCGTTGATCTTTTCTTTTCTGCTCTCGGACTCATTTATGACGAGACTGACAGGACTGCCTTTGCCGAGAGTCAGCTGGTGACCTTACGTCAGGGTAAGAGACCTGTTGAGGAGTATTGCTCTGACTTTAGGAAGTGGTGCGTAGCTTCTCGGTGGAATTACCCTGCCTTAAGGTGCCAGTTTAGGTTGGGTCTGTCGAACGCCCTGAAAGACCTGCTAGTTAGCTATCCCTCTTCTGACTCCCTAGACCAGTTTATGGCTTTAGCGGTACGACTTGACCGACGTCTCAGGGAACGACAACGTGAACGTTTATGTGTTTTCTCCTCTGACTCCCCCATGATGTCTCCCGAGGTTCCGATTCTTCGTTCTTCCACGGAAGACTCGGAGGTACCTATGCAACTCGGGGCCTCCGTGTCCCCCCAACAACGTAGAGAGTTCCGCAGGAAGAATGGTCCCTGCTTCTATTGTGGGGATGACAAGCATCAAGTGAACACCTGTCCTAGGCGTAAGAATAAGCAGCCGGAAAACTTCCGCGCCTAAGTGATCATCGGGGAGGTCACTTGGGTGCACAGGTATTTCCCGTAAATATGAAACGTAATAAAATCTTGCTTCCCTTTCAGGTCTCTTTTGGTGGTAGGTCTGCTACCGGCAGTGCCTTCGTGGATTCAGGGTCGTCTGCTAATATCATGTCTGTGGAATTTGCTATGTCTCTAGCTATGTCTTTGATTGATTTGCCTAAACCTGTCCCGGTAGTGGGTATCGACTCCACTCCTCTTGCTAATGGTTATTTTACACAGCATACCCCTGTTTTTGAACTCCTTGTTGGCTCCATGCATTTGGAGCAGTGCTCTGTACTGTTGATGCAGGGATTATCGTCCGATTTGGTTTTAGGCCTTCCCTGGTTGCAGTTGCATAATCCCACGTTTGACTGGAATACTGGGGATCTTACCAAATGGAGTAATGAATGCTTGACTTCATATTTTTCTGTTAATTCTATTTCTCCCCCTGAGGAGGTGAACACGCTACCTGAGTTTGTTCAGGACTTCGCTGATGTTTTCTCTAAGGAGGCCTCCGAAGTGTTACCTCCTCATAGAGAATACGATTGCTCTATCGATTTGGTGCCAGGAGCTAAGCTCCCTAAGGGTAGGATACCTAATCTCTCTTGTCCCGAACGTGAAGCCATGAGAGAGTATATCCAGGAATGCCTGGCCAAGGGTTACATTCGCCCCTCTACTTCTCCGGTAGGTGCTGGCTTCTTCTTCGTAGGGAAGAAGGATGGTGTTCTTAGGCCATGCATTGACTACCGTAACTTGAATAAGGTCACTGTAAGGAACCAGTATCCCCTTCCTTTGATTCCTGATCTCTTTAATCAGGTTCAGGGGGCCCAATGGTTCTCTAAGTTTGATCTACGGGGGGCTTATAACCTTATCCGCATCAAAGAGGGGGATGAGTGGAAGACTGCGTATAACACGCCCAAAGGTCATTTCAAATACCTCGTCGTGCCCTTTGGGTTGTGTAATGCTCCCGCGGTCTTCCAGAATTTCATAAATGAGATTTTAAGAAATTACCTGGGGGTATTTCTTGTAGTGTACCTTGATGACATACTTGTGTTTTCCAAGGACTGGTCCTCCCACATTGAGCATGTCAGGAAGGTGCTCCAGGTCCTTCGGGAAAACAAACTGTTTGCGAAGACCGAAAAATGTGTGCTTGGGGTACAGGAGATACCATTTTTGGGTCAAATCCTCACTCCTCATGAATTCCGCATGGTCCCCGCCAAGGTCCAGGCTGTGGCGGAATGGGTCCAACCTGCCTCCCTGAAGGCGTTACAGTGCTTCTTGGGGTTCGCTAATTATTACAGGAGATTTATTGCTAACTTCTCGGTCATCGCTAAGCCTCTTACGGACCTCACTCGCAAGGGTGCTGATCTCCTCCACTGGCCTCCTGAGGCTGTCCAGGCTTTTGAGGCCCTTAAGAAGTGCTTTATCTCGGCCCCGGTGTTGCTTCAGCCCAACCAAATGGAGCCATTTATCGTGGAGGTTGACGCGTCCGAGGTGGGAGTGGGGGCTGTCTTGTCCCAGGGTACCAGGTCCCTCACCCATCTCCGTCCCTGTGCCTACTTCTCCAGGAAGTTTTCGCCCACTGAGAGTAACTATGATATTGGCAACCGCAAACTCTTAGCCATTAAATGGGCATTTGAAGAGTGGCGCCACTTCCTGGAGGGGGCTAGGCACCAGGTAACGGTCCTTACCGACCACAAGAATCTGGTTTTCCTAGAATCGGCCCGGAGGCTAAACCCGAGACAAGCTCGATGGGCGTTATTTTTTACCAGATTCAATTTTTTGTTTACCTATAGGGCTGGGTCTAAAAATATTAAGGCTGACGCACTGTCACGTAGCTACATTGCCAGCCCTCCTTCGGAGGAAGATCCTGCTTGTATTTTGCCTCCAGGTATAATCATTTCCTCTATTGATTCTGATTTAGTCTCTGAAATTGCTGCTGATCAAGGTTCAGCTCCCGGGAACCTTCCTGAGAACAAGCTGTTTGTTCCCCTGCAATTCTGGCTAAGGGTACTTAGGGAAAATCATGACTCCGCACTATCTGGTCATCCAGGCATCCTGGGTACCAAGCACCTCATTGCCAGAAACTATTGGTGGCCTGGGTTGCCTAAAGACGTTAAGGCCTACGTCACCGCTTGTGAGGTTTGTGCTAGGTCCAAGACTCCCAGGTCCCGACCAGCGGGCTTACTAGGTTCTTTGCCCATTCCCCAGAGACCTTGGACCCATATCTCCATGGATTTTATCACCGATTTGCCTCCATCTCAAGGCAAGTCGGTGATGTGGGTTGTAGTAGACCGCTTCAGTAAGATGTGCCACTTTGTGCCCCTCAAAAAACTACCCAATGCTAAGACGTTAGCTACCTTGTTTGTCAAACACATCCTGCGTCTCCATGGGGTCCCTGTCAATATTGTTTCTGACAGAGGGGTACAATTTGTTTCTTTGTTTTGGAGAGCCTTCTGTAAAAAGTTGGAGATTGATCTGTCCTTCTCCTCTGCCTTCCATCCTGAAACTAATGGCCAAACCGAGAGGACTAATCAGTCTCTAGAACAATATTTAAGGTATTTTATCTTTGACTGTCAATATGATTGGGTCTCATTCATTCCCCTCGCCGAATTTTCCCTTAATAACCGGGTCAGTAACTCGTCAGGGGTCTCCCCCTTTTTCTGTAATTTTGGGTTTAATCCACGGTTCTCCTTCATTTCACCTGGTAGTTCCAACAATCCCGAGGTAGAGGTCGTTCATCGGAAGCTGTGCACAGTCTGGGCCCAGGTTCAGAAGAACCTAGAGGCGTCCCAGAGCATACAAAAAACTCAGGCAGATAGAAGACGTTCTGCTAACCCCTTGTTTATGGTCGGGGATCTGGTGTGGCTATCGTCAAAGAACTTGCGCCTTAAAGTCCCGTCCAAGAAGTTTGCTCCCCGGTTTATAGGGCCATACAAGGTCATTGAAGTCCTCAATCCTGTCTCCTTCCGACTGGAGTTGCCCCCATCTTTTCGAGTACACGACGTGTTTCATGCCTCCCTCCTTAAACGCTGCTCCCCGTCCTTGGCTCCCTCGAGGAAACCTCCTGTCCCCGTTCTCACCCCTGAGGGGGTAGAATTTGAGGTGGCCAAGATTGTGGACAGCAAGATGGTCCAAGGCTCCCTCGAGTACCTGGTCCATTGGAGAGGATACGGGCCTGAGGACAGGACTTGGGTACCCGCCCGGGATGTTCACGCTGAGGTATTGGTCAGGAGGTTCCACCTTCGTTTCCCCAATAAACCAGGTCCATCTAAAAAAGGGTCCGGTGGCCCCTCATAAAAGGGGGGGTACTGTTAAGGATCTGCCAGGCACAGCTTCTGTATCCACGCCCATAGGTAATCAGTCTGCACCTGCTTCTATGTCTGTGAGACTGACTCCATCTTCCACCACTCAGGATGGCAGGCTTAGGAGTGGGAGAGCCTATCACAGCCTGGCCAGACGAAGCTAGCTCCCACCTTCTGTCTATTTATACCTGCCTTTCCTGTTCCTCCCGACTTGTGATTCTTTTCTGTTGGTTTCCTGGCACTGCTGCAGCTTCTTGAACTACTTGTCCCTGCTTCGTATTGACCCTGGTATACTGACTACTCTTCTGCTCTGCGTTTGGTACCTCGTACTCTCCTGGTTTGACTCTGCTCGTTTACTACTCTTGTTGCTCACGGTGTTGCCATGGGCAACTGCCCCGTTTCCCTTTGTTCTGTGTGTCCTTGTCTGGTTGTTTGTCATACACTTACTGAGTGTAGGGACTGTCGCCCAGTTGTACCCCGTCGCCTAGGGCGGGTCGTTGCAAGTAGGCAGGGACTGAGTGGCGGGTAGATTAGGGTTCACTTGTCTGTTTCCCTATCCCTGTCATTACACTAGAGCTTTCTATTGCAAAAAATACTCATTCCCTGGAGCCTAGGATACATATGACAGGATTCTAGGGGAAATGTACCTTCCCTCAATGACTTTACCTGTCACTGTCTCACATACCCTCTTCCTCTGTTCGAGCCCGTGGGATCGGACATATTTAGCTACAAGGCAGTGTGTCCTAGACAAAGCGTCAGCATTGCCCCGCAGTTTTCCTGCTCTGTGTTCCACAGTATATTTTAAGTTCTGCAAAGTAAGAAACCACCGTGTAACTCTTGCATTTCTCTCTTTAGCTTGACACATCCACGTAAGAGGAGAGTGGTCTTTAACCAACCTAAACCGACGACCCAATAAATAATATCTCAGGGACTCAAGTGCCCACTTAATTGCTAAGCACTCCCGTTAAACTATGCTATAGTTTTTCTCAGCCGGGGTAAGTTTTCTGCTCAAATAGGTCACAGGATGTTCCTCACCACCCACCGCTTGTGACAGAACTGCTCCGAGCCCCACATCAGAAGCATCAGTTTGGACAACAAACTCCTTTTTGAAATCAGGAGTGACTAAGACTGGTTGTTTACACAGGGCCAGATTCAACTCTTGAAAGGCGCTTTCAGCCTTCGTGTCCCACTTGACCATGACAGACTTACTTCCATTGGTAAGATCTGTCAGGGGCGCTGCTGTGCTGGCAAAGTTTGGAATGAACCTGCGGTAATAACCTACAATTCCTAGAAAAGCTCTGACCTGCTTTTTGGTTGACGGCTGGGGCCAGTTTTGTTGACCTGTGGCTTTATCACCACTCTCCCAATTATGTACCCCAGATACTGTGCTTACTCCAAGCCTAAGGAACATTTCTTTGTGTTTGCTGTTAACCCCGCGGCTCTGAGGGAGTTTAGTACTGCTTGTACTTTGGTAAGTGGCTTTCCCAGTCATCACTAAAGATTATAATGTCGTCCAGATATGCCGAAGCATACCGACGATGGGGTTTGAGGACTATGTCCATTAACCTTTGAAAGGTCGCTGGAGCCCCATATAGCCCAAATGGTAAACAAATATATTGAAACAGACCATCCGGGGTGATGAACGCAGTTTTCTCTTTGGCGCCCTCCGTGAGGGGTACTTGCCAATAGCCTTTGGTTAAATCAAGTGTTGAAAAATACCTTGAATGGCCCAGTCTCTCTATTAACTCGTCAACTCTTGGCATTGGGTATGCGTCAAATTTTGACATCTAATTTAACTTGCGGAAGTCGTTACAGAAACGTAATGACCCATCTGGTTTCGGAATCAATACAATGGGACTTGACCATTCACTTTTTGACTCTTCAATAATCCCAAGGTCTAGCATTTTCTTGACTTCCTCAGATATGGCTTGTCTGCGAGCTTCAGGGACTCTGTAGGGTTTCAAGTGGACCCGAACCTGAGGCTCGGTCACAATGTCATGTTTTATTATACTAGACGGTCCTGGCAGTTCTGAAAACACGTCTGTATTTCTCTGCACAAACTCTTTTGTCTCCTGTGTCTGTGGCTTTGCGAGGGATTCTGACACATACACATCTGGGTTAAGACTATAGGGGGTACTTACTGCCACGAGGGTCTCTCTTTCTTTCCATGCCTTAATTAAGTTTACATGGTATAACTGCACTGTCTTCCTTTTACCTGGTTCGTAAACTTTATAATTTACATCCCCCACCTTTTCAATTATCTCATACAGCCCTTGCCATCTAGCAAGAAATTTGCTTTCTACGGTTGGCACTAAGACCAACACTCGATCACCAGAGTTAAAATTTCTAACTTTAGCAGTTCGGTTATACACCCTGCTCTGAGCATCCTGAGCTTGCTCCAAGTGTTCCTTAACTATCGGCATGACTGCAGCGATTCCGTCTTGCATCAACGTGACATCCTCAATTACACTCCTAGAAGGTGTGGACTCTTGCTCCCAGGTTTCCTTGGCTATGTCCAGGAGACCACGGGTTGTCTGCCGTATACAAGTTCAAAAGGAGAAAACCCTGTGGATGATTGAGGAACTTCACGTACAGCAAACATCAAATAGGGCAGAAGACAGTCCCAATCCTTCCCATCCTTACTAACCACCTTCCTCAACATGCCTTTTAATGTCTTATTGAATCTTTCGACAAGACTATCAGTTTGAGGGTGATATATAGAGGTACGCAGGTGTTTAATTTTCAGCAGTTTACATAATTCCTTGGTGATTTTGGACATAAAAAGGGAGTTCCCTGATCGGTAAGGATTTCCTTAGGTAAACCAGTACGGGAAAACATGTAAAACAACTCTCTTGCAATGGCTTTTGAAGAGGAATTTCGCAAAGGGACTGCCTCAGGGTAGCGTGTGGCATAGTCCAACACCACTAGGATATATTGATGTCCTCTAGAGGATTTGACTAAAGGGCTGACCAGATCCATGGCAATTCTTTCAAAAGGGATCCCAATGATAGGCAAAGGCACCAGTGGACTCCTAAAATGTGGCATAGGAGTCGTTATCTGACACTCCGGGCAGGACTCGCAATACCTCTGAACTTCCGTATATACCCCCGGCCAGAAGAATCGTTGTAAGATACGCTCTCTGGTCTTTTCGCAACCTAGATGTCCACCCAGCACGTGTTTATGAGCCAGGTCCAACACCGTTCTACGATACGGTTGGGGTATCACCAGCTGTTCAACAACCTCCCCACGTACGTTATCTATCTGATGCAGCAAATCCTGGTTAGCCGCCATGTGTGGAAACACCTTATCAGCCCCTGGATGTTGAGGCACTCCATTTAATACCTTAGTATTTTCCCTGGCTTTTACCAATGTGGGATCGCTAAGTTGAGCAGTCCCAAAATTGTTACGTGATACATTTAACTCTGGTATATCAGAAATTTCCTTCTGCTCATCTGTTTCACCAGCAAAAACAGCCAGAGGAAATTTATCAGGCTCAGTGGTCACCCCTACTGCTGGCACCTCAGCATCCTCGTTAAAGGGTTCTGGGCTAATCACAGTGCACACATTAATACCATCATTAATATTTACAGTGGAGGTTACATCTTTCTTCCTCCACAAGTCCCAGAACACTGGGAAGTCTCTCCCCAGGATCACACTGTGCATCAGGGACTTGACCACACCCACTTCATGGCAAGCGGTTCCACAGGAAGTCTCTAGAGTGACCAAAGCGGTGGGGTATTCTTTAGTGTCCCCATGAATGCACAGGACCCCTATACTATGTCCTCTGAATGTTCCAGGGTCTATCAGGCTGGCATGCACCAGGGTAACCAGACTCCCAGAATCCAGCAAGGCACTTACAGTACACCCTTCCACTTTTACAACAAACATTTGTTGTTCAGTCTCGTAAACCGTCTCAGCAGAACAAACAGGACGTGCAAACAAGGATATTCGCCTTGCTGCATCACACTCCATTGGCTCAGTAGTCAGGGGACAATTGGCAGCAATATGCCCAGGTCCATAGCACCGCCAGCACTGTATGCGGTCCCGGTCCCCAACTTGAGACCCTGGTCTGGCCTTCAGTGTCTCTCTGGGATTTCTTCCCTCCGTCTGCTCCCCTTCTGAGCCACCTCCCTTAAAGACATTTCTCACCCCTCTAGTAAATGGAACAGTCTTACCGGGTGCTCCGCACGATTTGCTGTTCCTGGGGTTAGAACATCCAGGTGGTACTTCTTGGAGTAGATCCTGAGTAGCTCTGTACCTTTCAATCAGGTTCACCAGCTGTTCCGCATCTGTAGGATCTCCTTGACCGACCCAACGCTGAACCTTCGGTGGTAAGGAGCGGATGTATTTGTCAAGCACCACTCTCTCCACGATCTGCGCAGGGGTTGATTCCTCTGGCTGTAGCCATTTCCTTGCAAGATGGACAAGATCATACATTTGTGAACGGGCAGGTAGGTGTTCCACAAAACTCCAGTTGTGCACCCGTCGAGCACGCACATTCATATTAACACCCAGACGGGCAAGGATCTCACCCTTCAGCTTGGAGTAATCCTTGGCATCCTGCTCATTGAGATCAAAGTACGCCTTTTGCGGCTCTCCGGTTAGGAAAGGTGCCACCACTGCTGCCCACTGATCTGAAGATAACTTCTCTCGTTCTGCCACTCGCTCAAACACCATGAGATAGGCCTCAACGTCGTCGGTGGGTGTCATCTTCTGCAGAGATGTCTGTACCGCTGCACGAGTGGTTTGGCGCAAACCATGAGGCCCCACTGACCTCTCCACTAAGGCCTGAATTTGGTCTTGCAAATGGCGATTAATTTGCTGCTGTTCTTTTAAGGCCAGTCTGTGGGCTTCACCCAGCAGAATATTGGTTTCAGCCTGTGCACGCATGGCTTCCTCATGCACCATTCGCTGAGTCGCGCTGGCTTCTTGCAGAGCTGTACTTATCTTCCCCTTGTTGATATTAGCCTGAATCAGCTGTTTAAGTATTTCATCCATTTTAACAGTCTCTTTTTCTAGCAATGTTGCCGCCTTCACCCAAGACATATACGCTTCCAAGCACTCTCGGGAGAAAAAAAAATGTGTTGTTGCCCCTAGCAACGATTTTCCGCTTGGAGCAGCAAAAGTCATTTTAAATAGGTGTATGTCTCTTTAAGACCGTGCCCGCATCGGCCACCATATGTGAGGGTTTAGCATCAGGAGAGGTTGGTACAGCGGTTTCTTAGTAGCCAGAGACAGGGACACCGTGCATTAAAGTTCATAACAGGGCTTTGCCTGTGTTTTATTCTTGTCAAAGAAACAGCCTCTTGTACAACAAGGCAAAATACAAAATAAATCCTGCTCGTCTGAGCACTAACTAAACAAGATATTATCTAACTATACCAAGTGCCTTCCTAGCAGGCAGTGGACACAAAGTAACACAGGTCTTTACTCACATAGCATACAGGCTACTCCAGACTTAGTAGTCTCCGGTCTGAGTCAGGGGTGAGACTGACACACACTGTGTCTGCACGTTTTTATACACAGGCTGCAGGTGCAGCTAATTGAGCAGCAGCCTTGTCCTACAAACAGAGATGGACTAGGGATTGGGGATCCCGCCCTGCTCTTCCCCAATCCAACTCCAGGCCCTTTTTCCGGCTTTTCCTTAAGCCGAGATTGGAAAGCTAGAGCTTTCTATTGCAAAAAATACTCATTCCCTTGAGCCTAGGATACATATGACAGGATTCTAGGGGAAATGTACCTTCGCTCAATGACTTTACCTGTCACTGTCTCACTATATATATATATATATATATATATATATATATATATATATATATATATATATATGTGTATATATACATATATATATATATATATATATATATATATATATATATATATATATATATATATATATATATAATACTAGTTGTTTAAGTAGTTGCTCCATGAGAAAATAAGCCTTTATAGCAATATTTCTCTAATTGTCAAAATTAATGTTAGTTGTTTTTTGTATATTTAATTAGTTAGCTATGAAATAGAAGCAGAAATCTAGTGTGGGTACTGTGCCCACTTGATCACTGGCAGGAACTTGGCTGTAACTTCCACCTCAACTTTATCATTTCGTTCTACAATGTTGATCTACCCTTACCCCTTTGTTATAGCCTGCCTTAGCACAATCATAAAATACTAACAAAGGTCCCCAGGGCAGTCTCTTGTAAATCCTGTTAGGACTTTACAGTGGTATGCCTTAACAGGTGCCTGCACATATATCTACACACAGGCACAGTATGCTAAAAAAAAAAACACAACAAAACCTTTTTTGTTCTAATATTTTATTTAATAGATAGCATAACCATAACAAGAAAAAAATATACCATAATAATTTTTATTATAAAGATTAAGTACTAATGTATATATACCAAAAATAGTAGAAACTAAAGTAAAACTACAAAAAGTAAGACCTAATACAACTCCGTATATAGAAAAATAAAGATTTGTGTGGTACTGAAGCCCAAAAATGACTCACTCCTGAATGTGTTAATGTATTTAGTGTACATGATGGCCCACGTGTATTAATTCTGTTGCACTATTATTGCCGTCAATTGTGATGGAATTGCCAATGGAGCCTCTGAAGGCAGTAGGAACAGAGACTCATCTTAACAAGACTCTACCAACTTTGGACTCCATCGCTCTACTTTTTTTGACAGTGCATGGAAGTATACATTTCCAACAATTTCATTGGATTCTAAAATTCTGGTTGGTTGGGTAATTCTGCTTAATAAGGGACTTATACTATGTCACCGGAAAGACCAAGGCTCGGTTTTCAGACTGCGGTTTTGATGCTTTTTTTGGCAGCGATTATGTTGAAATTGCAGCAAATTGCCACAATATTATGGTAATCATAGCAAAAAATGCAGTAAAACTACGACGTGACAAACTCAATCTAAAAGAACTTTAATTGAAATTTGTGGAGCTACTTATAAGATAGAGTATTGAGAATAATATTCATCCTGTGTGAGCTATTTACATTCTGTATGCATTTTTAATTATCTTAAATTTAAAACGAGGGTATTTCTTACACATTATGATGTAATCTATGAGGAAAAAAAATATGGCTTGTTTCAGTCTACACTGTATAATGGAGTTTTTCTCACTTAAAACATAATTTTTAAGGGACAATATGGTGTGTCATGTAGGTACCGTATGGCAGAGCAAAGAGTGCCTACAGCTCTGTACTCGGTTGGAAATCCATGTACTATTGTAAAGAATCTGTGCCCGTGAGTTTGCTGTGTGGATGGGCCTTTATTACTTTTTACAATACTAGATAGAAAGTGGATATCAAAGTGCCTTACTTCCTTAAAGCATCCCCATGATTGGGTTCTCCAGTCCGATGACATCAGACATGGAAATTGGCAAGTAATAAGCTGGGCATTACAGCTGCGAGGCAACCATGCGAAGAGTCTGAGGGGTCCTATTAATTAGAATATGCTCTTTAGGCTTCGTATGGTTGCTCTGACAACTGTACTGCCCAGTTTTCAACCTGCGTCTCTTCAGACCAAATGTCAAATCGGGAGGGAGATTAAATTATAGAGCCCCTTAAAAAAATTGTT